>NW_005187443.1:1025050-1027349 GCF_000239375.1 Pundamilia nyererei | reverse complement strand
TTCTTTCCAAGTGTATGTCAACTTTTGACCACAACTGTAAATTGGATGCATTTAATTTAATGCAAAGATCTGACTAACCAGAAGGCAAGGACTGACTTACTTTAGTGTTTCATGTCGGTCTGGGTGTTGCTGGATAACCTTAGCTAGAGCATCATACTCTGGAAAAAGTAAGGAAAGAGAGAAGTTGGACAAGTTACATATTATATACATAATGTACTGGTGAGCGAAACAGAGTTTTGTGAAGTAATAGAAGAATTTTAAGGTAATTTTAAATTGTAATGGGAGCCAATGAAGTTCCTTCATCACTGGGGTAAAGTGGTCAAATTTCCACACACCAATAAGGACAGTAGCCGCTGCATTTTGAATCATCTAAAGACATCCTGATGATTGCAATAATCTGGCAAACTTGACATGAACACATGGATCAAACACATAAGTGATTTTGAGATAAGAATTTTCTAACCTTTGATATATTTTTAAGTGATAGAAAGAAGTTCTAGTAACCTCACTCCTGTGGTTATCAAAACTGAAACCACCAAGATGATGCCAAGGTCCCTGATTGGCTCACTCTGTTTCAGAGAAACTATTTTTATGTCCCAGACTTTTGGGACCAACAAAAAGTGTTTTGGTTTGGGCTCTGTTCCGTTCTAAAAAGCTTTGAGACATCCAGCAGTTAATATCATCAACATAGCTCATTAGTTTTTGTGAACAGACGTTAGATCATCAGAGGAAAGTGATAAGTACAAACGTGTATCATCCGCATAACAATGGTAGGCTTTATTATGGTTCTTTAAGACAGCACCAAGTGGGAGCATGTAAAAGTTAGATAGTAATGGACCAAGGATAGACTCTTGAGGAACCTCTGATTGATCTAAAACTGCTAACTGAAACATTAAACTTCTACCCTTTAGATATGATGAGAGCCAATCAAGAGCCTGACCTGTTAAAGCAACTTTGTCCTGAAGCCTATGAATTAGAATCTCATGGTCAACTGTGTTGAAAGCAGCAGTGAGATCAAGAAAAACTAAAACGTAAACTTTCAGGGAATCATTATTGATCCTCGAGTCATTGATGACTTTAGTAAGAGCTGTTGCTGTGCCATGACTGGTTCTCAACCTTGATTAGTACTTATAAAAACTATGATTTGAAAGGTATTTATTCAGTTGTTTGTAAACTTTTTTTTCCCAAATGCTTTGCTGAAGAATGAAAGATTACAATTAAGGCTAGAATTATTAATGATCAATGGAGCCAGGTTTTTTTCTCTCGAGTAGCAGTGTGATTACAGCACATTTAAGGGAAACGGTGAAACACACATTTAAATAGTTTGGTGGGGATAGGGTCAAGTAAATAGGTGTAAGGCTTTAACTGATGTCAAGATCTTTAGAATTTACAGGTGAGAATTGACAACAGCTGGAGGTATAGCTTGTAGAAGGGGTATATAACAAAACGTGAGTCTTTTGTCAATAGGACAGCTGACTGAATAGCTTTCTTACCTTGGCGATTCTTTCGTATCCTCTTTGCCCTCTGAATTTCTTTTTTGCATTCTGCTATCTTCTCATGTGCAGATGCAATGTTTTGTTCTGTAGTATGGGGACAAATTAACGAGTTGGAAAAGCAGGTAATACAAAATGTGACTTGTAAACAGTTGCGAAGATAAATGGACAGTCTCACAAAACCCAGTCCTACCGATGTTGGAGTAGATTTTCTCATAATTCTCCATTTCCCGAAGATTCATGTCGTAAACCATCAACGTCTTCCCCATGGAAAATTCACACTGAGCCAGAATGCCCAGCATCCTCTGATACTGTGTGAATCTGAACAGAATTACAGCATTTTTTATGACTCAGACCAAATTCTTCTAGGCGATTTTAGAGAAATGCGTGGCAACCGAGTTGGGTATGTAGAGCTCGCTTACCCTTCCTCCGGGGTCCCGGGAGAGTTGCACCATTTCGTGAAACTCTTCAGGAGCAAATTGATTCGGCGGTCATCTCCGGCTCCATCACCGTCAATGAGAAGGCGTTTCCGTATAACTTCATCTGGAATACGGGCGAAATAACAGCCATTCAGGTACAGCAGGTAAAGCGAATACACCGGCTAACAAGGCTACTTGATGTTAGCTGTATCCAAAATAACCCACGTCTCCATGCACAACTGGTTCGTTTTTGACGGGTATGGGTATGTGCCTGGGTATAGTAGTATTTCTAAAGGTTTAGATAATTGTTACTACTCATAGGTGGTATGAATAGCTAATATAAATGAAGAGAACGGTTACTTACCATCTGTAACAGCCCCCATGTTT
>NW_005187443.1:1022177-1024204 GCF_000239375.1 Pundamilia nyererei | reverse complement strand
GGAAAAGTTTGGGATCCATCACAAGTTTAATTGACAAAATCTCCTTTATCATTGCTCTAACCTCTTCCCAAAACTCCTTTATTTTTGGACATGACCATAAACAGTGGAGCAATGTGATCTATTTTTCTTAATTAGCTTGCATATAATACTGTGCGAAACTCCTAAACCACCCCTCATTTATTTATATTGTGCTGGAGAAATGAGAAGTAGCTACAGTTGTTTATTGAAATGTGTGCAAACATCCATGGAAATATATTATATAAGGCAAACACTGAGTTTTACAACGCCAATTCCAATTTTACAATTGCAGTTGGCTTGTCTGTCAGTGTATGATTGCCTTTATTCTTCAAGATAGCCTGAACTCTCTAAGGTAAGGTTTCCTCTGAATTTCTTTGAGCAGTCTTCAGGAATAGTTCTCCAGGTTTCTTCAGAGCTCTTCTTTGGATGTTGGCTTCCTTTCTTTCTGTTCTCTGTCCAAATGATATCACACTGCATCAATAATGTTGAGGTATGAACTCTGGGGAGGCCAGTGTATGACATGGTGTTTCATTTTGTGTTTTTCTATCCAGGTATACTTTTACTGCACTGAAAGTGTGTTTGGGATCAATGTCATGCCGGGGAAAAAAAGTTGTTTGTCAATCAGACCCTTTCCATATGGTGGTGCATGGTGAATCAAAATTTGACAGTACTTTTATGTATTCATATTTCCCTCGGTTTTAACAAGATTCTTGACACCACAGGCTGAAATGCAGCCCCAAACCATAACATTCTCCAATGTGTTTTACTGATGGCTGTAGGCACTCGCTGTTTTAACTCTCTCCTGGCCTCCTCCATACATAGTGATGATTTGAACCAAAATTTCAACTTTGGGTTCATGACTCCATAATATCCGTTCCACTACTTTTTCAATTCAGTTCTTGTGTAATTTGGCATATATCGTCTTGTGTCAGGTCTTTGCATTTTTTCCTATTTCTGCAGAATATGTCTCTTATCCAGTTCTCTCTACTTTTTTAAGGACACTGCACGTTTTGACACCCTGCAGCCATGTTCAAATTCCCAGGGACTCTTATTTGGGCAGGTAGTTTGAAGCATTCGCTGATATGAAAACTGCAAATAGAATCATCAATCAAACCTTGTAATAAAAAAGTCCTTTAAGAGTGTTCTGACTTTGCACCGAAACTAGGTTTTAACCCCCCCCACCATTGCTTCTGTTATAGATTTTAGTTCAGGATTCTTTCATTCCCATATAATAGTTATCTCTGTTTTTGCCCGCAATTATTAGTTAATCGATTTAAATCGTTTAAATCGAATTAAACATATGTTTGGTGAACGTGTTGTAGTATTTTTTTTATTTATTAATTTTTTTAAATTGCACATGTTAATTGTAATGATTTCCCCTATCACATATCTCCCAGGCTTCATGCAATTGTAAATACTGCATTTAACAGGGGAATAAAATAAAAATAATAAAGAAATGAATTTAAATAAATAAATAAATAAAATCTCCTGGTGAAGAAGTTCGGCGGTGCCATGCAGTCATTGGTCAGTTCGCGCTTGCGTCGTGGCGCGGTGACGTTTTTCTCTGTCCCAGAATGCAGTCTGGTAAACAGACATGGAAGCACCAGGTGAAGACCTCCACAGAGGCTGAGCACTAAACTCGCTCTTTTCCACCGTCTTCTGTCTCCTTCACCCTGTGCATCCAGTTGATATATATCAGCCAGGTGTCAGACTTACGTCTACAGGATCCAGAGCCTTGGTAAGAGTGAAGTTGTTGTCGATATGTGACCGCGGCTAATGACTTCTGCTGGGCTGTCAGGCTGCTGTCAGCTTCCTCGCTGGCGCTAGTCATGGCTGGCTAACGTTAGCCTGCTAGCTGGCTAACGTTAGCCATCAGTGTTGTTTAGTAACGTTTGTACCAGTCACAGACCCACACTAGATTGAGCTTAATGTCATGACACAACGGCTTATAGACATTTGGTCTGTTTTCAAATACCGTATTTCCGGTGAAGGTTAATGTTGTCTTTTTT
>NW_005187443.1:1007572-1020914 GCF_000239375.1 Pundamilia nyererei | reverse complement strand
TAAATCCTGGAATTCAGGTCGCCGGCAGTGAATTTATTTTGATTTCATGCTCATTATAACAGATTTTTGACATTAGATAACTTAAACTTAAGATGTGTGGTTTAGTTCTGACGGTATTTAGGTTGTAAGTTTTAAAGGGTTGCAAAGCAACATTTGACTAACAAATGTAAAGTTGGTGGTACCATATGGTACAGTACATCACTGAATAAACAGCAATGTGCCTTAAATGTATGAAGACAACAAAAAATATAAAAATGTCTGCATGTCTTTAAAATGGATTCCTGTAGATGTATGTGTTTCTTTATGTTGACTAAGTTGATGGATGGTAAATGAACTGGTTCTTGTATAGCGCTTTTCTACCCATCTGAGGACTCAAAGCGCTTTACACAACTTGTGCATTCACCCATTCACACCATTCGCTATAAAGCACATTTTTCTAAGTGCTTTATAGCTAACATTCACACATTCATACTCCGATGGATGCATCAGAGTGCAATTTGGGGTTAGTATCTTGCCCAATGATATTTGGCATGCAGACTAGGGGAAGCCAGGAATTGAACCACCAACCTTCCAATCAGTAGATGACCTGCTCTACCACCTGAGCTACAGCCACCCCATTGATCAGTAAGGGGACAGGAATGAAAGTGTTTTTTTACACATAATTCAAAAATTCCACCTACTAACTATAGAAAGGAAAAGGTGTGGTATAGTTACATCTTCCCTCAATGCATGTCTGTGTATGTCTCCAGATTTCCTATCCAGTGTGTGTGCCAGCCAGGAATCACCCAAACTGATGTGGATCATCTGATTGAGTTTAAAGATAAATTCCTTGTTTCTTGTTTTGCCAAGGTAAGATCTTGCTGCTGTTCATTTCAAAACTGTATTGACATGTGGTGGGTTTTTTATGTTTCCTCATAGCTGCAGAATAATCATACCTAGTCATGTAGTACTTCCATTACAACGGCCCAACACCGAATACAGTTTCTATTGTAAAGTATTCAGTATCAAGGAAGTGTTCAATTACAGCATCAGTGAGTTGCATCTGAGGATATGCTTTATACTACTTGTTGTATTGGGCTTTAAGATTAGGTTTTTCTTTTTACTATATGTGTATGAATTGTTTAAATTTAAAAAAAAAAGGCCAACAGTGCAGCTGCCCCTCAGTAAGTATCAAGGAAATTACAGAAATTGTGTAATTTCAAGACTTCTATGTTGGACTACCTAATGTTACACAGGTCTTCGTTACTACAGCATCTGTTCTCTGTATGTTGCTTAAAAGATCCAACATCAGCTGGCTGATCCAGCGTCCGCTAATCTGCTTTGTTCTGTTCTTTGAACTCACAATAGATTTTGATTAGACTCACTGGATTAAATCATCTGAGATGATTACACGCTTCTGCTGTGTTTGACCAAGTGGCAAATTTTGGGCTAGAAAATGAATCCAACATGGATGTGCTAGATAAATAAATGGCCATTTGAGACTGGCCCCAAAAGCAAGTCAATCTTTACAGGCTGTTATGTTAAAATGTCCAAGTAAATGACGGTAAGACATCTTTATAGCCTGGTACAAATAAACAGTTTATGCCTCATAGACAGGTAAGCCTCTTTCATGATGCATGGTCACTTTGATTGGCAGGTGTGTGGTGGAGCCTAATCTAGACGTTTGTGGTTCAGTTTTGGTGAGTGAAATTCTAGTGTTTTATTAGTCTTTTACTTAGTAGTAATAAGCAGATATCTCTGTCTGTGTGCTCCATCTGTACAGCAGGGCTGTTCCTCGTAATACCAGTAAAAGTGTCAAAACATCAGCAATATAGCAACACCATGCATTTGCATCCTCCAGCGTGCACTATAACAAAGAAAGGCCAGGCCTATCTGAGAGTGAGAACTGTATATCGTCTCTGATGGTGATTTTAGTCCAGATAGTTACAATCTATATGTCAGGAAAAGCAAACAGTGGATGAGGATTACTGATGTAGCTATGTTGTAGCTGGTACAAGGTCTCTTGGTGACAATATTGGTCAGGCTCTTGATGCTTTACAAGGTTAAGTTAATTGAGTTATTGTTAAATTAAGGTATTAAGCAGTTATTTTATGATTTAAATTTTCTTTGGGCTAGCTTTGGTTTACATTTGGACTAGAGTGCTACTGTTGCTGGCACCTTGTTTCAACATATTAGCACTTCAATTAGGCAGTCTGTCATCAGTGACAGTAACTCATTAAAAAAGGGTGGAAAGTACTCTTTGTTTCGTTTAAAAAACAATAATAATAATAATGGCACTGTGTGCAAACGGCAGTAATTAAAAAGAAAAAAGTATTCAGTATTTTTTTACAATGTCATAAATATTATCTCAGATTTCCTGGAAGTATTCTAAAATAATACTGAGTCCAGCTAGCATTAGCTGATAACTTATCACTTTACCCTTTCATTCACCTATGGGAGTTTCTGTCTCTAAAAACAATAATGACATCATGATTGCTTGTTCCATCTTTATATACAGTCTTACAGTCTGGACATGGGTATTGATTCTGAAAACGAAGATAAACTCAACAAAAGCTTGATGCGACTTGAGGACCAGTGGGAGTGTTCAATTTTTCACCTTACTAGAGCAAAATCTTCTGTGAGAGGGCAATCTGGAATTAACTAAGAGTATTTACTTAAAGGTGATTTCATAAAAACGGCAAGAACATGAGGAGGGGGTCAAACTGATATTGTTTTTTGTTTTTAAATGTGCTTACAGAGCAAAGTAAAGCATAAGGTAGCCAAGTAGAGTAGAAATGTCTGCTGTGAATCACGGTGTAAAACTGAAAGGGACAGGAAAAAAAAAATCTTAAAGACCATAAAATTAGGGAAGACCAGCTGGGCTGGACTAGGCTCCAGTTAAAGAGTTGGCTCTCTACCAAAATATCAATCACCATATACTGGAGTGTATAGAAAGGGGAATCTCTTCTTCCAAGCCACAGGAAAGATGCAGCAGTTGTGACCTCTTTCAGGTACAGTAAGCTTGACGTTCTTGTGTGTGTCAGAGGCATGTTGTCACTACCTTTGTGATGTTATTGCTTTTACTCAGCTACTAACATATGGTGCTAATAAGTTACATATGCAAATTATTTCCTCTCCAGTGAAGCAGTAGTTCTCTAAAATTAATGAGTGAGGGTACGTGAAAGGATGACGGTAATCACACAGTCCTCCTCCTCTTGAAATGCTCTTGTTATGATCAGTGCACTAATTGTTAACTGGTTCCTCCCACAAGAATGTCACAGCTATGCTGGGCAGAGTTCCTGAAACTGCACTATTGCGATCATTTTGCTTTGACCTTACAGATATGATGCTATGGCAATAAAGGCAACAGATGTTTTGAAGAAATGAAAAATCTGAGGGCATGTCAAATAACTATATCCAGTTAAAACATTAAACCAACTGGCATCAAGGTTGTTAAATTGACATTATTGTAGTTTCAGTGTTAAAAAATGCTCTTCATCACAGTGTTTGAGCACACACACAGCCAGCACATTCAGGATGATGTTTTTAATTTGCATTTAAATGCATGATGGTAAAATTGGACTTTCAAACAGATTTTTGAGATCACAATTTACTAATACTGTTTTTTTTCCTTCCTTTGTTTGCTCATTTTGTCTTTTCTTTTATTTATTACCATTTTGTGCTAAAAGCAAAGAGAAGTTTTAAATGTACTTGAACTATTTAAGCTCTTCATCACACCGTGTGATCACCTGATTTATTTGACGCAGCAGAAACCAATCAGCATTTGGTAGGTGATAGCAGTCAGGAAGACTGACACCAGTTGATACTGATGTTCATCTGATAATATCAGTGCATTCCTACACTAAACTCTGTACTCGAGAGGGCCAAGGCTTTTTGGAGTACTTGCCAAATTGGAGTAAGAATTTCAGGTAGAGGGGTAAAATGGGTACACAGAGTCCAACACTGCATGATTAATATTAAAGATTAAACACCACAACAGATGAGATGTGCCATTTATAAGTAATTTCAGTCAGTGTGTTACACCATCTTTATAAGACATCTGTACTTTTCTAGGTTTTGTTTCTGGCATGAATGTAAAAGGATCCCAGTTCTAGTTTTGTTTCTTTTTTCTCTCTCCTTGTTCAGCTTTACTTAGGCGAGCACATGCTGTCTGGGTAGAATCAGAAATGTTTCATTTTGAAAGTGAAAGTAAACTTGGTAGATTATAACAGACTTTGTAAATCTGAAATGCTTAGAAATTAAAAGGTTTGTGCATGTCATTCAAAAATCTCTGAAGTCTTGCATTAATACATCTTAGACACGTGTTTAATAGTAACATGACCCTGTTTTTATTTTAAATGGAATCTAATGTAACTGACCGTAATCCTTTTATACAAAGTCAATATCTCTAAATGTATTTCTCTCATATTTTTCAAAATATTGGGAAGCTAATGCATACATTCTAAACATAAAGTCATTATAATATAGTATTTCACTCATAAGTCACCAGTAGAAAGTCTATATATTGATATCAGCTTTATGGCTCATACATTTAAGATGTTAAAGCTCACATTTTCTTATTATGGGAAGAAAACAAAGAATCAATAATAAATTATAAATATGTTATGGTCAGTCATCTTCTAATGTCACACCCACAATTACTAAAAAAGTATTTAGTATATCTTACAACTGTTTATATGGAGTCAAATCTCAAAAGCGATCCTTATTAACTAATAACTTGTGCATTAAATTAGTATTATTACTGTTGTTGTTCATTTATAATCAATCACAAATTTGCCTCAAAGCACTGTATTTGATAGCATCGTTATTCTTAAGTATAGTTTACAATTATTAAATGTAATTTACATTTCTAAATGATAGCTAGCGAGTAAGCCACAGCCAAGGGAACCAGCAACCTTCAGCTGAATCGCCAGCCGGCCTATTTATTCGACGTTAAACAGTATGTTGTGTAAGCTTTGTACTTGTAACGTCAAGTTACCACACAGGGCGATTTTTTTTTTCTGAGAGGCGGGTTTGCTGAAAACAACACGCGTATGCCCGTGTCAATCAGTATAAAAGTCCTCCTATCCCGAGCTCTACCAGCGCTGACTCTCGTGTTGTTACATTGTAGCGGAAAGAATGTCGGAAAGGGCCGAGGATGACGTCAGGGGGGAGCAGCGCCGAGCGGCCAGGCAGCAGCTGAAGCAGCAGCAGATCCAGCGGGGAGAAGGCTCCACAGCAATGGCGACTGTTGCAGAGCGGAGATCGTTGCCTAGTCCAGAAATAATGCTGGGACAGCCTTGGAGCAGCTGGGTCGACGCCGCCAAACTCCACGGCAACGACGGTGAGTTCCCCAGCGTGCCGTATGTTTGCGAGGAAGCGAGGTAGAGCGCGACAGTTGCCAGTCCTGTCTTTTTTTTTTTTTTTTTTTTTTTTTTGGCCGAGTGCATGCAGTTTTCGGTTGAATATGAAGAAACGCTATTGGTAGCAACAGCACGGGCAGGGAAGCAAGTGCAACTATTCATTTGTGTGTTTCGGATCGCCTCATTTTTTAGGTGCTGAATCGGAGGAAAGTTTTAAAGACTTCGGGAAAAATCGAGAAGCCATGCGTTTGTGCAGAGAAGGTGAGTGTTTTTTTTCCCTCTAGGGCCAAAGGTGTATTTTGGTTATGGGGGTTAACACTCATACATACATTCACTCACGCTAACATGGATTCAAACACTTTATTCGTGTCGTTCTGCAAAACTTATAGTAAAACAAGCGCACCCGGATATAATCAGTCAGACGTGTCGGTAATTCATGTGGTGACATTTGCACATGAACCTAAAATAACTTAACGATTAGCAACTTGGACTTGCTGACTAAAGTGATAATGCGTATTTCATTGGATGGTGTGTTTAAAGGGCTTTGTTTCGCATCCATATTTCTCCCATTTTGCAAAACTTCCACCATGTTTCACATCTCTCCCCTTACCGTTAAGACAACATTGATGTTTGTTGCTAAGAGAAATGCAAAGTATAAAGAAGTTAAAAAGTTACTTCGTAGGCATAGCCCTGATTTTTCAAAACAAAAGCCAGCATAATAATGTTAAACTACTGCTGTTAAAAGAGCAAGTTGGACTTTTTGTACAATATATTTAAGTTAAAATGTTAAGTTTTGTTTTTGCTTACTTCAGTTTAACAACCAACATATGATGTTAACCAATGGTAATAGTTTTACTGTTTATTAAGAAAAATACTTAAAAATATTTATTTATTATTTATTGGCCTTTTAAACCACCAACCAGTATGCATGAGCTATTCATGTATGAAACAAACCCTGAATAGGATAAAAACAATCAACCAGGCTACACTGATTAAAATCTTGATATGACTGTTGTTCTGCTAGTAGGTGTGGTTATTCCAGGGTTAAAACATAGTAGGTTTAACCAATAAACTCTTAAAGGACAATTGTAAAATCATGTCAGAGGGCATCATCTTAAACAGCAGCTAAAACTCAATGTACAACACACACATTGCCTGGCTTCTGAGCTAGAGAGAGGTGTTTCAAAGCAGTTAGTACTGCAGTTTTATTTTTGGAAACACCTCTATTAGTTTTAGCTGATTGGGCCTGCTGGCAGGCCTTGATTTAGAATGAATTTCATCACAAAGGTAAATTGTTATAAAAGTAAAATTGCATTTTGTTTACTTAAGACTAATGTGATGCTTAAGTTTCTAAGCTGAAATATAACACGCCAGACCTCAAGATTGAAATAAGGATGAGTCTGCTGGCAAAATGAAGTGAGGACTAACCTGTTCATTTGAGGCACAAGTAAATCAAGTGATGAATCAACTTTGTCACTGTGGTGATTGTAAGCTTAGCTTGTTCTATGAAAGGCGTTATGCCGAGCTAATGATGTACATTGTCTTGAGTTATTAATTAGGCAGTCTACTTAAAAGTGTATACCTATGGATAGGACATGTTTGTTCTTGTGTTTTATACATTTCACCACGATGTAGTTACTTTCTAAAAAGGAATTTTATCTCCTGCTGACGGAGAAACAAGCAGGGCATGTCATGTATGACCTTGCTGTTAAGGAGCAGTTACTGCAGTAGGTAGGCCAACAAGATTAAAATGCATTCTTTTGTTTAAGCTTCTTTTCAGAACTAAATGTGGACTAAAAATAATAATCTCTGTTTTGAAATTGTTTTTACATGGATCATTTTGGTCAAGAGAAAACGGTTCTAATCAAGCAAAAACCACAAGAAGCTCCTTTAGACGTCAACACCATCAATAATTCTCCGGCCAGCTATGAATCATTCGCTGTGGTGTGCTTAATCATCAAAAGAATTTAACAGGGTTCTGACCTAGGTGATTCACATTGTGAAGGCACAAATGTTAAATTTTAGTAGTTCGCATTCTCATCGTTGTTGTTAAAGCATTGATCGACATATTGGATGGACAGTATTTTTAAGTCATTTCACATACAGCTACGACGTAACCTATAAAAGTGGCAATTGCTGTTGCCAGCATTCGAATTTGCATGTGATGGGTTGTTATTTGCCTTGCGGTCGTGCCCTCTTGTTTTATATGTGGTACAAGCCATGATGGTGACAGATAAGACAGCTCGGACGTTTTTCCCTCCTTGGGTCAAACATATTTGTCTGTCAAGTTTTTCCACTTATTTGAACATTTCCTCAAATCTATACTAATAGTTTCAGAAGTCTCCATCCAGGAATTTGCTAAAATCTGCGATTTCCTATATTGAGGCGATGATGATTATTCTGTCACTGATAAATTCAAAAACTGGAGTGAAAAAGTGCCCAGAAACACATTGGCCTGTTTACTACTGTCAAATCTTCCAATCACTGTAATTGTTGACTGCATCAGTTTGACGTGCAGTTACATTTCTCAGGAAGTGATCATCAGGAAACGGTCATGACATTGAAGATTTAAGACAGAAGTATAAATTCATCTTAAGGCCCAGTGTTTGAGCCCTCACAGACTGATGATGTTACCTGTTTAGTGGTTGTGTGCGAGAGGTTGGGCACTCAAAATGGTATATACAGGAATAGGACGGCAGGTTTGGGCTTACCATGTGATATTACATTGATGGCTCAAAAACATATTTGTTGTTTGGGGCATTTTATGTTACACTGTTTATTTTCTGCATGGCCAAGGCTGAGCCATTCATGTGAATTGAACATCTTCTCGGCAGTAGCTTTAAGAAGTACTAATTCACTTGCTTTTGACAAGCAGCAACAAAAACGAACACAGTATGAACAGATGACGAATAGATGAACACATTATATAGCATTTGGTTCATGTTAGCGTTTTTTCCTCTTTCCTTCCTTTGTTTATTTACTTTTTTAATGTTTTCAGGCTTTCCCCCTTAACCCGCAGTTTAACGTCACAACACTATGAACTGTGGGTAATTCCCTATGGGAGTGTTTGCAGAAATGCAGTGTGAGCATAAAGGGCTCACAAAACCTGAGAGAGCCCTTGTGTGTTTGAGAGTTTAACAGTGGGACAGCCCTAAAGCCTCACTATCTTAGTAGTAATGCACTTTGAAGTCACACTTTGAATGAGTGTGGAGATTGGCGGTTCAGCCTCTCTTCGTTTTTGGCACATTAGTTTGTCCCACACTTGTGTCATCATTGCCTATCCAACTTTATTTGGTTTTCCTCCTTATGTGTTGAATAAAGGAGGGGGTTTATTGCAGACTGCTTCACAGAAGACTTATCTAATATTGCCTTTTGTGTGTGTGTGTGTGTGTGTGTGTGTGTGTGGTCAGCAGAGTGTCCTATGTGCTTGATGCTATGATGCTCACATGCGTTGGGCAGATAAGGGAATAGTTTGAGTAGGAAAATGAAGTAAGTCGTATGCTTGGTTAGCTACCAGCTTAAACCGAGTTGAACTCTTACGGGAGATAGTTAGATGCTGCTCTCTATCGCTGTCAACAAAACACAAAATGATAGATTATGTCTTGGAAAATTTCTGTCCTGTGTAGAGTTCATGAAACTTGGAGAATCAGCGCCAACGTGCAATGGAGCGGTGTTGATGGTACGAGACGTAGGACACCACTAAGTCACTGTATCTTTTCATCTGTCAACCATTTAGAACATTTTTCTGCATAAAGGACAGAGACAGAATGCTCATCTGAAATTCAAGGATGCGGGGTCAGTTGACATTTCGCTGTCATGAAACATGTCTTTATCATGTTGCGGCGTCTGTCAGTGACTGTTGTTTGTGTCATGGGGCTCATCAACACATGCTGCTCGTGGCAGAAGTCTGTCTTCATAGAAAGCCTGTGTGTGCGCGTGCGTCTGGTAGGGGTATTACAAGTGGATGACTACATCGCTCTGCCATGACTCACCACCAGATTCCTTCTGTGGCGTTACTGCCATTCTACCACACGCAGATGAATAACATGCACGCACACAGATTATAAGAATGTATGGTACTGGATGACTGATGAATTCATCATTTTGTCACGCTGTTGATAAATTTTACAGTGGCACTGTCACAGTCAGGGAAGCTGGGAAATGTAGTGCCACTGTCAGCCACAGGTCAGATGCAGCCAGCATGTGCGCTACTCGGCGGCAGCCAGAGCTGCTACGATTGCACCTAGATCGTTCATCACTGCCACGGATGAGGATGCTGAAATTAACTGGACTCTCATTCTCTTCCCCTGCCTCGTGCTCTCAGGCTCTCTTTTCCTCCTCCTTCAAGCGTATGTCCTTTGCTCCTTCCTCTTTGTCTCGCAGAGGCCTCAGACGGCTTCTCTGTTCGTTTACTGCGACTTTGTTCCCGTATTGCATTCTTTTCCTTTTGGCTTAAATTCACCGTTCTGTCTTATTTCTTGTCTACATTGACTTTCTTTCTCTCTGTCTTTAACACCTCATGTTTGAAAAAGAAGAAAATGGAGGTTGAGACGAGGGCAGACACAGTGGCGTTAGACCACTTTTGAAGTCGGACAGTTTTAGCAGTAAAGGCCATTTAGTGCTATGGCACTGAACGTGGAGTAGCAAAGCTGTATAGCATGTCTACTTTCATAGTTGAGCATCCCATTAGAAAAATACTAATGAAAAATACTGCACATGAACTGCTGCAGCAGTTTGGAAACGAGTCTTGTTTGACCTTGCTATTGATCCAGTGAGGAAATGTGGTTGGATGCTGCAGTTCCTGTCCTGTTTCAGTAGATTTGAGAGACAGGCAGTTTTAATGAAAAATACACAGGAAGTTATTGATTTGGCAAATATGTTTGCTCTCTCATTATATCTGCAATTTGCTACTTGGATAAGCAAATTGGGTATAGAGAGAATAGAATTAAAGTAGATGCGTTGAACATAGAAGTTGCCTATGCTAGCATTTAGCTATTGTTTTGATGGCTTGTCCTTTTGCAACTGGCATAGTGAATACTCCATGTCACATTTTACCACTCGTAATTCACATGCCTTTGTCCATTAAGTGAGGATATTTTCCTTCCTCTTTGTAGCAAGCAGATACTTTGAAAGCAAGTCTTTTTGGTCCATTGCTGTTGAAGGAGACACTTGGCAAAATAGCTTCAGACAATTGACACACATTAAGTAGCATTGGACTACTAATTCATCCACACACGATTGCCTCTGACCTCCTTGAGAGAGAATCTGCCAGGTACATCTTTTATACGGTCTTTGCTTAATGGCCCTCATCCCTTCAAGACTTGGCCAGTGATGTTTGGAGAACCCTTGACGGTCCTGGCAGAGTACATATTGAACAGGGGCTCCACTTCTCTGCTCTTGTATCCTCTCCTCTGCTCATCTCATCATAACGCCCCAGGCAATCTCTTAATTAGCCTCCTTAATTAGGTGGTTTCTGGTTCTCTCCGCCAGGGTAAATTTTGATCACATTCTGCTGAGAAGCAGCACTTCCCTCTGATTCGTCTTGGAGTGCCTTTAAAGCGTGAGGTTTGTCATTGGGCAGAGGTTCTCCAGCTGAAGACACCTTTGCATTTTTGCTTTTTATGGTTTTCTTTGTATTTGCCTATTTACTATTGGGAAATTCTCGTTTTTACAGTTTTATCCAGGAAGAAATGCATCATGATCCATGATGTTGTGTGCGTCAGCATTTTAATTTTAACCCTATACTGTCATCTTCATGGAAATATGACCTGACTTTAGGGATCAGGTTTCACAAGGTGGTAACCTACATGACTAGTTTAGTTAAGCTGCATTTTAAGCATTTCTGTACACCTGGGACTGCCAGCTTTTACATCTTGAAAAACACTATAAATAACTCCATTTAGTCTGCCCAACTGCAAAAGTAATTCATTCTTTATAGGTTAATTTCATAATTACTTTAAATCAATCAATTAAATATTAAAGCCATGTTTGACAGAGAAAACCTCAAACAAGCGTTGCGACCTGGGCAAGATTCAGAATTTCATTTGGACCTTTTGCAAAACTGCCCCTTCTCAGAATATCTGGTAGTTTCCCTTGGTAGCTCAGAGTGTGGCATTCCAAAAGGCAGACTTTCTTTGTTTCTTAATAACAACATAGAAAGCACTAAGGAGATGGCACCCACCTTATTAAACCTGATTCCTTAGTGATATCTCCTAATTATTGAGTCAGAAATGTCGCACGCTCTAAGCCAGTCCTGGGTTTGTTTATATCTTGGAAAGGCAACCTTTGGATTGGTGCTTATCACCAGTACTTGTTCTCCATGGTGAATAAGGGCTCATAAGTGATCTATATTTACAAATCACTCCTGGGTTGCATGTGTAGACTTTACTTGGCCAAACTGCTTTCCTGAGCTTGTTAATTTTTAAAAATTCCTATTATGGGTTGTGTTACAAATTTATTTTGTCTAAGCTGTTGAACAAGAGCACAGTTTCCGAACTTTGCCTCTGTAAACCACCACAGTGGATTTCTAATAAAGCAGCACTGTGTGATATATTGTGCAGGCTCTTGCTACAGCAGTGCTTTACATAGTTCATCTATTTCAAAGGTTCAAAAGAAATTGGACAGTTAACTGATATGCAGTTTCGTGGCCAGGTGTGGCCTGTTGTTTCATTTTAAATTAAGAAGATAAAAGGCTAGGAGTTGTTTTCAAGTGTTAAATTAGCATTTAGTAGTTCATGAGTATTCTGAGCAGCGAGGCGTCATTTAGGAATGAATGTTGATAAGATTTTGTTCACACCTGCTTCAGTCTTTATCGGTTTCAGTTTTCTGTGTGCAGAAAAAGTAGGTTTACACAGGTTTAAATTATCTCAGTCACTAAACCAAAACTGCCTCCTACTGTCTGTACTGGAGGACATTGAGGGTACAAAGGACCTCCTGACTGTTAAAGGCCAAACAGAGCAGTTTCTTCAGGTCACTGCCTTCAATGCAGATTAGTAGAACACAAGCCACTGCACACAGCCTCAGCATGGAAAGTATGTAGCTCCAGAAGCACCTCAACTCTGGCTACTTTATAGGTTCTCTCACTGACTGGCTGAAAAGCAGATATTGACTTTAATGTATTATTTATAATCTGAAAATGTTAGAATTATGTTAGTTTGTCCACTGAACTTTGAGACCGTGAAATGTAGGAGCTATGTAAAAGAATATCTACCATTGCTAAATGGGTGGGGCAGTATTTTGTACCACTTGAATTTAACTTGAGTCTACATTTATGACTCTGTGATTGCTAAATTTCCTTTTCTGCTGCGATGGAGTAGAAAAGGACAATTCTGAAAAGTATGGCCTTGTTCACACATTTATGGATCCTACTGTATGTGTTGGGCAATAATTCAGAATTGCTGTTAGGGCTCAGCCAAGAATGCATTTTCTTGTGGTCTGCTGCGTTTGTCTATTTACCCCTCGGCCCACTCCCCAACAAATGCACATTAAATATAAAACAAAGTAAGCAGTTGATGTTTGGTTGCACATTGAACAGTGTGTATTTTGCAGAGTCTGCTGCCAACTGTGGCATCGGTCACGCTTTTATTTATTCTCCTTGAGTTGAGCCCCATCTGCTTCTATCTTCCCGTTTACAGACATGTCCATATTTGGCCAGTGTCCCGCACAGGACGACTTCTACCTGGTGATGTGCAGCCACTGTGGTCAGGTAGTCAAGCCACAAGCCTTTCAAGCACACTTTGGTAAGTGATACACACGCACACACACGCCTTGATGTATCTATATATTCAGTTATTTTTCATGCAGCTGGGGTGCAGAGCTAGATTTCCTAGATTCACGTAGTAGCAATAATCCACTACAACAAGGAGGTGGCTGTTACTGCAGATACTCAGCAAGGTTTGGGAATAAAAAATTGGGGGGACTCTATATCCATACCCCCCCATACCAAGAGTAATGTGATGTTTCTTTGATTAACGCACTCCTAGTAGTGCTTCTTCTTTCTG
>NW_005187443.1:992296-1007522 GCF_000239375.1 Pundamilia nyererei | reverse complement strand
TATTTGATAGGTCTCTCTCAAGTCTTTCCAGTAGTGGGCTGTTTTAACAGATACAGCTCAGTTAAGATTTCTAGTACTGTTAAGACATTAAACTGGGGATGTTTCAATGGCCACTAAATACCTGGAAGTGCCTGTTCTCTGAAGTGCAGCAGCAATTACACTTATCAAGGTCAACCACAAGAGGGAGGTATAGCAGCACGTGGCTTCTAGGGTAAAACTGTCCTTGGAACTGTGTGAACATCACTCAGAGACTTCTCCATCATTGTTAAACAGTATAGATATATGGGTGTGTCTGAAATACAGCCTCTATTTTGAGGTGTCAGGGGGTTTTGAAGGAACTGTAGATAAACACTGGATGGCAGTACCATGTGTAGAGTAAAACAATCATTATCAGAACATGTGGCTTTACTCCATATGCAGGGGTTGCATTGTTAATGCAGACTGTGCTCTGCTTGGTCCGTGGTGTAGAAGCACCCAGAGATTTACAGTGATTTCATCATGTTTCTTGATATTTGTTTCTTCAGCTGTTTGCTGCTGCCGATTCTTTGTGTGAACAGATTGTCTGTAGTGTGTTTATCATAATGAATGCACCAGTCTCTTTTTCGTCTTTTGCAACATCTTTAAGTTCTGTTCTCTAAATCAGGCGGTGAAGCTAAACCCAAAGATTCCCCACAGTAAATCTTTCGATTTGAGCCGCTGGATGCAAATAATTACTTTTTTTAAAGAAGCTTTTAAACTATGCAATATCAAAATTATTTAAAAAAAAAAACAAGTTTCACTTAATGAACTTATTGCATCAGCTATAACCACACAGTCTAAATCTAAGTGAAACTCTGTAGCCATGTATGTGTGGCCATACAGAGCAGCAGTGCTCTTGCTGTGTTTTACCCCATGTCCTCTCTGTGATGTCATTATGGGAGGACCCCGTGCAGCGTTAACGTGGGGAAAAGGCACTGATCTCAGCACCATTGAGATGGTCTCAATATGATATTAGCGTGCTTCTTTGAGCCCATCTGTCTCCCTTTAGGTGTCTGTGCTTCTCGGCTGAGGCTGAGCCCAGCAGGGGTGACACTCACCACGGAACGGGAAGCTGCTGCTTTGCTTGGCGTTTTATGCATTTGTTTATGAACTTGTCTAACAAAGACTCCTCAGAGATCGAGACATACAGAATTTTACACTCAGTGTCTTGAGCTCAAATGGTAAGGGAAGGGAACCACGGTGGATTTGAGTTTCTGGTTAACTCAAGGTTTTAGTTTTACCTTTTTTTTTCTTTTTTTTTTTTAAAATAGGTTACACTTTGTCTTTACTTAAACATGATGTCTGTGGAGTTTGTAGTAAGGCCATTACACTTCTTGATTTTCTTTCTTTTTTTCACTTCTGCAGGCTGGGATTCTCCCATGCCACTGAGCCAGCTGTTTGATAATATGAAACATGATATTAAGGCTCCTCCTATGTTTTGTGTCTGTCTGTTCTTTTTTTTTTTTTTTTTTTTTTTTTTCCTTACCTTTTTTCCTCCCCTACATCAGTTATGACTACCATTGGTGCTGCTGTTGGCTTTTGTTGTTTTGTAGACAGAGCACCACTGTCTCACTTGGATATCTTGTTGTGAGTTTGTGTGCAGAGGTTCGCTGTTGACTGGGACAGGACAAGACAGTGAGAGGAAGTGGGAGGGAGGCAGTGAAGCTTTTGGGTTGTTTGGCTTCTTAGAAGTGGGAGGGGAAAATATCTGGAGTGTAGGTTGAATGGATGTGCAGGAGAGGCCCCTAGGTGTGGAGAGGGCACGCTTAAAAGCACTTTTTTCCCTTTTCTTTCAGAAAGCAGAAGTTTAACAGTTAGGTGTGTGTGTGTGCGTGTGTGTGTGTGTTCTTGAGGAATATAGCTGAAGGCAAATGGGAGTGGTACCTTTTTTGAGCATTCGTATTCTTTGTTTCCACTCCACTTTTTTTGTTACCTGTGACAGTGAGTTTTGTCCCACAACCCACTCCCCAGCTTTACCATATAGTTAGCTATAATCACACAAAATGGGACTAAATCAAAAGACAGTTGAGAGGTGACTGCACACATAAGCATGATTAGTTTGGGGCAGAGGGTCTAGGTGACCATACTTGGCAGAAGACCTTTCATGTTACTGTTATTTATTTATTTATTTTTTGACCATTTAAGAAGCTTTCAAAAAAAGTTAAAATACTTTTTCCTATAATCCTGGTGGTTTTCCTTTGGCCAAAACCTCTTTCGTGGAGGTGCCTGTTTTTATTTATTTATTAATCATGCAGGAAAAACACTGGTGACAGTAGCCAGCTGACACAGATTCTTGGTAGAAAATTACTAATGCTTCTGGTGCTGATGCACCTTTTATCTCTCATTTCTTTTAAGCATGCAGTTATTTTCTGTCCTGTCTTTCGTTGCTGCTTCTCAGAGCTGACTATGAGTGTTTAGTCAAATGTTTATTTGCCGTCTCTCTTCTGAAATTCTCGTTAGTCACCTTTGTCTGTCTTGTTCGTCTGTATATCCTTCAGTTTTGCTCACATGCAGCTTCCAGCAGGAGATTCTCTCCATGTCAGATGTTTCCTCACTGCTGAAAATTCTCAGTTTGGTTTAGGAGAGGGAGCTCCCTGGATTGAGCGTGATCGAGGCAGGGCGTATGACACCCACGCTCACGTCTGTCAGTCTCTCTTTCTCTACATGTAATCAGAGCAGCAGGAGTGTATGTCGGTCTGTGTCACCCAGAGCGCCCACTATTTCTGTTAGAGAGCTGCTGCTTTTGCCAAGATTCAGATCTCTCTGCTTCATGCTTCCAGTCATTTCTGAATTAAAACAAAAAAATCCTTCATGATGTTTTTGTCTATCTTTTTCTTTTTCATTGTTTATGCAGCGGCAGCTAATCAACCTTAAACTATGAAGTGCTTGTGTAGTGGTGACATTGGGACAGCAGCTTTTGTTGTACGCTGTTACTAAAAATAGGATGTGATGTGAGCCTTTTTTGAAAGTAGATCTGTAATTGTCTTGTGTAAATGTGTAATTGGTGTGATTTGTGTTCACACAGAGTTTGTTCATTTTAGAAAGCAGTGTGCTTAAAGACAGCTAGTTTTGGATTTAAGCAGATGAGCATTTCCCCCCTCCAAGTTCTATTTTTGTCTTTCCATCCACAACTAAGCATCACTCTAACCTTTTCTGCTGTCTTACTGACTTTCATCAGTTTGCACAGCAGCTGTTATAAGAAGCTCAGGCAAGAAAGAAAGCTCTTGACCTGTTGGCCAGTTCTATTTCAAGATGCAGTGCATGAATCACCAATACTGCTTATTAGCTGTTCAGCTAACATGCTCACAGCTGTTAGAGGGAGATTTTTAATGTTTCCATTTCTCTCTCTTTTTTTTATTTTTATATGAGTCACAACTATGTTTAGTCCTATAGTAGTGTTGGATTATAATTAGTGTGTTAACTATTATGTTTTAATGCCTTTCTGGTTTGTTTGTTATCATTTTAGAGAGAAGACACAGTTCGGCTAGCAAACCAGCGTCCACCTCGCCGTTTCCTGCGTCTGCCAGGAACCGGAGCAGTGGGATTGGGCCCGGGGTGGGCTCGGTGTCCGTAGCTGCAGTGGCTACCGGAGGCATCCTTGGTCGACCTTCAGCTGCTAGCTCAAGCTTACCCTCCTCTTCATCGTCGTCCTCCAATCCCAAACTTGTCAAACCAGCCAAAGAGAAGCTGCCAGGCGTTCAGCGAAGACCCCCCTTTGCCCCCTTCAGGATGAACCAGCCAGAAAAGATGTAAGTTTCACTCTGCACAGGTGCAGGGTTGTTACAACCACATTTCTGGCAGACATACTAAAGTCTCATTTAAAAAAAACAATTTTGAAATGGAGACTACTTGTAATAGTTTTTGTAGCAATACTAGTACTTGAAAATAAGGTACTACTGCTTATTGATGGTTTATGTGGCAGTCAGAGCTATTTGCCTTTACTGCTTGTTTCTTGGTAGAAATCTGATTCAGTCATTTATACGCGAGTGTTGATTTTGACCTTTTTCTTCTTTTGAAGGTGTTTTATATATAGCGGAACATTAGTAGTGATTGTCCTCGCAGGGCCATCCATATGTCCACATCTGTCTCTTACCATACGCTTGTCACTGGCTCACTGTTTCTAACTCTCAGCTTCCTCCTCACCACCCTTTTCATCGCTGTCATCTTCTCTTCCAGCCTTCCAGCTGTCAAGATGGACAAGATGCATCCGAAGCCGGACACGCCAGCTAAGCCGGCGCAAGCTCCATCTGCCCCCGCCACCACCTCATCCTCCTCTACATCCTCCTCTAGCACCACTGTGAGCTCCAACACTACCGCCATCACGACCTCCTCATCAGCCCTAAAAGCAGGCCTTAACTGTCCCTCCATACCAAAGCCTCCATTACTGGCCCCAGGCCAGATTCCCAATGGCAAGGGCCACCTCACTGTCCTCTCGGAGAAGAAGCAGGACAGCAGCAGTGCGAGTAGCAGACGTCACGTTAACAAGAAAGTCACAGGTCAGCTGGAATGTGGAACGAGGGGGGACTAGTTACATTTTGTCATTTTTTCAGAGTATTTAAAAGTCTCATACAGCATTACATGCTTAGCCTGAATGTTTTTGTTTTTTTATAACCTTGCTTTTTAATCTATTAGACGAACCTCCCATTAGGTTCCTATTTTATTGCCTATGAAAGAGTGTAACTAGCAGACATCATTTCAGAATGTTGTCGGCAGCTTAAACAAAATGTCCCATACATTATCTTAGAGGGGAAAGGCTTATGTAATGTTAATGTTTTGCATAACACAACTTGTCCCAAATTATGAAGGTAACAAATGTTTTTCTCCTCCCCCTTTGCTCTGCCATCAGAACGTGAGTTTAATCCAGATATCCACTGTGGCGTTATAGATGTGACATCTCGAAAACCCTGCACAAGATCCCTAACATGCAAGGTAACAAAGTCCCTGCTTTGCATGCTGCAACTGAGCTGTATAAATGCATTTTATTTTTAAAGAGAATTGGGCTGGTAATGCTCAGCAGTCTTTCTTGTTGTCAGCAATGAGGATCAAAGCACACTTGCTAGATTCACAAGATGATCTAACGTGTTCTTGACATACTTGTGGAGGCAGCAAGCTTCAAACCTCTGGGTGAGCGTTTCCCACGGCAGCCACAGGCTGACAATTGAGGGCCGGTGTTTCTAGGACACATGCTGTCAGCTCAGATGGTTTGCCACAAAGAGGAGCACAGCGTAACTCTGAGGAGCCTGTAATGATGAATTCTACTGTGAAATATAGGAAACTACAATGTCTGTGTTTAATGAAACGGCAAAATGCCGTCACTCGTTGTGTTCTAATATAAGTGGAGCACTTTGGCATACAGTTCAATTATGTCGTATTATTCTATTTAATGTGTAGAATATTACCAAAGTTATTATTTGCATTTCAAAGGATGGTTGTGATTGATTGTGATTGATATTGTAAAAATTTGTTAGAGCCAGAGCTGCCAAGTATAAACAGCAATAAAAAAAAGGAAATTAAGAGCGGTTCTAAGGAGAACTCTCTCCAGCTCTTACCATAATGAAAATTCTATTGACTTTATAATGTCTCAACAGACACATTCCTTAAGCCAGCGGAGGGCGGTGCCAGGGCGGAGGAAGCGCTTTGACACATTGCTGGCAGAGCACAAGAACAGAACAAGGGAGCGGGAGAGGGAGCGAGAACTCCACCAAAATCATTCCCAGCAAAACCCCCCTCTCAGGGACCCACACCCCTCTTCCCACCTCACTTCTGGCCATGATGCCCACCAGGTGGCTCATGGAAACGGCCCAGCCCTTGATGCCACTAAGCCTTTGCCAATTGGAAAGCCCAAATTTCACAGCCCTGGTCTTCCACGGTAATTGCTGTGCCACACTTTGATTTTTTGCTGTGCTTGTATTGTGTCTGTGTGTAGCTTTGCTCACACAGGCGTAAAACAGACAGTTTTAATTTGATTCAGCTTTGATGAATATGGTGAAAGTGACTGGGCACAATTTCTCTCCATTAGACTAAACAGCAGTCACGGAGGTGGTATTTCTGGAGACTCTGCAGCAGTCCACGAGTCGCTACACCATCCCCAAACGACCCCCGATGGCTTTTCTAGACCATCCAGTGATGAGGGAGAGAATGAGGAGCGTGAGGACAATGCTGAGAAACTGGACTGTCACTATTCAGGTTATCATCCACGACCGGCAGCTGTAAGTGCACTTCATCTGCTGTTACCCCCAAGGAACTTTCCTTTTTTTTATTACACTGGTCAAGCCATTAAAGATTACAGTTCTCATCTGTTCTTCCCTTCTATTCCCAGTACTGTACTTTTGGGAGTCGACTGTTTGGGAGAGGCTATTATTCCTTTGACCGGCGATGGGACAAAGTGCGATGTACCCTCACCACAATGATGGAAAAGCATGTCAACTCCCAAATGTGGAAGTAAGTCAGTCTTGGACTCATCCTTTTTTCTTTTCTTTTAAATTTATGAGTCAAGTTAATAATTGGCTAATTTCTGATATTCTTTGCTTTAGGAAAATCCCCTTAGCCTTGGAGAACTCCTCCTCTGTTGCACCCACCCATAGGACAAGCACAAATTCCCACTGTAGCACTCCCTCTTCAGGCTTCCTGGGCCCTCCTGCCACCTTGCCCCAGACTCCTTACAGCCAATCCTACGAGGGCAAGTCAGTGCTCTCCTATGGGACCACCTTAAATGCCCGCAGCTCGCCGCAGGGTGGGGCTGAGCACCCGGCCTATGGCACCACACAAGCCCGACAAGTGTCTTCGTCGCCGCAGATGCCTTCAGCCCACTTGTCCTCATCCTCTTCTTCTTCAGCTCCTTCCCTAACCTCAGGCCGGGTGCCTAAGTCCCGTTCCTCTGGCAGCAGCACTACCAAATCGTCATCATCTTTTAAGCCCAAGGAGAGCTCGTCTGGCTCCTCCATAACCGTCATCCCCAACGCCACCAGTGGAGGAAGCACTGGAGCCAACAATACCAGTAGCGGCGCTAGCTTCAGCTCGGGGAAGAAGAGGAAGAACAGTTCTATCCTCTCTTCATCCCATGGCTCCACTGAATCTTCCTCTTCCAATGCCAACTTCTCTTCCTCCTCTTTTAAGAAGAACTGTGCAAATGTCGGCAGCTCAGGGAGCACCTACCACCACAGCTCATTAGGTCCTTCGTCCTCATCGTCATCCTCCTCCCATAGTGGGGTTCACAGTGTGGGGCTTAACTGTGGGCCTACTGTGCGAACAAACTCCCTTAGCCTCAAGGCCGAGCTCTCTGGCAGTTCCGCCGGTGGCTCCTCTGGGCCACCAGCACGAGGTCCTCCCTCGGGCAGCCCTGCAGAGTCCATCAAGCGTATGAGCGTGGTAATGAACAGCAGTGACTCAACACTTTCATTGGGACCTTTTGTCCACCACCAATCCTCATCTGACCACCACACCAGCTTTAGTCACCACTCCTCAGACGGGCGCCTGGAGGCCAAGAAGCGCAAAAGCTCTTCTGCCTCCAGTGGCGTAAATAGCGGAGGTGGGGAAGGTGGGCTCGGAGTAGGAGGTGGGGGGCCAGGACCAGGTAGACCCAAAGTGGCCAAGTCACCTGCCATTAACAACATCCATGGGAAGCATGGGCGGAGTATACCAGGGACACCGGGTCTACCCAACAACTCTCATTTACATCAGGTTGGTTTTTGAGACACATTCAGGATGTGTTTTCGTTTTCACTGATTGCATCTTGTGAAAGATTTCGTTTCTTTCTCAGTTCACTGCACTTAAAATTTGGGGATGTGGGTCATCTTAGGCTAAGGATGGATATTATTAAGATTTTAAGGATACTACATTAAACCATGATTACAGTTCCACATTTTTCAGATATATATTAGGTCACGGCAATTTTCTTATTCTGAACACAGACTAATAAAAGTGTAGTGTATTACTTCAAAATAAATGAATAAAGTATGACTATGAACACCTCACAGTTCTGAGCTATCATGCACATAAACTGCATCCTCCAAGCAAAGTGCCCAAGTGGTATTCAGCCATAATCCGTTTAAAAACAAAACAAAAACTTTTTTCTTTTGTTTTTCATGTGAATTATCAAAATGAATGAAATGAAATATTAAAGAACCTGAAGGGCTGATATAAACTGAGTAAAGATGAGGAAATGAGGTATTCATAGTATTTGATATATAATGCCAAAAGTATCAGGTGATAAGACATTTCTGATTACATTCAATGATCTTGACCGACATTTGAATCTCCCGATTTAAAAAAAAAAAAAAAAAAAAAAAAAAGGCAAAGAAATAATTCTTGCTAGAAATTAAAGCCTCATCTTAAACTGCAAAACTAGTTTATAGACTGATGACTTTACAGCCATTTTAAGATTATGTTTTTCTCCTCTCCTTTTCCAGCCAAAGGCTCGTCCCTGACAGTGGTGTCCGGCTTCAGTGTATGAAACTGGCAGGCGGGCGGGAAATAATCCAGAGTGGTCCGCATACTGCTCTGGAATGCATGAGGCCTTCTGAAATCAAATCCACATTACTCTCAGCTTCCCACAATCCTCAGGGTGGAGATAATTTGGACTGCCCAATGATGTATATGTGGTCCTTACCGTTTCTCCCAAAGCCATGTGTGTGTGAGGTGCGGGCAGGGGGAACTGAATGGGGGATAGCGTGGAGCGCCAGGGATCTAATGCGCAAGCCAAGGATCCCCCCCACGCCACTGTTGTCCCAGTATTCTGAGAGGTCTTCCTGTTTGGTCGGAGGAACAATTGCAACAGCCATCGGTCTCTTATCCTGTAGTTCAAAGGTCATTGGGTTCAGGTTAAGGGCTGCTGCAACAAGCCGTCATGACACTGAGCAACTGGGGAGACAACGAGCAGATCTCTTCCGTGTTTGTTTAAAAAAAAGAAAAGGAAAAAAAAGACTGTGTGAGTGTGTGTGTGTGTGTGTGTGTGTGTGCGCTTATGTGTGTATGAGTAATGTTTTTTCTCATGTCAAATTCTGCTGGACTACTGGAATTTCCAACTTAATTACACCCCCAGCGCCTGATCTCAGAAGCCTTGCAAGCAAAGCAGTAGGAGAAGCAAACTGTTACTTGCAAAAACCTTAAGAAAAATACACACAATCACCTTGTTTCACTTCTTGTTAGTGTGATTCTCCCTGGCGACATGTTGAGTTACCTCGGGTAACATGCAGTAGCCTGAGACGAGCCCGTAGGGATGATCTGGTCACTTCTTTTATTACCCGGAATAATTATGCAAGTGTTACCTTTCTATGATTTCTTATGATCTTTTTACACTGAACTACAATGGGGCTTTGTAGACCTGGTGAAGACGGTTGTGCTTTTAAATGTGAAAAGGACACCTGATGTGCCCATTCGATTGGATCTTTTGTCAGAGAGGGAGAGCTCTGTCTCGAGGAAGCCTGTTAATTTTCGGAATCTTTTCAGCGTGCAAAATGATAGCCACAGTAGACCTACCCCCAACTGTGAACAGCACTAAATAACTACTTTCTCCACAGGCACTGCTTTAGTTGTCCACAAAGCAAGCCAAAAAGCTGCTATCAGCTTTGCCAACTACTTTTATTTTTTTTATTTTTTTTTTTAAGTAAAAGGTGGGCAGTCTTGCTTATGAAGCGGTGATGGCGCATTTGTGGATTGAAGAAAATCTGTGCAAGCTGTATAACTATAGCCACAAGTTACTTACACCGCTGAGTGAATTCCACAGCTGTATGTGGGCAGATGTGAATTGTATTTTATTTTATTTTTTAAACATAGGGAATCAGGTATGGTACGTCTTAACTGGAGCAAACTTGCACGTCACCTGTCTTCTGTGGGTATGATTGTCCCTCCTGTGTGTAACCACTACCCAAGCTCTGGACGTTACAGTTTGAATGCCTCGCAGTAACACTATGTTCAGAAGAGATTTGTCACAGTAGACGAGGCATTGTACTCTTGTTCCGCTGTCAAAATAGTCTTAAATCAGGCAATACTTGCCCCACTCGTTGGGAAATAGCTTAGGTCAAGAGGTCTCGGGGACGAGCGTTACAGTGTGAGATTCATGGAGATGGCTTCACTGGATATAGATCTTAGATCTTTTGGCAACACCTGTTTTATGGAACCTCCACTGATGTCAATTAGTGTGGAAAACCTAGTAGACTTTTTTTTTTTTTTTTAAATCTTCAGTTAGCTTTTTTTTTCTTGTAGCCTATGTATCAAACAAGTATTGAAGTATCCCTATTTGAGAAAACATATTTTGTTAACAAATTGTACATAGTTCAAATATGTATTTTTGCACAGGCATTTTTTTGTACACGCAGAATTTTTGGTACAATTTTGAAAAATCATTATTTATTTAGTAAAAAAACAAAAAACAAAAAAAAAGATAAAGTCAGAGAACATGACTATTTGAAGTGGTTCACTGCCAAGTCTATATAATGCAATATGCCTATATGTGGAAGCTGAAGCATCTCATGAATCGTGTACTGGGATCCTTTAGGGAAAGAAGTGTTGTCACTGTAGCATGTGTCTGTATGACAGGAAACCTTTATTCACTTTTCAAGGTCTCAATCACATGTGCTTTTACAACACATTTTATGTTGCCTACGAATTAACAAAATAAGTTACTCTGTGACCCAATTAGCCTGTGATTCTGCGATGTCGTGCAGGCTCGAAGCTGTGCCCCCGCTGTCTAACCATCTTTCGTGGACTCTTCAGTCGTAACACTTTGTAAACCTTAAACACATTTCATGATTGAAACATGTTCTTTTATTCCAAAAAAAAGAAAAAAAAAGAAAATAGGCTGAAGGGACTTCAGAAATTATTGCAAGGAATAGGAACATTTTTACGGTCCAACTGCTCGCGTCGTTGTTGCCAAACGAGTAATTTGAATCACAGCTTGTAAAGAACGCGTTGAGCAGCTCTTAAAAGAAATATCAAATTAAGAAAGTGCCTGAATTTGTTTCATCCCAACTGTTTGAGGACAGTATTCGTTGGGTTGTTTTTCCCCTTACTTGAATGTTCAAAGTATTTAGGGGATTTGGCTTTAAGTCTGCCTCTGAACCCTAAATGTAGTGGAACTTGAGCTTGTCAGCTGCCCATTGCGAAACACTTGTTCTGTTTTTGTTTTCCATTGAGATTTTCTTAGCATCGGTGTGTGGCCTAAGCCCCCTCCGGGTTATTAGGGTTTGTATTTAAAAACTTCACTCAAGTGTTTTGTTTACCCTCGATCTCTACTGACATCTCGACTTTGTTTCCAGTACAAGGAAACATTACGAGGATGTTTTCTTTCTTAGCACCGTAGACTTGGAATGTGAAAGTGAGAGAAAATACAGCTTGTCTGGGAAGAAAAAAATAAAACCACCATTCATACTATGTAAAAGCGTGTATAGTTTTTTTTTTTTTTTTGGTTTTGTTTTTGGGGTATACATTATCAGAATCATTTTCAGCTGGACTTATGTATTGGCTGCTATGTAATTCATGAACAAAACATAGGTTAGAATTAATATTTAAAGTAAAGATTGTATAGTATATTTGTTTTGTAACAAGTTTCTGTAAATAAAATAATTTATACTGCTATTTATAAGAAACTATGTGTCTGCCTCTTTCTTAAAACAAACAGGTGATGCAATGTCAACAGTTAAACAAGTTTTATTTACACAACTGAAGAGTTACTTTGACAAACAAAAGGTCTCAGTATGCCAAAAAAGAATAATACAAGCCCCTTGCTTTAATGAAGATGGCGGCCTCCGTGGTTACATGTTAATAACTCTTGACAGCTTCTGGACTCTGTTGAGAAGCAAGTCGCCCTTCTTGATGGTCTCCTGGTACTGCCAGTTTTTGCTATCCGGTCTGCATGCAAGAACAGGACAATTTTAGTGCTCTGGGAATTACTCGAAGTATTGTGGTTTCAATGATAGTTTCATTACCTGTTAGTTTCCACAATTTCATTAACTTTGTCAATTTTACAGTGGAGGCGGCCAGCAGCTATGAATCGGGACAGTTCCCTGTGGGAAGGAGATGGGCATATGTTGCGTTAGCCAGGACCAAAAAAACCCAACACCAACATTCCCTAAAATCTGAACAGGGAATTTGGACAATTTTATTTTGACAAATGTTTTCTGTGAATTATTTAGGAACTTAATGGTGACACAAATGTCCAAGAAATACTACAACAACCAACTGCTGCCCTGTAGCTTCATCATATGGAACAGGCATTAGGAGCAAGAATCGCCCCCCCCAACAGGAAACATAGCATTAACTCCCACATTTATGCTGATAACACCCAGTTTTACATGATGACCATCGGCCTATAGACTCCTAATTATATTCTTGAGCAGAAGTAATTCTGATTTAGTAAGTTTCCAATGTACCATCCTGATAACTGTTCTAGACAGATGGTCCAGTTTGAATGTAACAATTTATAGCACAAGTTATTCCAAGACACTAAACCTCATCTATATACATATACATCTTTTCAAGCATGTATATTATGTGATATGTACTTTGCTTTCTGTTTACAGTGTCATTTGTGCTTACTTTATATTTACGTGTTCAAAATAAAACAATCAAAGCAACCAAGAAAAATAAATTTGCACACTCAAAGACCGACAGTTAAGTTTTTCAGTGTTGCCTTCTTGGATGTATTGGCACTCAATAATATTTTCCAAATCTTGCAGAGTTACATAGTATATGCACAGGTGTTTAAAAACAAACAAACTCACTGGTCAATGAACTCTGTGCTGACACCAAATGCCTCAGCCATGTATCCCAAGGTAAGAGATCGGTAGGACTCTAGCAGCTGGCTGTAAGCCTGAATCCTCATCTCCCTCACGTAGTAGCGGTAGTGTGGGGCAAAGAGCCAGTCCTTCTTCATCTCCTGCTCCACCGTGGCTGTGGCACAAAGTTTCACATTTAATATTTATGTTTTCAGAATATGGCAAAGCAGCAACACAAGCATAGATAATGGCTGTAAGTACAGTCTCTTCGCATTCAGATGTTTTTCTTGAGAATACACACACAACAACAACAACAACAACAACAAAAAAACCTCACCCAGGGACTGGAAGAAGACTGAGTAACGGCACTCGTAGAGTGAGAAAAGGTACTGGCGAACAGAGGGCAGACTGTGGAGCACCTCCAAGATCTCTGCTCCCTTTATAACCTACAGAGAAACATATTTAGTACATTTACCAGCAGACATGTTGCCAAGTTACACATCTTGTGAGCAGACACGAGTCTCTCTCCTACCTTTTCACGGAGGTCAGGCCTCTTGAGAGCAATCATGCAAACATAAACGGTGTAGGTAACAAACGTCTTGTAGTCCATGAGTTCGTAGGAAGTGAAGGTGGAGACTGTGTCGAGGAAGAGCTCAGCAGCTTGCTTGAAATCCCTGATGGCCACACAGTACAGGCCCTGGTAAACCTTCAGACGATTTCTCCTGTCCCAGTCTCCCCCCTCCTCGATAAGGCTGCGGTGAACAGAGATGCACAGACAGATGAGTATTAAATAGAAAAAAAAAAGTGCTGACAGATTTGTTTCAGAACAAAGCTTTAAGAGCCTTTACCTCTTGGCTTTCTCCGAGTTGCGTGTGATGAGATCACTATCCATATAAAAGAGGCCAATCCTCAGGAGGTAGAAGACGATGTCTAGTCTGTGACCCAGAGCCACAGTTTTGTCATAAGTCTTCCTGAATGCAGTTAGGGCGCCCTCCTGTGGTGACATCAGATAAGATCAGGCAATAGCCAATCTTACTTTTTGTACATATAACTTTGAAGTGGCAACTGTGATAACCTTCATGCAAACAGCTCTAAGAGAATAAAGGGAAAACAAAATTAAAAACTCATTTCCAGCAATTTAACTGCTGTAAACTTAGTGTTGACATCAAAGGGAATTGTCAACCCCTTTGCTCTGATATCTGGGAACTCCAAGGAGCAGCTATTGTTGGAGAAATTCTGAAAACTAAACTTTATTCAATATGTTTCACCCAAAACACTTAGAAGCAGATATGTGTTGTAGAGTGTTAAAACTAAAAAGATATTCCAACATGCACAGGCATTAACAGTGTTCATTTTCCTACCTGGAAACTTGAATATTCTGACTGCTCTGAAAACATACCTTGTCTCCAATTCTGATGAGATACTCTGCCTTGGCCATCATAGCGTCTCGGATCTCACTCTCTCCCAGGTTCTTCTCTGCATCCTCCAGCACATCATCCAGGCGCTTCAGCTCCTCCTCGTTGGCCTCTTTCATTTTACTCAGCAGGTCACTATCCAGTTGCCACTTCAGCTCCTTGCACAGACTCTCGTAATACGGCGCCATATCTGAAACACAGAAAGCACGGTGGTGTAAAACGTGAAACATCGCTAACATGGCTAACTTATGTGACTGGAGTTTGTTTTAGAACTTTTATGCTATTTGTGGCTTTTTTGCTGCACTTTTTGAAACGTATTCTTTTTAAACTGTATTGCTTATTGCACTGTAGAGGCTGGTGAGAAACAGTATTTCGTTTCAGGCTGGGTAACACCATACGAAAATGACAATAAACGTCTTGAGTCTTAACACGTAGCGTACACCTTTTACGTCTCATATTAACGAACCGGGAAAGGATTTTAACATGACATCGCAAAGGTTGTCACCTTAGCTTAAGGGAAATGTAAAAGCTTAAAATACTGCATAGTGAATGTAAACTCTCTAACTTGGTAATGCTATGCAAAATAGACTATACAGTGAGTTCCACAGTTGACGTCTTCTGTTATCGTTAGCTAGCATGCTAACTTTCCTGCGCTGCCCGTCATTTATTATAAGTTAACATTTTATACATGAGTCACATCTATGGAGCATTTATGTGCCCAGTGTCTTGATGAAGAGACAAAATCGTGCACTGTGAGACTCGTGTTTCCAATGAAACAGCTTTTACTGGATGAAATGCTAACTCACTGTTAGCTTTGATAGCGTCCATGAGCTCCGTCTTCACTTTAGCATCCTGTCGGTGACCGTCCATTGTGAGCAGGAACTTCAGCTGTGCTATCCTCAGGTCGGGGTTCTTGGGAAGACCCTCTTCCTCTAGATTCTCTAACGGCATTTTCGGGCTAAATTATATAAACAAATGAACAAACTCAAGCCTTTCTTTGAGTAGACAAAGCCTACAACGACTCGCCTTTACGCTAGTGAACGATGACTACGGAAAACACTGGACTCTGCTGTTTCCGCC
>NW_005187443.1:948272-967846 GCF_000239375.1 Pundamilia nyererei | reverse complement strand
TTTTTTTTAAACACAAGTTGTGAATAAAACAAAGATTAGATTAGACTTAAGTTTACCCTGTCTGATTCATAAACTGTAACTGTTTCATTTCTAGATGTAGCTGTGTCTGAAAGTTCACAGAAAAACAATAATAATCACCTTTTTTGAATCTTTTCATGATCACACCTCAGTCATAGATTGTAATCATGTAAATTTGAGCTCAGTGTCATGTTAGCTGTACCAGCGAAATGGTTTAATAACTGAGAGAGTAGTGTGACTCAGCTGAAACTGTGGTTTAGATAACTCCCCTGAGTTCAGGATATAAAAAAATTGTAAAAAATAAATAAATACAATTTAAAAAGAAAATTATCAGCATTATGCATAAAATTAGACATGTGCAATGTGACAGATTTGTCACGAAACAATTTAACAGAAACGTGAAAAGAATATTTAAATTATATTTAAAATCCACATGTACATATTTACAATACATGTATTAACTTTTATGGCGCAAATATAGGAAAAATCTTACCAGCTGCTGAAACAAAGTTTCCATTCTCTTGATACACTGACCTTAACAGCACATATGTCCTAACAATGGGGACACAGTTCAGTGTTTCACCCTGCTTATTATTAACTTTTCAGAAATAAAGTAACTTGGTGTCATCACACCACCCTGACAATCACTGGATCATTTCTAACTTGCAGCTATTTCAGACTGAAAACAATATAAATTGAATGAGTTCACAGTCACACGCAAGATAATTTATAGATTTAACCATAATGTCAAATAAGGACATTATCAGTACATATTTGTGCACAACACTGGTGCTGCATATGTTTTTATAAGTGAGTCGTCCTATTGCCAGTAGCTTGATTTATGTTTTTCTCTCTGTTCCTGTTTCTTCTTATTCTTCTTATTTAAATCACGTGGAAAGATAAACTCTATTATTATCAGACCAGCAGAGTTTAGACGTAGACTAAGAACTGTGGCTGTCTATGAACATTTGAAAAAGGAATACACTCAATAAATAAATTAATTCTTAATTCCTATTTAAACTTGCAAAAAAACAAACAAACTCCCCCAAAAAGCCATCAGTGCAATCCAGCTATTATGTAATATAGTATCATGGCTCCAGCAATAAGTCATCCAATACTTTTCTCAGTCCAATGAGGCATAAATGATTGAAAGATGCACCACAAAGTCTTACATAATGTTCAAACATGTTTTGTTCTGTTGGTCACTGCTACGTCCCTCTGCAGCCCCTAATCTCTTCAGCGTGTTCAGCTGTTGCTAATTGACCACACCTAGTCAGGTGTGGATAAAAGGATACCTGAGGCAGCTGTGATGCTGTGATTTTGTTTCCACGGTTTTCTTTAGACATGTCAATTTGTGGCAAACTTGCTATCAGGCTTGGCTGGGTTTGTACACCTCAGAGTATATATAATATAACCTCAAAGGGACTATTTTGTTAAAAAAGAAACTTCAGCTGCTTTGACAATAGGAGACAATTAGGATAAACGTAGTTTGTTTGTTTTTTTGAAGAAAGAAGAGCCATATACAGCAACAGCTCTTGGTGTTATGGCAGTGTGTTAAGTGCAGCAAGCATAATAGCATCCAGACTATTTTGTCCTTTTCTTATATGTTTTGTCCTTTTTTTCTGTTTCTGATTGAAGACAGTGATCAGATTGTTTTCACACGTGGCTCTGCTGCCACCAACAGATCAAGAATTGAGGCATTTTTATGCATGATACTTTTGACCACATGCTTTATAACCAAGATGGACATGACCTCCTGGTCTGAAAAAAAAAACCCTTCCTTTGGTCGCAATTTATAGAAGTCTATTATAAAACCACCAACCTCATTTTGGCTGCTCCCTTATTCACAAGTGGTCGCCACAGTTGGTAGCTCCCCATATTTAATTTGGCAGATTTGAATGATGGATGCCCTTCCTGACACAACCCCAGGTATATTTGTCTTATTCTGGGGTTAGATTGGGGATCTTTCGTCTGTTGGTCAAATGTGTAAGTTGTTAAAATGTCAATTATGGTTCCATGTTGAGTAAAATACATGATAAAACAGGATATGCTCCAGGGTTTGTGATCGACATGTTGCTATTCATACTGTATGTCTGTGATTTCTCCTGTAAACCTTATATACCACGTAAAGATCAAGAGAAACTTATTCATCATTGTAACTCTCTTTACTTGGGCCTCCAATCTTCCCTCCTTCAGCGATTGCAGTTGGTCCAAAATGCTGCAGCATGTCTCTTAACTGGCACTAGAAGGTATGAATCTTATTGTTTACTTATAAAATCCTAAATAATATGGCACCTGATTACTTTGCGGATCTCCTCTGTCTGCTCTTAGTGCAACCTAGGTCTCGGCTGAAGGTCCAGAGAAGACCGTGCCTGTGCTGCCACACCCAAATTATGGAATAATCTTCCTCTTGACATTCGCGCATCAGATCCTATTCAATCTTTTAAATCATGTCTAAAAACGTACGTGTTTAACCTGGCATTCAAGGCTAATTAGTGTGATTTTCATCTGGCTCTGCATTTATATTATGTAATTACTTTATATCTGTATTTGTATTTTATATTGTGATTTTATCTGTATCATGGTTTTACTGGAAAGCACTTTAGTGTACTTTGGTCTTTAAATGTGCGATACAAATAAATTTGATATGAAATGATATGAGATCCCGTTTCAAGAAATGAGGCTTCATGATTGAAGGATTTATATTAATTAATTAATTACTTAATTTATTTGTTTTTACATTAGACATTCTTTTAGTCCCTGAATCAGCCCAGGTTAAACAAATAGCTCTTTCTGTATTACTGATCTACTACATCACATGCACATTTATTACACTAATTCATTAAAAATAAATAATTAAAACTGGAAATGAAAAATGCATAATTTATTCAATGCTATAAATGAAATGAATTGACATTTAATGAATGTATTATATAGTTAATAAAATAATTATTTCCATTTTTTATTAATTAATTACACATTAGATGGATTATTTGATGACATATTTATTGAATTCATTTTGGCACTCGTGGCTCTCCATACTTATTAGTTTACAGCCATAAGGACTTTTATTGATTTGGATGCATCCTTCTTCCTTTGGTTCCTTTTAGCTTTAGTGAGAAGTTTTAAGAACAACACAGGTTGTGATGTCCGTTTATATGATGTGACCTCCATAATGGATTTTGTTAATAGTCCTAATAAATATCTAACATGTCACAATGTTTTGTGACTCTTCATCAGAACCTGAAGCTGTTTAAAACCAGTGGTGAATCTGCCCAACTGAGCTAATTTCCCTAAATATTTTATGTGACTGATATTAAATTTGGCGGCCACTGATCCATTGACATTGTCATTAAAAAAAATTACAGATGAATTGGCTAACACAGCAACAACCAAAAGCACAGAGCGAGCAACTACTCTTTTTAACATGATATAAATATGATATGTTGATTTTATTATTATTAGTATTTCTAACCCGTTTTGAACAGAAAAAAAAATCAGAATAACCTTCTACACATTTTATTGGGCAAGATTTCATTTTTTATTCATATATTTTCATCACTGTCCTTGTTCTTATTATTGCTGGCAGAGCAAATCAAATTTAATTCCTGGCCTGTGAGTTTTCCTCACCTCCGTTGGGCTCTTTGAGTGGCTGTGTATGGCTGGTTATGATGATGTACATAACAAGTGTCTTCTTCCTTATCACAAACCAACAGCTGCTAGCAGCCACGGGGTCTTCATTAGCTGTTAATAACACTCTGCCCACAGTTCAGCACTCTGGTGGTCCACGTTGTGATTGGCAGTATCCTGGCTGGGCTGATCATTCTGAAACGATACCATGCTGTGCTTTGATAACAACGAGGGAGGAGTAATTAAACAAGTAATTGGAGCAATCTTTGTTAACATTTCTTACTTGCAGAGCTATTTTGAAATATTCACGTCAGCAGGTGGCGATATTAGCTTTCTGCTGGGAGGCAGTAACTCGACGGAGCATGCACACCAACCCAGTGCAGTTACTGTAGCCCAGAGCAAACAGGACAAATGAACTAAATCTGGTTTTCATAGATGCTTAAATTGAGGTAAATAAAGGCTTCACATATCTATTATCATTTATTGTCATTATAGTTAATTAGTAAATAAATATTTCAGACATTTTTGACCCATTGATCAGAGAGAATTCACTGTTCATCAGCACATGTCAAATTCTCCACTTGCAACTGTTTCCTCTGTGTCTGATTGTTTCTGAGATGTGTGGAGTTCAAAACGTAGCTTTGCCACTTAGCGATACAGTGTGCCTCTTTTGATGTTTTGGCCGTGGTGTTTTTGCCTATAACTTTATTGAAATTCAAAATGGTTAATTCACATACATCCGTCTTATTCATATTACGTATCTAATGGGAAAAAAAGAAGAGAAAGCTTTTCATGGTTTACACTTAAGCATTAACTACCGGTATTAAGTAAATCCTCCTCCAGCAGAGCAACAATGCAAATTGAAGAAGGGGTGAAATGAGGGCCATCATTCAGCCATCACTCTGCCTGGCAACACTGAGCTCACAGACAGTACTGCAAGTCAGAGTAGAGTGAACGGAGCTGCATGTGTTACAGATTAAATGAATCATTGTCTTATAAGTCTCAAGATTTTGGGACAAACTGGTTTCTCCAGGTTTGTTCTGTCTGAGTCATGTGGGTAGATTTATTAACCTCCTAGGACCCTCCGTCCACATATGTGGACATCGCATTCTTGGTTATTTAGAACCAAATCCTCAATTTTGCTCTACAAGGGCCTGATATCCACTTACGAGGACATTATACTGCTACTGTTCTATTGAAATTTTAAACGAATATCCTCATTTGTGGCTCTCATTTATCTTAGAAACAAATATTGGGCAAAAAAAAAAAAAATCCGGTACTTCTTTGTTTTTACATTCATCGGGCCCCAATCAGCCCAAATATCAAAGAGAAATTAAAAATGCATGCCGTGGAAGAGTTCGGGTCGTAGGAGGTTAAATGACACAATGCTTTTTAGTGCACGGCCTGAACAAAAAACATTCCACCTGATTAAACTGACCATTGTGTGTGAAGATTATCTACTTTTTCTAAGTGGAAGAGAATGAGGAGCGGATGACAGGGGAATTATCAGGTCATACCGATACCAGTCTCTCGCTTTACCGAAGGACAGCTTCAGTTTGTGTTAACAAAAGCTGCTCAACAACTGTGTACAAGAAGCTTTTCACTTTACAAATAGTGTCAGACTGCAGTTGTAACACTTGCTTGCTCTGTCCTTGCAATAAGGTCATTAACAATAAAAAAACCCCCACATAGTTTGTTGTTCATAGTCAAGCACATTGATGGACTTTTAATGTGCAGTAATCGACTTTCTTTTAATGCATACAATGGCAGTGAATGTATTGCATAGTGGAAAATATGGGAAATTTTGATGGATGTTGTGTCTGCATTAATTAAATGAAAAATGTATTTCTATTTAACGTTTATTCAACTTATTTTTATATTTGCTAATCTAATGTCATTGTATTTTTCTTTTATAATGATGATAAAGAACCCTGAATCTTGTATCCAGTTTACACCTGAGGTTGTCCAGATCGGCCATTTCTGCGATAAAATCTGCAATGTCGGCAGAGACTTGCCACCAGACTACACATTTAGAGGATAGTTTAAAAAGCACATTTTGCGGTGAACCACTCTGGACTGCCTTCCCCTTCATGGTCTCGTCCCACTGGTGGAGCGAGCTCATCAGCTAGTATTTATTTCGCCAACTGCCATTTACATGCAGTGCGTAGAAAGCGGCAGTGTTTGTCTGAAAAGGGGCTTTCCTAGCTCCAAGACCACCTATGCTTCAGATACAGCTGAAGGCCTAATCAGTCTATCCATCTTCTGGGCTAAACAGAGACAGAAAAAGATGTGGGTAATAGGAAAATGAAGAGAGAAAGGGCAGTGAAGAGATGAACACAAGCATTGAGCTTAAATTGTGTTGATGCAGGATGCATTAAGTGTTGCTTTCAGAGGGAACTTCCTACAGGTGGCATGCAGATGGGATCCCTCCTGGGAATTATGCTTCTTAATGAGTCACAGTGGTGAAAAGGGGTAGAGTGAGCCGATACCATGAACTCATTGGCAGTGCAGCACTAAAATACCCAGCATGCTGTTCTCCATTATGGCGGGGTTCCCCTCCGAGCTGTTGGATCTGCAGATTAATCCAAACCTGGCAGCATTTCACTGCGCCACGTGTCATACTAAGCAAACACTGAAAATGAAAGATTATTTTGTCTCACTGTGGCTGAATGACAACAATAAGGCCTAATGACGGCCCCCACAGAGGCCTTTTATGGGCTCTAATTAATAATACAGTGCGTGTCATGAGTCCTATTTACAGCGCTCTTTAAAAACTTGCCGTCAAGTCTATTAGCACAAGGAATTAGTTTGAGAAGTGAAGGCAATCCGGGTATAAAGTCTTGACCAGCCACACTTGAAGCCAGTGGAAAGGACAAAGGTCACACAGCCTTAAGTGGGTGAGAATGAAGTCTGAGATTAGCGGGTTTAGTCAAGGTCTACAAGTCTAATGCTGGCCTGTGACACTTTGGAGCTCCTTAAATTAGAGGAGCAAGGAACTTGTTGGAGATAATTCAATTTGGGTGTGGTAGCCATGTTTTCTTGGTGAGTAGAGCAGAGAAAAGACAGATGGACAGCAGGGTTACTGTCACATGATATTAGCACATCCACTGAGAGAGAAGTGACCCTGTCACACAGGAGAGTGAGGCTAAACAGAAACGACTGCGAGAGTCATAGATCAGGGTAGAAATGTGCTCTGGAATAATCATAGAAAAGACAGTATGCATCAGCAGTGGCCTCCCCCACCATCGCGACGGTCTCTCACACTATATTGCTAAAACCACTAATAAATGCCCAGGGGAACAGGAGTCCACAGAGCACTGATGTGGTGTCCAGACTCACTAAATCCTAATTCTGAGTATTACAACACACCACAGGCCAACCCAAAAAGTCCTAACTAATCCAGAGCTGTGGCATGAAGGGGACAGGCAGGTGGTTTTAATGTGGCTGATCTGTTTAAAAGCTACTACGGTCTTAGAATACGGGGATTCACAATCCACTGGACAAGAAAAAAAACTTCCCGAACAACATAACAAATCTTCTAAACTTGAAGATCTGCCACGGGTGATTTTCAGTCACTTGAGAAAGTGATTTTTGGCACTGTGATAACTGTATTTATGCATTCTTTCCACACTAATTGAACACACATGATAGAGCTGTAGGAGAGTAGCTGGCTGGTAAGGCCTCAGTCAGACTTGTCACGCGTCTCCTATTCAGCAAGGCCAGTGAACATGTGTGCGTATGTGTATATGCGTTGGAGTTTGTATCTACTTGCGTGCCAGCGATAGCGAGCTGGTTGCTTGTGCATGTGCGATAGCATGTTGGCATTCTTCATTTGTAAATAACTGAATCAAGCTATTTTAGTTTGCTCAGAGTGCAGCTGTAATTTGCAGCCATTCTGCTCTTAAGGACCGGTAATTACAGCTTTTAGAGTCTCCTAAAACAACTCCAACTGTTTCAACCCATGACAGCCATGCATCTGAGCCTTCACACACACACACACACACACACACACACACACACACACACACGTCTGGCTGTTAATGAAACTGTTGCATTTTCTAAATGAAGTGGCTTTCAAGGCACAAATACAACATGAGGACTACTAGGATGCATGTATTACAAGGGCTTTTTTTTTTCTTGTCAAACCTTTATCGAGCATTTTGTAAATTTACTGTGTGGCAGACAAAAAAAAAAAGAAGAGTAGAGCTGGGATTAGACAGAAATTTGTACTCCTTTTCAAACAGGGCATTTGTAGCCCCAGATGTTATTAATCTAAGTTTGTATGTAATAACTGAAATGTACACCTGCTCAAACAAAATAAGAGGGTAAATAGAAATGCTTTTCATCCACATGATCTGGAGAACATTATTGTTCAACACTGACAATGTCAGTCATGATCACGAAACGATTAAACCTCTTCTTCCTGACACCTAGTTCGACTATCACCAGACTGTAACTTCTTTGTACAGCGAAGACACCTAACCGCTCATGGCTCTAAATTACACGCTTGGCTGACAATATGACTGTCACAACTGGAAGCATCCAAACCACTCGAGGATTATCTCCCCACCATCCGCTATCTTGAATACGGCACAGCGCGGGAAGCATATGGCTGCAATCTGTGGCACCCTTCAGTGTACGGCTTCCATTTGCTTTTAATTAAACACTTGGAGACTCTCTCCCCCCCCCACACACACACACACACACGGGTGAGGGACTAATAAAGAAACAAACTAATATGGGCAAGCAGTGATGATGTAAGGGAAGCTCGTGTTTCAAGAGCAATAATATTCACGTTATTGAAGGCAGACCAAAGACTCTGACTCTCACTGTATGTCTCAGTAACTTTTAAGTAAAAGGATTTGAGTGACAGACACCCCATTGATATACAGTCTGCAACATGAAAGCTTAAAGTCCACATTTACTGGCCAGGCCATCAGCAGCAGTCAGACATATGTGACTCATATTTTTGCAGCTGGCTTTGCGGTATAATGACAGACTAATTCAGATCCATTCCTTCCCGTCAATGAGTTATCTGCACATCCCCAAGTAAACATGAAAGCTGGGCTACACGCCTTAGTGGTTGAGTTCAGGTGAGGCAAACATACTAATGTGACCATTATGCCAACAACATTAGAGCTTCAATGGCTCCAAGTCAGGAGACTGGCATTTGCACACCTTGTTCCAAGTGTGTATGTGTGTGTGTGAGGGGAGGGGTAGGGGTGGGGTGGGATTATGGGGCTAGCAGCAGTAATCCCCAGACCACATGGACATTATCAGTCCAATTTACAGTATGACTTTGCTTAACACTTTCCAATACCACCTGCTCTACTGTACAAATAATTAACCCTTCTGTGCATGTTTTGTTGTTTCTATTACCATTTTAAATCTTTTCTCTTTAGTCAGAGTATTCAAAAAGTAAAATACTTTTGACATTGCAGATTTGTTTTGAATTTAAGTGGATTTAAGATTAAATACAAACTGTCAGAGCATCCATCAAGATGTTGCCAGGAAATCTAACGAACAGGTTTTCAAGCATGGCTGAAGAATCTTACTTGGCTTGAGTCAGCAAGTTTCCCTCCTTAGTACCATTTCTCTGGAGGTGGCCACAGTTGGAGGGGGGGTGTAATTGGAAGTCCCCCCGTAGTGCTCATTAGCAAGCAAATATACATCATCTGATATGTACTCCAAATTGCTCATTTCATGTAGCACATTGTGTTCCTCTGCTTGGTAATTCATGAGGTATGGCACTAGTTACCTTAACAAAGTACAAAAACAAACACAAAGTAAAGTAAAATCCATCCATCTTCTTCCATTTATCCAATTCAGAGTGGAAGGGGGCTTATTCCAGTTGCCATAGGCCAAGAGGCAAGGTAACCCTAGGCTGATCTGTCTCTGTGTGCTCTCTAACTGAAAACCATTCACAAGCCCACAATCTCTGGGTCTTCAGCCAGCTATAAGAAGAATTTAGCTTAGTATTCTTACTACAAACATCATGGCAAAAATGAGGAGACACAGAAAGAGGAAGGCAAAGGGAATGATACAAAGCATGAGGGTGTAAAGAGTATATTGTGGACTGGCTTTCAGTTGGTAAGAGAGCTTTACACAGGATGTACGATGGATGTCGAGTTGGCCTTGCCTTTGGATTAGTAAAATATTAGCCAGTGAACCATATCTCGCGTTGTCGCAGTTGTTTGATGTTCGGCTGCTAGTGATCGCTCACTAGCCAAGTTTTTAATCCTGAGCTAAATTAGCCCATTTCAACAAGTGCCTTTGATGATGCTAGCAGACTTGCTACATTGGTACACCTGGTACACCTGCTCCTGTTGGCTATCTTGTAGAGCCGTACCTTGGCTTCTAAAGATGTGTTTGCTATCAACTTGCACTGCTGTCCTTCATGTCCTTTAACATGGTAAACTTTGAATAATGTTTTATTGGCTATAATGTTAAACTATTTCAGTATGTTCTGATGTTAATAAGACACCAGGGAATGATTGGCCCTAGAAATGGCCCACATGTGCAGCTTTCTTTTGGGCTCTGAATCAGGGCGAGTCGGGCTGCCTCAACATGGCCACAGGTTCACATAATATGGGCCAGATGTCAGGTGCATTGTGACATTTGGGCCATATTTGCCCCTGAATGAGACGCAGATGTCGTAAGTATTCCAAATTAGACACAAGTGTGTCTGGTTGAGACTGAATATGCAGCTCACCCTCACAGAAATGTAATTAAATGTCAGTGTCTTAGGCATCATGAAAACCAGCTTTTAATTTGGCCAATTTCAGGAACAACAATGTCTCAGCCACCCCATTAGCATGGGTAACAAAGAATATTTGTAGCATCACCAGGTTTCAATAACTAAATCCCTAGACCTTTGTCAGCAGTTTCCAACTTGTGCAAGCTGATACAATAAACCAGAAATGCAGTGGCATCTGTTTCCAGGACAATGGACCTCTGTGTGTTTGAATATGAGTGCATACACTGTCGAACAATTCATCTGAGGATGACTCTAACTGGCTTCTACAGCCCACTGTCATTCATTTATTTATTAAACAGATGGACAAAGTGACTCTTTTGCGCACTTCCCCTATCTCTGGAGAGAAATACAGGTCACTCAGTGAAACTCACTGAAGTACTCTTTTATTCCAAATGCAGGACCAGGTCAGCCAAATAACACATGCATAACGTTGTTTTGGTCATTTTTCTATCTCTACATTATAGATATTTAATACATAAATGACTCCAGCTATACAAATATAAAAATATGTGAGGCTTCATTTACAACCATATGTACACTGACTTCATTAACTTAAGTGAAATTATTAATTCTTTTATCTATTTACATACTATTAAACTGAATTCAATAGTACATTATATCCTATATCTAAATCACATTGCATGAAAAAGCAAAACTATACCAATCTGGTAGTGTACACTCGTTTGCTGCGTGGAAATTAAGTTTAAAAAAAAAATTTGCACCTCAGCTTTTGATAAACATTGGGACTTGACAAAACTGCACATGTAACTGTTCGCCTTAATAATCAGGAGTTATTGTGAAAAGTTAAAAAAAAGGGGAAAAAAACATGCAAACACTTGTTTTCTTTACTGTTAACTGACTGTAATTCATCACTGACTTTCAATTACATCATAATCAATGATAAATAACACTGAAAAGTTGGAGTAGGTGATTTTGTTTTTGTTCCAGATGGAGAATTTTAGTGTACACAAGGTGAACAACAGCCCTTTTCAGACATGGGATATATGTAACATTGCTAGCTTCATGAATTTGTTTAAGTCAGAGGGTTCTGTCATTCAGATGTAGGTCCATTTTACATAAATGTTCTCATGGCTTCACTCAAAGCACTGAAGGAAGGAGACTGTCCTCATGTCATATATACGTAGTAAAATCTTTAAAACTTTCTGTCTGTAATCAGCTCTCATTTAATAAATATATATATGTCTGCCAGGTCGATTTGTAGTCATGGGAATACATCCACATCCACACATTTTTGTAAACAGATTAGACACTTTATAAACTGTAGCCTAAAAACTATAACAGGTCATTTGTCTAAAGTCTACAAGGTCATCATCCCTGTCTCCACGTTAAAGATAATTTATTGTAATTTAAAAACCAAGTGCCACAAAAATCTTGCAGCTAACTTACTGCAGGTATGTAATATGCTCAGAAGAAAGACTTCCATAAACAGCTGGAAGCAAACTAACTTGTTTACATTGCTTTTTAATAATGTTTTCTGAACAGGTCAGAATAGGTTAAAGTCATCATTCACAGTCTATCTTCAGTACGGTATGTTAAGATTATATATACATGAAGTCACTGGTCCATGAGGTATGCAGTGACCAGCGTTGGTGCTTAAATGTGGAAAATGCAGGATATTAAAATTTTTTCCGGTGTGTGGGGGAAAAGGTCAGTTTATTGTGTTTAAGTTTTTTAAAAAAGGAATGGGTTTGTGGCTTCCTTGAACAGAGTGAGACCATGAGACACCTACTGAGAACTGGTGTCTGATTTGCCAGTTACTGGCTTTTTAACTTCCAAAATAATCATGTCCGTTAGTGAGCTTAACAACTCAGAGCAGACACACATAATCCCTACTATTGTTCAAGCCAATCCATTAATATTACGGCATACTTTCAAACTTATCCAGTGCTTTGTAAGATTGGCACTGCTGAAGTAACATGTTCAGATGTTGCTCGATTAAAGGTAAGGAATGCATGTCTGAAAAGGGCTAAAAAGTTATATAATGAGCAAATGTCAAGATATTAAGAGATAATGCAGTTCTTGCTTTTTCTGCGTTTGCGGGTGTGTAACTGCCCACTACGGTTGGGTCCTCCCATTCCTGCGTTGTTATACTTGTGGACCAGCTCCTGGTTGCTGAGGTAGCGCAGCTGGATGGGCCTGGGTATCGGTTCACCCAAGAAGTAACCTTCATCCTCTGATTCTGAGGATGATGAGCAAGTGGAGCACCAGTCATCGTCATCATAATCATCCCAGGAGTACTGATTCAAGCCAGTGCGTCTGTTGGCCCCAGGGTTTTGTAGACTCAGGTCTGAAGTGGTCCTGGGGCACTGCCTGAAGAGTTGGGGCTGGTATCTTCCCCCTCCTCCTCTTCCACCAAACTGGTCCCTTGCACTCCTTGGTGGCGGGAAACAGTCATAATCCTCTCGGACATGTAGCTGTGGTCTTTCTTGAGGCCTTTGTCTTTGCTCTGCCACCAAGTGGAGAGCGTTTTCTGAACGAGAACGACGGGATCTCCGAGAGCGGTGATGGTGGTGCCTACGCCTCTGTGGAGTCTCTTCTGGGGCATCTATCCGGATACTGGCTCCCCTTCCTCCACCTCCACCACCACCTCCACCCACCCTGCGCTCACTAATGGGAGGCAAGCGTGAAGCGTTGGCGTTGCTTACCAAACTAAGCCCATCTTCCTCCTGAAAGGTGAAGCCAGGTGGTAAACGAGTAATGCCCATACCCATGTCCATACCCATGCCAGAAGGGTCACAGTACTGCATCTGGTATTGAGTGGGTCTGCGAGGGTTCATTTCCATATAGGACTGACCAGCAGTGAGACTGTGAATAGACTCAGAGCTGCGAAACTGCCCTGAGGAGTTGAGGGTGTCCACATGACTTTTCTCAGACACATTCATTCCAGAGTCTTTGCTCAGGTCCGGCATAGAGAACCGTGAAAGGTGCTCCTGACGCTTTCCCCCAGCATCTGAGTTGCCTGTAAGGAAACAGAGTAGAATTTGGAGAAATGACTGCCTTTTACTCACTGTCACTTTAGCTTGAGGAAACATCTTAATATGCAACAACATGCAAACACACCAAACAGAAACTGTAAGTCAAACCAAGATCTAGTGAGTACTACTACCACACCAACCTGTAGCATTGGAGAGAGCCAGAGACTCCATGGATCCTCTTGGGGTCTGCTCTAACGGGGTCAGTTGCTCTGTCAAGTTAAGTGCATTTATTGGATTCCTGCTCCTTGCTGTTTGTTGGGTAGTTGCTGAAGGCCCCGCATCTCTGTCCCTCTGAAAACCGTGCAAACTAATCGAACGCTTGTCTGAGGAGAAGCCATTGTGTTTTTGAGTGCAGTGGGACACCTCAGTGAAGCTCTTTTGGGTCCTCAGTTTGGATGGATAGTACTCTTCTGGAGCTTGCTGTTGGAACCACGTCTCATTCAGAGAGTGGCCTTTCATGGCTGAAATAGGCGGTCGCTTTAAACCTCCATTCTCCTTGATCCTGTAATCCTGCTGTTGATTATTCTGTCCAGAGCAGGTGGGGTTATAGACACTTCTGACATTGCACTGGCTAAGAAGCTGGAGAGGTGTGGGATTAGCAGTTGGATCAGATTGGGATTCATAAGTGTAACCATCGCCTGCTTGCTCCTGGTTCTGCCAGGAAGGTGGCTCACGAGTCAAACTAGGTGTTTGGCTGGACAGACTCAGAAGATCCATTTGTAAAGATAGTGGGTCCACTTCCCCTGAACATCTTTCAGTCTGCACCCCGCCTCCCCCTCCATTCTTTGTTGTTTTAGAGCTGCGTCTGGACTCTCTAGTGGAGCGAGCACTTTGAAAGGCCGAATCAGAAGAGTCGGAGCCATTAGGCTCTTCCCCTAGACTGCATGAGCGGGAGCAGAAGATCTGACCTTGCTTGGGCAGGAAAGGCTGACCCAGCAGAGAGCGTTTACAGCGTGCACAGCAGAAGCAGCCTTCTGTAGCATGCCAGTGCTGCCCGTCATACGTCATCTGGCCTTGATCAATACCTGCAGGAAAGATAAACACATAAATGACAGATACTCATACACATGTATTCAAAGGGCATAACATTTAAAATTTTAATTTAAACCAGCTGTGTTGTGTAAAATTGCAGCATACTGCAAGTAGCTTATACAGTAAGAAAATGGAAAATTGAGCTAGAGGCGGCAACTTTGCTGTGTTTCAGGGTAAACTCATTATGACGCTCGCCCAGCATTGTATAAACACATAGCATTTTGAGAATGTTTCCAGTTGTTGCAGGGGAAAAGAAAACCAGCTATTTGCTAATGACTGCCATCTGGATTGAGAGTGCTTTCTGGTGGTTTTCATTTGTAATCAGTTTTATTTTTGAGGCCAAATACTTTTCTGTATCCTGTCTGACTAATAATTACAGCGCAAATCTGTAGAGAAATATGTGCCAAAAATCACACCTGGGCATCCTGTCCTGGGAAACACACACGTACGTGTGCAGTTACACATGCATGCACATGAGCACAAACTCGAAGACAGAAAAATTGCTTATAGGAATGTTTCCAGCTGAAAAACCCCCCATTTTCTTCTCTCGCTGGGGTTGTCTCTACACTTATCTGGCACTTTATGCCTTTATAAACTTAAAAAAACAAAAATAGCAACCAAAAACTGGCCCATAATTTGAAAAGTTACGTGATAGTCATCCCTTTGCCCTATGTTGAGTTCCACACTGCATGATGTATATTGTATACAGTTCTGTGCTTTGTAAAGGTAAGTCTGTGGTGTTCAGTTTTGCACCCCTGCCACAAATATTCTGAACTTTATTCCATGAAAAAATGCTGAAAACAAGACCACAGTCATGCTACTGTAACTCTTTTCTTCTCTGTGCAAACTTGCATCTGAATCCTCTTATATATAAATTATGTATTTGGAACTTTAATAACCTTTCAGCAACCAATTCTTTGCATGAGCTTCTAGTCATTAATGCAGTCCATATGAACAGTGATGGAAACAATAGAGGGAAGTGATGGATGATGGGGAGTGAGGCAGCATACCAATATGTTCCCCGCAGGAATCGCAGTACTCTGCATACAGGGACTCGAAGCAGGAACAGCAGTAGGGCCGTCCCTCCTTCATGATGTAACGCTGACCCCCCAGCACCGTCTCGCACTCAAAACAGCAAAAGTGCTTCATATGCCAGTGACGGCCCTCTGCCTCGGTGCACTCATCTGCAAAGATGATCTAAGAACAAAGACATAAGAAAGAGTATCGTTTATTGAAAGTCCATAGAGATAAAACCTCAGTTGGGTTATTACTGCGTGCTGAATGACAGGACAAAGACTGCTTGCCCTCCCACTCCATACCATTTTCTCCTCTGCAGCTTGGCGCTCTTAGATCATTCTTTGTCGCCAGTTCGTGTAGGAGGCTAATGTGTGTGAGGAACTGAAATCTTGGTGGTGCATTTGCTTTTAATTACGCTGCTGTTAAACCGCTGGGATGCATTTAAGTGCCAAAAGAGTCCTTGTCCCCATTTGCAGAGTAAGAGTCGGCGTTAATGGGCTGGGAGATCAGGATATTGAAACTCAACCCCTTTAAACTGGATAAACCTCAGCAGACATTAAACTGTGACGGAGTGTGCTGTGAGCTCGTAAGCGTCGTATGACAGCAATTTGGTGTGTATATAGGCATGTGTAAGTGCAGAGTGCATGTGTGTAAACACTATAAATAGCCCTGCTGGCACAGTTACAGGCACAGCTTGTCCAAGGGGGTGACGTGTACCTATTAAGACGTGACCATCCGCGTGTAGCCTTGTGTGTCTGTGTGTGATGTGCGTTTACCTCATCGCAGGCAGTGCAGCGTGGCTTCAGCCTCTCGGCGTGGTGCCGGCCGCAGTAGATCTTTCCATCCTGGAAGAAATAAATGAGGTCCACCAACAGCTCGTTGCACATGCTGCACACGAAGCACGCAGGGTGCCAACACACACCGTGACCTGCCCGGGATGCGAACACAGCGATGTCTCCGCCGTTTATCTGGCCTCCACACTAAACAGAAAATGAAATGAAACAACTGAATGATTGCTGGGTTTATTTGTCACAATTTACCAGCTTTCTCTTACTGCACTGTTTCGTCTCTTATTTAAAAAGTGTCTAAACCTCAAAGTACAGAATTGAGTGAAACGCTTCTTTGATACAATAAAGTAAAATCTTTACATGTGAAAAAAACAAAAAACAAAAACACCCCGTGAGACTCATGTGTCATGATCCAGCAAGAAGTCACATGGCTCAAATTAGTTTTTCAAAGCATAACGAAAGCTGAAAGTCCATGCCTGCAGAGCTTTTTTTTTTTAATGAGCAGACAGGCCAGCATCCTGATTTGTTGTATGGCATCACTGATTGCTTAATGTAAAGTAATTCCTGTTAAAACGGTTCATTGGAAACAGGACATAAGACAGTCTAATCCAATTTGCTCCATTTAGAGGGATGGAATTACAATTTAATCTGACAGGAAGTGAAAAACTGTAAAATTGTTTTAAATCTGGGATGAACTCCATTTATTGGACCTTTAGTCAAACTTACTGGAGCATCAGAGGATAAGGGCCGCAATTCCAACCACTGTCATCATCACTTAATATCACCCGTTACTTAATTGATAATACAATTGATAGATTGGTCTAGAAAAAGTTACAGTCAAGTAATACATATACTAAAGCAGAAGTTAATAGCTGTAAATTGGTTGTTCTGTCCAATCAATGGCTGGAAAAGACAGTTTAGCCTCACAAAAGACACCAGAAACCATTCTGTTAACTGAAAATGTTTCGCGGATTAAACAGTCACATCAGCGCTACAGAAGATGCAACAAATAAAGAGATTTCCATGAACTTAAAGTCCACCTTCTATTGGATCTCTAATAAGGTCAGGCTAGTGCTGATACCAATCGAACATGCCGGATCAGTAAATCTCTGTCTGTAACACAATTATGCAAGTCGAAAAGGCTGCGAGCACAAAGGTGTGTTCAGGAGGTGGGAACCAGAGAGATAAAGAATTTGAAGGGCTGGTGGAGGACACTGGTGGGACAAACGATAGATTTATTAACGGAGAGATATGTAGGGAAGATTAAAAAAAGTGTGATAGAGGCATGGAGGTGTACAATCAGAGAAGACGGGAAGATAAACGAGCAGCAGCACCAGTAAGACGAGAGGAAAGGTCAGGCAGGCAAAGCAGATTTAGAGGGGTGGGAAGGTGGAGACGGAGGTAGAGTTGCAATCAGGTTATCTAACTGGCACAAAGCCTAGAGCTGCAAGAAACCAAAGAGAGGGGGGGAGAATTCAATCAATACAAACTCTCCCAACAATCCACTCCCTCGTGTGTGTGTGTGTGTGTGTGTGTCTGCTAACTGGATAAGAAACACGAGCTATAAAGCAGCTGTACACCCGGAGCACCAGCACAGCACTGAGTATCTCCACCTTGCTTGAGCTTGTTGTAAATAAAATGACAAACGGCCAGTGGATGCATTAAGTGTGTGTGTTTATTGTTAAACGGGAATTCCATTCAGCTCCAAACTTCCATTATATAAGAGTACAAACACTAAGCATCTAGAGAATTTAGAGCAGTCTAACTCAACTATAATGAACTCAGCTGTATTTCAGAATTTTTATAGTTGGTGAGGCATAAAAAAAAGAAAATAAAGTGCGGGCACCCTACCCACACACATCACTTTAAGAGTTTGAAGTGCGACAAGGTCACAATAGTAATTTAACTGCATCTCCCTCGTTTATATACGTCAACATTAAACCCTGCTGACATGCCAGCAGGTCGTTCCATATGTCTGCCACATCACTCACTTCTGTCACTTCTCTGTCCACATAGAAATGACATTTATAAAAAAAGTAAATCAATAAATAACACGGAGGTCAAATGCATATTTTATGCTTTCAACATTTCTTTCAGCTACCTGTTCGCAGATCGCCCCCATCATCGTCACGGGGAGTGGGCGGACGTTGCCCCGACCCAGGTTTTCGCGCTTCCGCTGGTTACTGAAGAGCTTCAGCTCTCGCTTCTCCTCATCATCCAGACTGTTACAGTAGCGCACCTGGATGAAGATCACATGACCATGAAACCACGAGAACATGAACTGGAGCGGTGACAGAAAATGGATGGATGGATGAATGAATACTACTTAAAGTGAATAGAAGTGGTTTTTTTTTTAAGATTTCAATATCTGTATAATGCTTGCCAGGTCAGTGACTGATCCCAGAGTTGAATTAACTGTCATCATGTTTTTGTCATTGCTAAGAAGTGCTGATATTGTGCTCTGCTTTTGCTGGGTGCAAATTGTGAATCAGGATTAACCAGGAACCACGTCACCAAATGAATAACTGGCTCTCAGATCGCAGCTGACGAAACGACTGACCAATCAGATTAGTAGGTGGAATTAAGAACCCACCCACTACCTGACCACAAATTGGTTCTGTGAAGTCCCACTTAATAAAGTGAAAAGAAATAACAGCTCAGGCTGACTGTTAGCCTAAACTAAGGTGGGAAACAGAGCCGACCTTCACGGGGATCCTGTCTTTTAATCTCTTCAAACAAACTGTGGTAATAATTTATTAATGTAACCAACTTTAATAGGCAGCGATAAACACTTCCCTATCTCACCCATTAGGGAGACAGACTCCATTTTTAAAGCATCTGTCTTCTCCCCGCTCCCCCTCTTATCTCTGTATTGCCCTGAAGGAGGTGAGGTGATGGATGGATGGATGGATGGATGGATGGATGGATGGATGGATGGATGGATGGATGGATGGATGCATGGAAGGTGGTGGGGGAGGGCATCTGTTTGGACTCACCTCATTGTCGTGGGGCGGGAGCTGATTGAGCAGCTGTTTGATCCTGTATTTCTCCCCTGGGCTGTTCACGTAGGGCACCTTGTCCTCAGGCAGGGAGCTGTAGTACTGATGAACCTGAGGGAGAGACGGAGAACATTTGGACTGAGGGGCTGTTTTCATTACCAGGTAAGTGCTCAAATATTCTGCAGTAAGTGACTTCTTTCTTTTGTTGTTGTACCATCTACAAAAACTGAGAAATTTCAGCCTTTATTTGATATTGTTTTGATTTTATCATTTCAGGGCTAAAAAGGTAAAACTGTGCAAGGACCAAAGTATCAAGATCTGCCACTGGGAGTCAGTC
>NW_005187443.1:920090-948064 GCF_000239375.1 Pundamilia nyererei | reverse complement strand
CACACACACACACACACACACACACACACACACACACACACACACACGAGAAAACGAAATAGTGTTCAACACGTATGCCCCCAGCAATGCAAGCGTGTGGCAGCAGATTAATGCTAATCTGGACATTTCAAATTACTTGGACATTCTTTACATCACCACAGCAGACAATGAGTGTCATTTCTGTGTTATTTATTACACTCTTTTTATTACACTGTAATGAGGGGGGGGCTGGGGTATAACTGAGGTCAGGCAGTTATATATGAATGTGACTGGCGAGGGGGGCAAATGAAGAAAGCCACGGGGTTTTTAAAGAGAGGTTTGAGGATAGATGAAAAAGAGAGAACGGGTGAGAGGTGGAGGAGGAGACATGAGAGGGAAAAAGTTAAAAAGATGTGAGTGTAGAGGAAGATATCTTTGTGTACGGAGAGACGCAAAAATGGGCAAAATGTACACAGAGGACTTTATGAGAGAGACAGCATGTGTGATCGATGCTTGCTGACAAGATCACGTCTCTCTTGATGGCCTACAGGTCAGCTGAATGGATTTACCGACTAGCCTTGTCCTTGGCAATAACACAGTCTGCCACACAAAAACAGATTAACGCAGACGTGCATCAGTGTGTAAACACCCGAATCAAAACTGAGCAGCTTTCGAAAACTCTCTTTAAAGGTGCGGCATCACATCCAGCATCAAAGACGATCTTCATTTCCTTGAAGTATCCACTTGTACAAGCGTATTTGTTACTGGGATGAATTTATAGCAGGAGACTCTTTGCTGTAAATGTAACCCAATTCCTTCTGCTCTGCTTTTGTTGGCTGTCTGCTTGCGTTGGCAATGGACACGAGATCTGTGCTCAGGAGCACAATTTAGGACGGGCATTGAGGGTGGGGTGGAATCTCTGGATAGTCCCGAAACGACCGACTGTGGTCAAGTGCCGATATATCACACAGCACTGACAAACAAAAAAGACAAACTCGTGATGCACGCACACACCCACTGTTAATGATAAATTACAAAACATGCTTCCAAGAACAGCAGGGTTACAATCTGGAGGTGAAAGGCACACTGCCCTGAGGAAAAGATCTAAAGAAAGATACACACACGTACACGCATGCATACGCACGACACACACAAATATTCCAGAGCGAGCCAGAAGAAGCAGCTCGCGATAATAACTGTAATCGAAAACAGACGGAAGTAAAGACAGGGCAGAATTTCAAACTGTACTGAAGGGAGTGTTTTTTAAGGCTGAAGCAAATGGTAGGACTTACAGATGAGTGACAAGAGAGATTGCTTCACACAGCTGGTTTCTATTGCTGTTAATGGGCAGGCAGGCAGGGGAAAAAGACACCACCAGGCACCAGTTCTGACATTCTCACAACAAGCCACTTTGCAGCGGTTAGTAGACACAGATATTATATAGCTGAGAAAATACTGGTAGCTATAGTCAAACACTGCGGAGGAAAAAAAGGGTGTTTTTACTGTGAAGAGAGAGGATTTAACAGCAGTTTTCATTCATTTCCCTCCTGTTCGCATGTCTTTGCTGACATGTGTGAATGCCCATGGTGCAAAACTGTGCCAAACACCGCTAACATATGACACCTAAACACAAAGCAGAAGTGATGTTTATAGGAATATTACTAGCTTTAAAGATACGTGATCATGATCCATGAAGTAATAGAATTTGGACAGCAGGGTGGCACTAAATTTAATTTTTAGAATCGCAGCCATCTATCGATGTCAAATTCAGCAAATATCAATCTCGCTGTGGCGCAACAAAGGTAAAGCGAGGAAGGTAATTCAAGTCATTAGTCCTCTTCATCCTCCGGGACTATGGATTTTTACACATTTTCTGTCAAATACCCAACTAGCTTTTACATCCACTGACCCATCATTTACTCGTCCTTCACGGCTGCTGGCTGCAATCAAGTCAGAGGCTGATGGTTTTATTGTTCTTGATCTCAGATCGGAATGAGTCCAATTGCCCTCTGGTCTATTTTGGAAAAGGTCAAACTGCCCTCGCTTCTTTCTCTACCTGGCGCTTTTCTAATTAATTCATCTACTTCAAGGCTCTCGGCCCATGTTAGAACCTGACAGAGATACAAGTTTGCATGAAAAACCTAAAATTGAATTTCTATATAGACATGGCACATGGAATTGATGCCTAGCAGAGTTTCAATATTAGACTGCAGCTCTTACACATGAAGAAAACGCTTATCTCTCACAGACCACTGCTAGTTATCATTCTTGCCCTTGACAAACGGTAACTTGGCAACATCCAATAAATCTATTTTAAACGATGAAGAGGAGAGAGCGAGGCGACTAGCGAGGGAGGAAAATGGCCCAATAACATGTCAAACGCACAGAATAATGGCTCCATTTGTTGCTAAAGATTCTTTTGCCGTGTCTGCATTTCAGCACCCTGATAGTGGAAAGTAGAGCTGACGGCACTGTTTGGTTGACAGAAACAATCCCAAGTTATCCCTCAGACACACCTGACTGACCCCAGTCCTGCTTAGAAATGTCTCATTACAGAATAGCAGTACATCACTTGAGGCTGAACAGGAGACAGATACAGTTCTGCGGTTCAAAGCAGGAAGACTCTTGATCTGCAGTTTTTAACCTGAAGTTTTAGCTTTATGTCCACTCTCCTGAAAAAAGTCACACCAGGCCTCCACAGCTTGAATGATTTGTCATGTCAGGGTTGGAAGACAGAAACTTCTACAGCTTCTGGCACATTTCATGTGCTGCCTGCTGCTAGGTTAAAGCTAGAAGTGATTTAGTTTAACAGTCTAATATTCTTTCCATTCTGATGATCAAGTCAATCAAGTAATAAAAAAAACAAAAAACAATAATCCTGAATCTTTTCTCTAGGCTGTTTAGCATTCTGGTCTTGCCATACTAATCAGCCCAGTCCTCTTTGTTTCCTGAATGTTCCCGAGGTTATATTTTCACCAAATGAGAACCTAAGTGACTATGGAGTTGTAAGCATGATCCTGGAGAGGGATGAATAATAGCTGGTCTCAGTCCTTTGAGGTCGAAACAGTGGGGGGTGTGCCAACAATGTACTGACCAGCTCAGCTCATCAACAAAATGAAACCGGCTTCAATAAACGTTGTTATTGTCCCATAAAGCTGGAAACCCTCCCACGTGTGCGCACCTGCAGTTAAGTGAAGTATTGTAATAGAGGATTTTCTGCACGGGTCCATTTTATGTGCTTATGTATTAACGCAGGCTTAGCTTTGTGGTTGTGAGGGCAATGTAACCTACTGTAAACATGTTTGCAGGGAGAAGGAATTGGAGATTAATTTAACTGCTGGAAGCACATAATCCTTGTTATCCATTAGCTGGGAGAAGGTGCAGTCAGCATGTAATATATGCCGACACATGGCGACATGCAGGTCTAAACGAATAGTTGGAATTTGTATTAGATTTCTGATTATTGTACTAAAAGTGTGTTATATATTTGAACTAACACCTGGCTGTGCATATCTCTGAAAGACTAAGCTTTAACCCATGATCATATTTTACAACACCAGCCTTATCCTAATTCACTGTATAAACTTACACTGCTCAACTGCCACTACAGTGTATGGTGAAATCGGAGCTTTTGAAAGGGCGCTGTAATGTGATCCCACGTCTTCCGTCATTTCATTCACGTTCAAGCTTTAATTAGCCTCTGTGTTGTATTCTCTACACTGGAGGAAACAAAAAAGCTGTGGATTCAAATGCTCAACAATTAATTTCTTACAAAAACTTCAGCTTCACATGATAAAAAAAATAGATGAAAGGATTGGACCGGTGCACACAATTACACATATTTTACAAAAAAGGTGACAAGAGAAGTGATAAGATGGCGTTACTAACAAGACTGAAATGCTGGAAGACCGTGTGCTCCATAGCAGAATAAGACTAAACATACCTGTTCAGGTTTGAGACCCGGTGGAACCCAGGCGTACTCCTCCAAGGCACAGCCTGAGTCATCATCCGAGGTTGAGTTCCTCTGGAAGTCGTACATCAGTTTGGTGACCGTCTTCTCCATCTCTACGGGCATGGCTGTCACTGCATGCTCCTCACGACGACACTTACAGTGTACACAGATCTTCCTGCCGGTGACAAACAAACCCCCCCCCCATCTGTCAGTTCAATGTCACATGTGTGCTTACATGTGCAAATTAAGGACAGATATAATGGTCTAGGAAAAAAGCAATCGTCTAAATGGTAGCTTTAAAGTCTGGTTCATAGTTTGGGCAGTGCTGTGCATCTAAACCTCATGATATCCCTGATCATTATTAAACAAGTTCTGTGTTTGATAGAGTGATGTATAAAGAAGAACAACAGGTCACATGGTGTGAGCCTCTAGCATCCATCATTAATAATTGAAAATAAACCATTAAAAAAAAAATCTTTTCTTTCAAAAAGTCTGTGAAACAACTTTTCCCCCTCCACAGGCACTCTTATTCATCTCAGTTGAAATGTCGAGGATTCCCACTGTGGGTTTCCCAGTAAAAGAGGGTGCCACAAATGCAATGCTCATCACTCGTCTGCGGTATGAAGATCTACTGTCAAGCGTGCCTTGGAAATAAGCTGAATACAGCCATTGACAGTGATGGAAAACACCACTACGCAAACACAATACACAGGCACTTTGCTATGTACAAGGTTAGCGAGAACCACTTGCAGATGCTTTGCGAGTACAGTGCCCCACCCCCATTAGCCAAAGGTATCCACCCATCTATAACAGGGAAAGCAATCCGTGTGAGAATTCCCACAGAAAACTTAGATGCAAGAGCAAGGTCACATTAAGGCACTAGGGGGTCTACAATCATTTGAGCTGCTCTTTCCTGTAATTTTCCTAACCCAAGTTAGAATATCGCCCCTTCATTTCCATAAAATAATGCATCACCAATCACAGTACCACTGTCTGATTTTAGTTTCAACACCAAATACAGCTCATTTAATCATTGCAGGATTGAAATTAAGCTTATAAAGAATGATTCTGGGTTTGACTGCTCACCTGTCTTGTTGATTTAAAAGCCCATAACATCATTGCTGTTCATCAAAGTAAAGCTGTATTTTTGCAGACACCTCAGCTTGTAACTGTGCTACTATTAGAGTCAGCTGTGTATGAGATGGCTCAGAAAAGGATCGCAATATATGGGTTCAATACTTGAGTGCATGGGCCAAAATGAAAATGTAGCCCAACACTACCAGGTCTGCATTCTGATGCAAAGCATAGAGACAGTGCAACCATACAGATCGCCGTGTCCTTGACAGCTCTAAACCCTGCAAATAGAAACTGGGTGGGCAACGAGGTCACATCCCACTAACCCTTGCTGCCGCTCAGGCGGCCAAACCGGTGAGACAATCCCATTACCTTCTCAGAGGGATGCTGGCTTGTCTGAGAGACAGCCCTATGGAGGAGCTTAGGGGCAGTCAGGACACTGTAACACATCCTCAGCCATCCAAGGTGTCAGTCTATCCGAACAAATGAATGCAAAGTAGTCTGCAATATCTGGCTTCTTGTGAATCAGTTCTTGCAGTGTGATATATTCAGCGTGTAACTGCTCGATATTTCTTGCAGACTTAATTTTTAAACCTTACGGTACTTGTTGAACCTGTTCCCACTATAATGACTACTGAGCAATTAGGTCTGATTGGAATTTCAATCTAGGTACATGTGCAGAGTCAATCCTATTTTCAAACACTGCCACTGGATATGTCCGTAAGCCTTTCTTAACTTTGCTCTGTACTGTAGCTGTGGACTCCTGAGTCTGTTGAGCTCACCGATGGGTGATGGGTGCAGGGCTGCGAAGCTAAGACTCTGTCACAATAACAGTTGGCACTGTCCCAGCGTTTGTGTCAACTACCTGTTAACGTAAAGTGCTCTGAGCCAAACGGCTATAATGCTTCATCGTGTCTCTCCCTGAAAAAAAGCACTTCTTGTCCAAGGGTTTAGCCTTAGTTAACAAAGCTCAAAATCCAATTTGACTTAGCAGTGATTGATTTGAGTGATGAGATAGACAATGAAACACATGGAGCTCACTTTATTTAGTTCGAGCAGAACGTCTTACTGGCATGCCACAACTAGCCACATGTCTGTAATATATGTATATATACATAGCTGAAGATGGATGAGAGATTATTTAGCGACAGGCAGAAGCCTAAAAAGCTCATGCTTTGAGCTCCAGCTAAAGAAGGACCTCTAAACTTCTGTTGTCATTGTGCAAGGGCAGCCACAGACTTCACACACTCGCTACATAAATATTAAGAAAATGCCTGAAGTGGGCAAATATCCCTGTCATGAATATTGATGACCATGATAAACAGAACAGATGTAGATGAAGTCATCAATGAGCTGTCAAGCAGGCAGACTGGGAGAAGGGTGCTTAGCAAATCCCAGTCCCAAGAGGATGATGCCATAGCCGGAGGCAAAGCAGCTTGCCTCAGTACAGCCCAGCACTTTCACAGTTATTACTGATTTAAAGATGATTTGCTGGATGGGAACAGAATCTCATGAATCTATGAGAACATACACAATCACAATGAAAATGGTCAAAGTACAAGGTGGATCCACCACACGAGATAAAGCACATATGAACACTTAAAGGCAGGTATTTTGTCCCTGGGCTAAGAAGGATGAAACCTGAAAGAAAGCCTCTTCACACCACACCTTTCATGTGTCCACTTAGAAGGAGGTGACCCACATCTGTACAGATGTGGGTCAGAGAGACCTTCCTCCAAACACGTCCTGATTTTCTCAAATCAGAAAAAGCAGAGAGTCTGTAGACCTTGAGGGTCCGTTTCCCCTGCTTTCCCCATGATTTACATTCTTCATGGACATGCCTGGGATTTCCCCTCAACTGAAACGTAATCCCCGAGCTTCCCCGTGTAAGCTACATGAGTTCAATTAAATCAGATTTAGAAACTCTGGTAAAACAAGTCAAGTGCATCACTGACGCCTCATAAATGACTGAGATATAGGGAAGGAAGTAAAGAGGCTTGTTATTTTTTTCAAATGTGACTGGGCTTCTTCTTTTTGTCCCCTGGGGGAGCTGATATATCATTGGTCAGTCAGAGTGAGGGTTTTATCAAGCCCATGGGGTGGTTGGGGTATGTTTGTCGTTCGCAATGATGTCAGTGGACAATGGTTATTTCAAGTTAATTATAATCATTATTCACTGCTGCAAGATGAGCACCGTATCCCAGGTAACGGGTATAATTTTAATACGTAACTAGGGTCTACTGGGCTGCTCTACAATTGCGTACAGTTGTTTTAACTGTTGTCAATCAGTGCAGCAAGCTCTTTAGCAAGCACAGTCTCACAGTTTAATGAAACAGGCTGTAAGATTAAGTTGAATATCTGAAGACAAAACAAAAGTGGGCTCAATGAATTTATTTATTTTATTTATTTTAGAAGCCTGAAATGTGGGGTTAGGCTCTAGTGCTGATTTAAAGATGATTAAGTTTTAGGAAGGTAAGTTAGGTACTAAAAAAAACCCCCATCTGATAAAGAGCAATTCACAGAAGTGCGTCTTTTGAGCAGAAGTCGTCATTTTCTCCCGAAACCACTGCAGCTTTTCCATAGTATCAGAAGGTCAGATTAAAATCTCATCTTTAAATGCAAGCTCTACACAAAAAGCAGAGGTTGCATGACAAGAAGGGAGAGCGGAGAGGACAGGACAGCTGGGCGCAAGGACACTCCAAGTGGTTTTTTTTGCCCCCCCCTTCTTCTGCTTTTGTTTTCTTTGGAACAAGAAGCGGAAGAAGATAGAGTCTTTTGTCTTTAACGGCCTCTTGTTTAGCAAATACAAGCTTGCCGGCAGTAATATTTGAAGATAAATTTTAAAGGCGCTTTGAGAAACAGCCCTGCTTTCACAAATTATAGCTATACAAGCTACACAAGCAAACAAAGTCGTACCTATGGTCTACATTTTCGACTTCAGAGCTATTAAGAGTTAATCACAGGCAAACACGACTGAGGTGTCTCTGGCATAACCCAGGCTTGATAAAGGCATTTTCCATGTGTGGCCAATTAGCAAGAACCTGCTGCAACGTGCTGCTGATGGCCAAGATTAGGCCCGCACCCACCTGTCATGGCCACTTATAGATTAGCCTGCTCTTTTGAACTAGGCCCTGGTCTACACAAATGGGCAACATTATTTTACAGCATGTTCAACAACAAAAAACCCCCCAAAAAAACTATTATGTTGGCACTGAATTTTGACAGTGTGAGCTGATTTTTTAGTAGATGATTGACAAGTTAACACAGCAAGGGCACTTTGAATTGTCACAAGCAGCAAGAGCACCTGCAAAACCAGCTGTCAAAGTCTGTAATGGCCAAAGTTTGAAAACATAACTCAAGGGATCTTGGATATTTTAAACAGTTGTATTATGGGAAATGTAGGCCATCATATTGGACCTGAGTTGGTCCAATATGAAACGGAAGGATAAAAGGAGACTGTGTTTGCATAACATCACACTGGGACACTTTTTTACTATACATGAGATAGGCTCACATTACTCAATGTGAATTCTCAATAAATTGACAATACTTTCTATGGGATGGGAGGTCATGGAAGGGTCAAACTTGCATCAATACAGATGTTGTTTTGGAAGCACTCTGGTGACAGGTCGTTAGTCATTCTCTTTCAGTTCCCAACACGCATTAAATGGCCTTGATACACTCTCAGAGAAAGTACAATATTGCTGTTATATCACGCTGACTTTTCTTTCAAAGCACCAGTGAGGAAAAGGCAGGAACCAATGAGCATCCGAATCACCACACCCCCAAAAGACAGTTGTCTATGTCAGAAATGATGTTGGACAGGCGTTTAGGTTCCTGTCAGTCTGCTCTCGGACCAGAGGTGCACAGCGATCCTGCAGCCAGCTGCCACACATTATTCCACATTATTCATTGTCGCCCATTCATGTGCTAATCCAGCGGCGCTTTTCACTGCTAAAAGTAAGTAATAAGTAAACTATTTTAACAGATCAATTAATCTGCATTGAGTTGTGTAATGCAAAGCCACAAAGACGTACAGTCAGCAGCAAACTTCAGGAGAAAAAACGACATAAATAATCAGACAAAGAAAAATACAGATCCTTCTTTAATGCAAACTGTCGAGAAGAAAATACTAATTTGCAGACCTTTACTCGGGCAGACTATTGTCTGTTGTGTCAGTTCAAAATACAATCCATATGTCACACAGCTACACGGTCCACAGCACACATTACTGGTCGGACCAGTGCGCTACAGGAGGTGGGGTGGGGGATATAAACCAGGGAGAACACGTCCACAGAGAGAAAGTTCAGCAATCTGCATTCAAGTGTTATTTACAATCGAAAAAACACCCACTTGTGAAACAGAAGAGTGCAACACCCTATAAAAATCTTGTAGAGGGTTCAACTTGTTTATACATTTAAAGAAAAAAAAGGCAGTGTGCTTTAACAGTCCTGCGATTATTTTACGCATAAATTCAAATCAGGATTTAAGCCAGACAGGACTAAAAGTTCACGACCAGACTGGTGGCGCATTCCCCAATCAATCGAGCCTTTAAAGTCCCCGTCTCCGTTTGCGCTTTTACACAAGAGCTACCAAACAATAACACAAACACTATCAATAATGTGCCCCTTACCTTCTTACAAACTGCAACCGAGAGAAGCCATTACCGTGACCTCGGAGGCTTTGGTGTTGCGGGTTTTAAAATACGCGTTCCTCATTGCAGAATTTGTCACACAACTCCAACTCCAACAGCTTCGCCACGAAAACACGCCACTCTCGCCCGCTGCGTGATCCGCACCCCTCTGCTACATTTATCCCGGCCGTTTAAAAGCCTTTTGTCAACCCTCTCCTCTTCGCAAATACACTCTGGGGGGGGGGCTCTGCAAACGAGGAAAAGCCCCAACGAAGAGCCAGAATGAAGTGCGTAAAAGCGGATTCCTCTTTTCAGTATGTCCAGTAAGTGCGCAAATTCCACCAGAGGGAGAAAAAAAACAGATTTTGTCGCTCAACGAGAATAACAGAGCTCTCCTTTGGCAGTAACGTTAAACACTGCTGCAGAGTCTCAGAGAAGATCGGCGCGGACTTTCGGTGCGTAAAAGCCCAGAGCGCTCCAAGAGCTCTGCTTTCTGCTGACAGAGCCACACAGCAGCAGCGCTTTAATCCTCCCCCCGTTTGTCAAGTGCGCTTAGATTAATAGCTCGATTCCGGTTTACCCTTTCAAAATAGAAGCATGGCGTCAAAAGTTTGGTTCACTGGTCGATCTATTATTTTCTTCCTCGTTTGTGTTTATAGCATTTATTTACGCATATTCAGTTTTATTTACTGAAACGCTGTTTCTTCTCTTTTTGACATCAAATTAAAGTCCGTTGCAGTGCAAATGATTCTGTGAAAAGAAGGCCAATGGACCTTAAGTTCTTATTTATAGTAACATAACTAAAAATAAACGTTTGCATGTAATTATGAAACCCACCGATAGCATGGGGGGCATCTACTTTAGTTTTTTCCCTCTTCTTTGTCAATTCATACCGTCCGTGATGAATGAGTAATGAGTATACAAATTTACTATTTTGTTCAGATATTGAGTAGCAAATATATTTGTTCTTCATGTAAACGTCATCACTTTAAGCATTTTATTTTCACATTTTGTTTCAAATTACAGCACAATGTCAACTTTCTATTTGAAGGCAGATTTGATCACTTCCTGTGTTATTCTGGGCCCTCTCTGGTCTCCTTTCATGTGCGCGCGCACACACGCACTTTTCTCCTCTGTCCTGCATGCTAATATGCCAGTGTGATGTCAGTAAGTCAGCATCCCTACACTAGTGTAATTAGCAGCATGAATGACTGGTGGTCTGGCAGGATTTGCATGTGAATCAAACCACTTGCCTGACTCAGTTGCTGGGGGCAAAAAGAGAGACAGAAAGGGAGGCAGGAAAGAGAACAGCAGCAGGACGCTGACTTGGTCATGCAAGGACATGAGCGCTCATCCAGAGAGAGAGAGGCAGATAAGCTCTCTTTAACATGAGAAACAGACGTTAGCTGAAACAAAAGGACAAAAGACTTAGAGAGCAATGAAAATCCACTGTATGAAAAATGAATTTAGAGATCTTTAAGAGTTTCATGTCACACGTGAACATTTTGTTCCCTTTACTTAAAAAAAAAAAGATCTAGCTCACCAAAATACAGTGGACAATTGTTTGACGGTGTGTGTCTGTGTGTGTTCATAGTGCTGTGGCCTGAGACAGTGACCTCAGTCAGTACGCACACACATGCTAAAGTTCTCCGCTAATATGTCTCCTGCTGTAGCCAATAGGCACGAGTAATCTACGCAGGTATCATGTTGTGTTTTGAACACACACAAAAAAATGCAGCTTGCTAACCAAGTTATCTACAGTTAGCACTCAACCAGTCTTGTCAGAGTTCAAAACGAGTGGGTGATGTCATGATGCCTACATTCATCTTTTATATACAGGCTATGACAAACATTTGCAAAAGTTCTCAAAACATCCTGTGTTATACTTTCTGTTACAGTAGGCATCTGCACAAGAACATTTGCCACGATGGCACTCACCCTCTCTCTTACACACACAAACATGGTAAATGAGAGATGAGGTGAAAAAAAAGGTTTATAAAAGCCTGCGCAGACATTGTTGCTGATCCTTTCAGATGTGGAGGATGAATCTTGCAGCATTGCGTCTATAACTCCTTTAGAAATCTAAGAATACTAGTAACAGCTCAGGCTGTACTCACAAGCACTCCATAAGATTTTATAAGCCCTAAACGACTGTGTCCTGTACTCGTAACAATCAGGTTACGGGTCAGCTGGCTCGGGCCCAGCCGCTTTCCTCGATCAGTCATTCCCTTTTTCCTAATAAACTGCTCCCAGACCTGCAGTGAGCTGTTTCAAATGCCACAAGAGGACTGAATAAAAGTGTAGGGGCCAGCTTAAGGGACATACCACAGATAGCATTGCCTGCATAGGCTGTTGGCATGCACAGAGAGCCTTTGCTTGGTAATTTTAGACAGTGAGCCAAACGGGTTTACTCCCTTCCTTCCTAAGTATGCATATTGTGTTTTTTTGTCTTTATCAAAGCACAGGATGAGCAAAACTGTAAATACACTAACCCCTGGGCTGGGTGCATATCTGAAATTTGTAAGAAAGTTTTACTGGCTCAAAGGATCTTATCCTACAAGAACATTAGTCAGGTCTTACCAGAAGGAAGGAACTGATTTATATAATGTCTTATATGGTCAAAAGGCATTCCTGATAAATCAGTGTCTTTATCTAGATTTGAAACATAGCCAAGATCCCAACATGGCCTCTGCATCTTTACTTCTCATCTGCTTTTTTAGGAACACTAGTCTCCTCTCCTTTCATGTGGCAAATGCTGATGGCTATCACCGTAGAGTCAACACACGAGGCAGCTGGGACTCAACCCAACAGCTGATAGCTCTGACATGCTGGGAGGGAGGTAGAGAACCAACTTCCCATATAGCCTCACTTCCCACCACTGCAGAAGGTTTCTTAAGTAAGTCACCAACTAATGTAAAAGCCCATTCACGGTCTGTGAGTGGTCACAAGGGTCCACGTGAAGTAATTTCGTTAACGGCCTTAATTCGCAGGGGTGCCCTTGGTTCCCTGCGTGGACGCCATTGTGCAGTTCCATACTGTCTAGACTACAAAATATGTCAAGTGCACATGTAACACAAAAGTGAACTGCACTATTATACTGTCAATCACATGTACTCTGTAATTTTTTTTTAACTTTACTTCTTTACGCTCTGTATCTTTATAACAAATGCATAAACACAAGCATGCAGCATTAACCCAGTCTGAATTACTAAATGTGTTTCCCCTCTCATTAAGACCAGGTCATAACCTGAATAAAGCTAAAGTTATTTTAAAGTTTATAAAGTATATATATTACATTTCTTTCTGAAAATAATCTGTTTATAATAATCTCTATTGCTACAGTTTTAAAAAATATATATATATTTTAAATTAATGAGATGATGAAAAGGCTGGCAGTCACACGACAAACTGGTTAATTTAAGGAACACTGCTATTATCTATACACTGTATATAAAAGATGGACAAAGACACTGAGCTGTCTCCCACTGGTTAGCCACGCTGTGCTGCGAACCCTCTGATGAACGAGGGGTAGATCTAACTGAAAAACTGAGAGACACAATGTAGTCACATGGTCTGGACTTGCCAATCATAAGGTAGGCCCACCCTAAACATTATGTCCTGTTCAATAGGACCTGAAATGAGTGACTGAGACAATGAACGGACTAGAAAAGCATTTACTGAGGCCACAGATCCAGGAAGCCAAAGCGAAGTGTCGCCATAGACTTCTTTATCAAACAGAAAAGCTCCCCTCCTCCACAGGAGTGGACGCTTCAGTGGACATTTATATCAGGATTCATATTACGCAATTGTAAAGTCTCCTTTTTACTGCAGACTGTCAAATATCACACTTTGCAACAGCAGGATTTTAACTCCGCCTCCCTGTGTAACTGTTCGGATCAGCTATAAACACTTTAGATGTGGTGACACTCTCCTTGAACTGGTGACTTTCAAGTGTAACCCAGTCTAAAAGAAAACCAGGAGCAGACAGGGGTTAATTTTTAATTCTTGCACTTGGTTACATATTAACAAATGAAGCATCCCTGGAGAGTGCATGGCACTTTGGAGACGATGTGGAAATTGTTGTCAAGCAATCCAGATAATCCTGGTAAGCTGAGGACTGCTTTCAATCTTTATTTTTGTTTGCTTACATCCCCCCACGCTACATTAGGGGTGTAATGATTCATGGGAACACTTGGACTCTGTTAGAAAAGAAGAGGAAAGAGAGGCCAGTGAGTATAAAAGGTTCAGTGGGCTGATATTCAGTTAGAGCACATCGACCTCCCTTTTTCCAGGGGCTATCAGTACTTTGGCCCAACTACTCTGCCTAGAAAGCAGATTTAGTGACACACAGCACTGGGCCCAGCAGCTCCTCTGTACCCTTGTTCCCAGCAGATAAGTGGCCATTATTCATCCCGTGTTGAACATTAACTGGATTAATTCTGCACGAGTTGAGGGGTGAAATTGTATTTGTCCGAAGGGAGGGAAATGGCTAGGAAATGAGGAGAGCAGCCAGCTTGGCTGAAATTCTAATTAGCTCGAGGGTTCGTTAGCACACAAACTCTACTCCTGCTGCAGAAGCCTTGCTGATACAGAGGCCTGTGTAAGCCATTAAGCCGCAGAAGGAAAACGGAGAGAGACTGAAAGAAAGAAAAAAGACAGGAGGGAGGGAAAAGACTGAATATGGACACTCAGCTTCACGCATAAAGTCCCAGGGCAAGGAGATGACCTTAGAGAGTTACTTTTCAAGGGGACTGGAAACTATTTTTGCTATTCCTGCCCCACTTACTCAAAGGCACTTCAGCACAGAAGAAAAAAAGAAAACAACCACCAAACCCTCCACCTCTATCCACCTGATCTATCCATCAGGTCATCAATCTCCACTCTAGCCAACCCTCTCCAGGACGATGTGGCTCAGTTTCCAGCTAGCTGTGCCCAGCGACGACAGTTTGTCATTGAGCATTTCTCACTCATAATCCACATGTGGAGTTTGATTCAAAACACAATTAGGTCACGCTGTGGTATGAAAAAACGCAGTCGGGGAAAGAGTAGTAGGCAGTAAAAAGAAAATACTGTAGTGTATCCAGTGGGATATGACAAATGGGTAAGGAGAGGCAATATAAATACATTTTGATATGAGGGGAAATATAGAAGGATTTGTGAGAGGGCGTGTCTGCTCAGTCTTCCCGTCTGCGTCGAATACCACATCCATCCATCCATCCATGTTGCAAAATAATGCATAAAGGTCTCATTTCTCTCTCAGCAGCACATAAAGCCACAACTCCACAGATGATGAACCTGCGACTCCATGAATGAACCACCCACCTCCAGTAGGCCCACATCCACAACCCCGCAGCAGTTTCTCTGACTCAGCACTCTCAGTCTCCACTGATGTTCCAGCTCGCCACCTTGTCATCATGTTCACGAGAAGCATAGGTGTCAGTACTGATCAGCCCACACACTCCACACAACAAAGCTGCCAATCTCTAGAGACATGTGATTAAAATAAATAAATAAACCTAACTAAAATTAATAGAAATGTGTTAAGTATGAGGTCACAATCATGAACAAGGAGGTGGAGAATGAGGAGACTGTAAAATGCCTTTTGTGATTCAGACATATTCTGTGCACTTTCTCCAGAACCCTTCTGTCATGGTTTAAGCTCAGACTTTTAGTTAAATAAATCCAACACTCAGTTATGAAAAGCTCAGATATTTAACTTCGGAGGACTTGTGGGTAGAGTAGTGACAGACAGGATAAGTCTATCAAACGGAGCTCAGCCCGAGGGCATTAAATCCATTCTGAAGTACACTTGGAAAATGTACACAAAACCGGACGCTGAGCTTATGCAAAACTGTGCCACGAGTTTAGTTTGCAACTTGTTTTCCACACAACTCATGTGACTGGAAAGAAGAGTATTCTTTTAACTCTATTATGAACTGTGTCTGCGTATTCCCATCAGGAAACCAGACTCTGTTTCTGTGTACAGTTTGTGGTAAAAATAATTAACGGCAACAAAAATGCTTCAACATGGGTCATGATAGTCATGTGGGAATACACCTTGAGGTTGGGTTTGCTGCACTTATACTGTCTCCGACTTTAAGATGCAACATAATTGTGGTGGGAGGAGTAGCACTGTTCGGCATTGTTCAAGGCTCTTTAGTCTTTCCACGCAAAGCATTTAATTGGCAACTGAAGCTTGAAGGACGACTTTGTTTCACATACATAAACACACACACACACGGACCTATGAAACGCAGACATACCCAAACAATACATTTAGAGGCTGTTAGATGAATCAGTAAAACGGATGGGAAAACTATATTTATGGGGCTTATATAGTCCTCTTCCTATATAGAGGCAGAGCATGTTGTTCAAAAGTCACGGAAAAGTTTTCAAATCCATTTCTAATTTGTCTGTTATTTCCAGCTTCGCCGTCAGACTGAGAACAGTGATATAGGACCTTGTCAACTATAAGCAACTTATTGAAAAAAGTTTTTTTTAGAAACCTATTCAAAATCTATTGGAGAAAATGACAAGACTAGGAGATTAGATTATGTCTATATGAGCTTGTTTGGTATATTAAATAATAAACATCTGAATCTAAAAGAAGATCAGACACTGAAAGCCTGTAGTGAGTGACCAAAGTCATATTTGAGCCATTTAATCTCCCTCAGTTCATCCCGTTGCCATGTTTACCTTATGGGAATGGATGAATAGTAGATTTCAATCACATACACAACACGCCACTCAGTCAATACAGCCGCCGCAGCCCTATCCCCACATGGTCCCAAAGGCCTGTGGACGTTATGGATTGGAGGAGAAATTGCCATTTCCAGGACGTGACAGACTTGCTGTGTGTTTCATCACGGGGGTCGATGAAAACGGTGAGTTTGAAGTGTTATTGACCGATTGCTGCTGAGAGCTGAGATTGTAGGCAACAAACACATACACGCAAGGACAGACAAAGCTGCAGGAGAAGGCTCAGGAGGGATGAGTCACAGCAAACAGCACACACGCACACAGACAGACAAATCCCATTAAAGAACTTTTATCAAGCGGAGGTCAAACCTTCCAATTGAGCGCGTCTCTGAGTAAATGCAGACCTTCTACTACATTTTAAGATGTACTGCAGGCGTCTTCTGAATGCCGGGTCTGAGTAATTATTTTTACTCATAAAAAGGTAGTCATGTTGGAGTCTCTGCCCACTTGTAGCTTTCTCTTCACCTAGTTCACTCCCCTCTTACAGCTGCTCCCCTTCGTTACCCTTTTAAAGCATCATTAAGAATATGTGAAAGAGAGCATTACCCCAAGAGAAAAATCATCCCGGTCTGCTGCCGTTTATGCCAGACCTGGCCCCGCTGCTTGAGCCGCTGTTTATTTAAACTGTGAACCTCCATGCCAGGTGTGTGTGAAAGGAAAAGTGCAAGCGTATGTCTGTGTGTGTGTTTAAGTGTGTGAGAGAGGGAGCATGTGCACGGCAGTGGCAAAGAGGAGGGAGCGGTTTCACACAAAACGCAGCGTCTCGCCCTCGGATTTCTTTCACACCTTTCTTAACACGCGTTTCACAGCGTTTTTATTCGCCCCGCGGGCTCCTGGTCCTGCAGGCCACAGACGGGCCTCTGTGTAGCCCGACTGGGGCCGCAGTGATCAGCCACAGGGAAGCCGAAAACAGACTTCTTACCCCCACTGTGGAGCTCCAGACACAATAATATTAATAATAATGTCCTTCTGCTGACCTGCATCTGACATCACAGCTTGGTTCGGGCATGTTCACATACTCGCACACAAACACAGACATTCACACATGAGCAATTGTATGCATGTATAGCGACTTCCATTCAGACTAAGGTGATTTCAGACACACACGCACACACACAAGGAAACAGTAATGTTAGTGTGTGATTAGTTAGAACTGTCCCAGGCAGGAGCAAAGGATAAGAAGAGCTGAGAATCAATGAAGTCAGTGTTTAAAAACTGCTGACTGAATGAGAGGAGGAAGAGGACTATATAAGCCTTCAAGTATTCAGACATGAAGACAAGGACTCACTAAAGATAGACACTTATATATGTGTGAAATAAGAACACAAACAAAGAAAAGAGAGCTGGCCATGTGTAATTTGTTGTCCTTAATGAGGCATTCTGTTGCTTTCAGTATTATTTGTGTGTTTGGCTCTAAGCGGCAACCATGAACATACCGAAATGACAATAAAGCTCCCTCTGTGTGTGTGTGCGTGCGTGTGTGAAGAACCTCTAAACAGAAAGACAGCACGAGAGGACAGGAAGAAAAACAGCCAAAGGCTGGTTTGAGTTAAAGGAATGACAAATCAGTGCTCATCAGCATTACATCTGCTAGTTTTCATACAGGCTTAGGAATGACCAGTAGAGTGGCTCTTAAATCACTTCCTCAAAGTTAAAAATATCAAATCTTCTTCATGACACAATGAACAGGTTATCACTGCATATTATCCTTTGGTTTCTGGGGTTTTTTTTGAGTCTGTTGATGGGCTCAACATGTGTTGCTGGCAATGGTTGCACATAAATACCTTTGACTGGAGAGAAACACACAAAGACACAGTCACACACTGTGTGTGTGTGTGTGTGCCAAAAAACACATGTGCGACATTTCTTTACACTCCCATACTCACAACCATGCAAACAATTGTATCAGTCTTTACAAGCTACCGCTTTCCACAAAAATCAAGCAAAGCCCTCAGTCACTGGTAGTGTAACAGAGAGTGACATACTAATCTGTAAAAAGGCACAGTCGATATCCGCCATGTCTAATCACATCACAGCGCTGCAGCTCAAGTGTGTTTGGTGCCTGTTCTAACTTCCGTCTGGTATCTGGGGCAGCATACCAGCCAGTAGAATAAACTCCGGACAAGAAAGGCTGCTGTGTATATATATATATATATGTGTGTGTATGTGTGCAAGCGCATGTGTCACGATGTGTGTGTATCTGCATGCCAAGACTGTGCCAGCCACAAGACTGATTCTGGCGTCAGAATGAATCACATTCAGTCTGCTCTTCCATCCCAGCAACACAACAAGCGGCTCTCAGAGTGAGAGAGACACAGAGGGAGAGAGAGGGATCATAAAAAGAGATCATAAAACCAACATCAATGGGTGATAGACCGAGCGAGAGGGGGAAACATAAAAGGGAAAGGCAGGAGGCTTGTGAGACAAAGCTTGAGAGGGAAACACAATGAGGAGGAGAAGGCACACAGCGGGGAGGAGGAGCACATGGTAACACCAAGCCCATCCATCTGCAGCCAAACCTCATGCCAATACATTTACGAATACTCTGGAATTAACCTATAACCCTGACTGTATGCAAGCATTAGAACAGAGTGTCAGGGAGAACTGTTTAGGTATCATGACCACTGGTCATGATACAAGCTATTGCAGCAACACCAATAATTGGGCAGAACCTCCTGCAGTCCCATTTAGTTGCACATGTCTATCTGTTCCCACCTACATTTAAATTACCATCATTTTGTGGCAAGACTAATGTATTCTGTTTGCTGTGTTTATAGAAGATTACCTCGCAGACCCCAATTAAATCTGAGCACCACAACATGCAGGCATATTTTGCTCTACCAAAATTCTGCCGGCTTCAGTCTGCATTTACCGTAAGCTGGCTACATTTTTTTTTTTACATGGTTTTAAAACAAAAAACAACACGTCCAAATATCAGGTGTTTCTGCTTGCTTCAGCAAATACCTGTGTCCATATTAAACAATCAAAAGCAGGTAAGGCACAAAATGCATAAGACTTGCCAGACAAGCAAGTCAGCCACACAAACGCAAAAGGATCATTACGTTTTTTTTTATTTTTTACATTTGGATTTTTGAAATACTTAATTTCACAAAACTAATTTAAAATTAATGTTATGTGTAGAGAGATGTGAAGCTATAAACCTTTGGGAGGAGAATCAAGGGGAGGTAAACCAGAAAAGGTCTGGGTGGAGATCATTACAAAAAAAGTAACAAACATTCACCTTTTGCAAGATGTGGTTTCACTGACAAAATCTTCACATTGCCACCCTTTATTTGCTCAGCATCTACTCTTAATACCCACTGGATAAAATATCATCTTCACAGAGTGGAAAAAGAAACATATCAAGAAGCTCCAATACATTTGGTGTGGTATGAATGTCGTGTATATCGTGTCTGCTTTACTGAATATTAGCGTCTGTAACTGAAACAGCTTACTATAAGCTGTCTGCGGTGTTTATACTCGTTTACTGTCAGTCTTTCTAAGCTGATTTAGTGTTTAGCAGCTGCCGCTTCTTCATATTCAGATGCTTTTTTTAAAAATGTAAGAGTTTCTCTTTTTTTAATTCTTTTTTTATGAAATCAAAGTGCTGTTATTTGAGTTATCCTGATTTAATGAGAAAAAGTCACATTACTAAAGCTACTCATTCAATTTTAGCTCTGTTTGCAGGTACTAATAACGCCTTTCTAGTCTTGGAGATACAGATGTAAATCTAAATTTACTTGGCTTTGTGTGGGCTTGAGATGGCAGAAGGTAGGTTTCCAGCCTCGAGGATCAACCTCTTGACACAGAAACATTGAGAAAAGCTCATGAGCTGTTTTGCATTTAGCTGCTTGTCCATCTGATCCCCTGATCTTACTGAGAGATCAGCGTGCCGTTTATCTATTGTGAACTTTATTGATTACGAATAAAAAAAAATCAAGAAGGTGAGAGTTTGAACGGACACAGCGGGGAGCCAGACAGTCGCTTTCTCAAACAATATTCAATCAATACATGGGATGAGTCAGCTGGATTTACTGAAAATAATCACAAGCCTCCCCGGATCTTAATTGGAAAATGAATAGACGCATGTGTAGTCATAAACAATAGCTCGTGAAAATGTCTCCCGTGGTGGGACGCCGATATGAGCGAGAGCAGAGTTTTCTGATGACACAGCACAGATCTCGGGGTGCAGACAGAACAGCGTGAACAACACATGAACCCCATCACATCTGGGACACATTTGGTGCCCATGTGCAATGTATTACATATTTCTGGAAATCAAGCCACGCTCAAGCCTGTAATCTGTTGATGGGATTTTATTCCCGTTGTTCATGGTTTTGTCTTTTGCGACTTCAGCATTGTAAGAAAAGTTTTTTGTTTTTTCCTGAAGGGAGCTGACAAAAAGTGATTGAGGGGTGCGGAGTAAAGTACAGACTTTCAGCTGAAATAATTTAAATTGGTCTGCTAAAGAGAAACAATGCTACAATGTCAGCGTAGCTGTTTTACCACTGGGCTTTCTTCACTGCTGTAAATGAGTATTTTAGAGCAGAAGGGTGAAATTTATCACCCTCACGTTGGGCATGCTGGGCAAACTTTAGTGTTCCTGTGTCACCCTGAAAGCTCTGATCATCAACTTGAGGATTTCTGGACAACTTGACAGTGAGCTGACTGAAACCTACGACACAGGAGAAGGACAATGAATTGAATTCTTTGCAGAGATGGTTGGACTGTGCTTTTAGCCTGTTAAAACTGAAACCTGCCATCATGTGATGGTTAGACTGGAAGTGGAGGACACAACCAGCAGCCCAAAACCTCCCAGAAAAAACAAAAACGTTGCATTTATGCATTCTTTTATATTTAAAACGTTCCATTTGTGGTGGCGCATGAGTAATCAGGGGGCTGGGGGGTGGGGGACGGGTGGTCTAGAATGCCATGAGCTTACAGTTACAGTTTTACGCTAGATAAAAAAGAAAAACAATGAAAACCTCTGCAGAGGGATCAAATTCGTTATGCTAGTTTGCAGTGAATCGGCACTGGTGATTCTTTATGCATCTCTGCAGGAAAAAGTCACAATTTCTTCACATTAATGAGTACTTTCGAATTCGGTGCTGTTAGCAATGAGCAACAACAGCATGAATCCAAAACTGTCTGATTCTACTACTGACCCAAAGCCACATTAAATCCTAACAGGCAGCACACAAACCAACAAAGACATAAGGATATGGCTTTAATAAACCTAGTTAACGTGAAGCTTTAAGATGGTGTGCACAGCTCCCTGACATTAGGGAAAACCTCATCTCTTTAAAGCCAGCACCCTACTGGTGGCTTGCTACCGTGACCAGTGGCTTTCTAGGCAGAATGCTAAGCAGCTGAGCGGTTGTACGGCTACTGGCCAAGCAGCCGCTTGTTAGGTCTGTGAGGTTAGACAGCCACATCTGGTCTGCCGGCACTCAGAGCTCCACCATGGTCTGCTATTCAGCCAAACCTCAGAGGTCAGGGACACAACCAGGGATTGGGTGTGTACATATCACAACGATTGTGTGTGTGTGCTCCTTACCCTTCCACGGATCACACAGAAATTGGAACTAAAAGTAAATTTGAAGCAGTTGTGCTCCACCATGAATAAATATAAGGTTCTCCTTCACATGTCAGATTAAAGGTACCCACTTATCTCGCTCTTCTTTTTGGAAGGACTGGCATTCATGTGGGCTTGGCTGAAGTAGAGGAGAGTAAAAAGGAACAGGCAGGCACTGATGCAGAACAAACGCTAAATAACAGAAACACTTTTGCGTTTCATCTAGGTACGATTTTACTGATCCCATCCTTGAGCTTTTCCCAACCCCAACCACAAACCGACATCATACATTTCTCGCAATGAAAGACACCAGCGAGCAATAGCTTCACTTTGCCAACCTTCAATCTTTCGGTGCCCTTTTTTTTAGTATTTTACTTACTGTATGTCTCTTTTCCAGTGCACACATAATACGACCAGTAAACCTACTTATCCAATACAAGTTTCTTGCTTCTATAGAAGTAGACAATAAGCTATTCAATATATATTCTTTATCAGCTGACGACTGCAGTTTAGAACTGTCACCAGAAATTTCCAAACATTTTCCCAATTTTGTGTAATAAATAAAGCAGCCATCTATCCATCCATCCATAAATGACTGGATATACTCAACAAAAACAACTGACACAGTATGTTTTGGTTTTTACTCAATTGGATTTCCACATACAGATGCATGCTTGCACATGCTTGTCATACAGTCACGAGAAAATGTGGGCATATTTCCCTCAGAATGAGCTTACATTATGATGCTGGGGCACAGCTTTAGTTGTGGATGCTGGTGTCAGGGGAACTGCAGCTGCGAAACAGCGCAGGACCACAAAGAAAGAATATGATTAAAGTGCAAATGCGAGTATAACGTTTGTTTGAGCAGTCAGCACTTTACAGTATAATGGTGCTTTGCTGCAGCTCATTTGGCCACTAATCAGCACATACCATCTCTGTGCTGAACTGTACTAACGCACCACGGCTCGCCTAAGCAGAGATGATCTGAAAAAGACATTGTGGAAACAAACTGTACAAAGCAGCAGACTAAAGGCCAGGATTACGGCTTTAAAAAGAAGGGGAGGGTATTTTTAGAATGACAAGATAGCTACCAGCTACCAGAATTGGACTGTAGATACTGTGAACAATTAAGCTGGGAAGCAGGTGGTGGCTAATGTGTCACATACAGGGAGATGTTAAATGTGGCATCAAAGGATATAAGCAGAGGATGGGAGGAGCTATTGCGTGTCCCTTGGTGAAGTCAACAAAGAAGTTAACAGGAAGGATGAATAATGTTTGCAAAAACCGAAGGGCTAATCCTCAACTGGTAGCAGTGAAAGAGTTTTTGTCATGGTTGGGTATCAGTTCTGTATTTATTTATTTTTATTCTAAAGTGGTGCCTGATCAAAAGGAGCTCCAGGTAACTGCACCTTTGTTTAGTGTGGAATGTGACAGATTTGGGTTAAATAAGAGTTTTAGAGGGGGAAGATATACGCCAGCCAAAGGGCATGTTTGTGCCTGCAGGTACAAATGAGAGTAATGGCCTCAACGTGATTGCGAGTGGATTCGTAAGAATTCCGAAGGGAGGAGACAAAGATAGCGAGCGCAGTCGAATAAATGATCAGACGTGGTTCCATCTCAGCGTCTTCCATCATGCAAGAACCAGAGCACATGCGTGCACTCACACACACACGCTCTCACTTACACACAGACACGCCATGCTTTCGAGAAGGAGGAAGTGAAGCTGGATCAATGGAGCAAACTCCAGCAGCTCTGATCAGACACATGACAAGTGAACTTCCAATATAACGACTTGAGGCCAAACATGAAAACACGTGTTCTGGGGGAGTCTTACAGTGTGTCACGTTTTCCTCGTGTTGCGTGGACATCTGCGATGTTCCCTCAATAACTTAGGACAGATGAATGACAAATTCCCCACTAATAGGAGGATGTCCTTGTGCATGTCTTCATTAATATGTGGAGGAACTTTGTGGACCAAATTCCATCTAACTGTACTATTTAGATTAATTAATAGCGTGGATCTGTTCCCAATTATCTTCACATGGTTGTTGATGGGGGTCGACAGCCACATGCAGCGCTGCGCAGGGGAGCTGTGGTCTGTTCTCATTAAAACAGAGTTTGGGCCATGAAGCATCTTTTTTTTCCTCCATGATGTTCGCATCCCCCAACAAATCAACAGTCTTTAAAAAAACAAAAAGGAAAAAAGGCCAGCTCAAAGCGCATCATCCAGGAAATGTCTCTTTCTGCTGTAGTATGATGTTGTTGAAGTCTGGTGTGTAGACATATAGAGGAAGGGGGATGTCAGAAACCACCAAGTTAGAGGTCATTGTCCAAGATCAAAAGGACCCACCCAGCCCCCAAATCTCCTGACTTCATGTGCCGATTTACGAGAGGCAGAAAGACCATTAAAACTTCCAGCAGCAACTCCTGGTTGGCTGGATAGATGGGCAGAGGGCTGGTCACTAGAGGAGACGAAACTAAAAGCTTTCCAGCGACTAGCACAGATTCGAAGCAAAGGGGGGGCCATTTTTGACTTCTGGCAGGAGGATGGGGGTTAAAGACCATGACTGTCGCCTGCACGTGAGGGTGTTTGTGTGTAAGTAATAGAGGAACAGCTATAAAACTTTGCCAGTGTGTGAAACTGCATACAGAAACAGGAAGAGGAAACAGAAAGAGAAGTAACACTTTGAACTTTATTTTAAAAATCAGCTGCTTTCGTTACACAGTAGTGGGTGCATTAAGATAACAGTCTTTCAAAGTACTGGGGGGGCTGGGGGTGTCTTATCTGCGGTCAGGGACTTGCAGGAGACTGTGGGAACATTAAGGGGTGGTCTGGGTTTTCCAGAGAGTGAAATCTGCCATCCGAGACGTAATAATTGTCTCACAACCTAACTGTGTGAGTTATAGGTTAGTGATAGACCAGGCTGCCAGTCCAGAGGGAGGTGATTCACGTATACTGTGGAAGTGCCATTATAAACAGTGCTGTGCATGAACTTGCTGAAAAGAGAGCGTTCATTTAGCTTAACCATGTTTTCAATGAACGGTGAAATGGATGAATGGTGTACGCAACTAAAGAATGTAACGTGAGCAGACTTTGCTCTCACGAGAGTCGTCTGATGTCATGGCATGCTTTGTTGGCATGGTTGGTGCTAGGAGCGGTTTAGACAAGCGATACTGCTGAAGCCAGCCTACGTGACCATTAGCGGGATTTTTATGAATGAATAGAGAGTAGGGCTGGGCTATATCATACCGTTCACGGTAATACCGGTGTAATGATGGGCAACGATAAGAAAATGAAATATCACAATAGAATATGGGTAAAACGCGCATGCGCAGTGCCTTTGTTTACATAAGCACATGGTGGCGATGCAGAATGAGAAGAGCGAAAGTGGATCGTCGAAGGAAACGGATGAACCAGAACTGGTTTGTAAAAATGCTGCAACTTCAGTGGTGTGGAACTGGTTTGGCTTTCATCCGTCAGATACACAACAAAGCACTAGTTTTGGTAGCGCATGCAAGCGGGCCGTCGTTATTACCGCGTTGTTTGGAAAATACGGCACACTTAAAATCAATCCTTTGATTTTTCTGAAAATCGACAGTGCCCCTTATAATCCCGTGTGCCTTATGTGTGAATTCTGGTTGTGTTTACTGACCTCGGAACGATTTTATGTACACGGCGCTCGAAAATCTGTCAAATGTTTTAGTACGACTTTGCTAAGCTACGAAGTCGCACCGCTTGATGGATTGTTGGAGTATTACGGCTATCGTAGGCAGGAGCCTCGCGGAGTGATACGTACTATACTTCAACACAATATTACCGTATTGTGTGTGTATAACCTCTTTTTAAGTTTTGTGGATATTATACATGGTTATGCTGAGGATATGTCGGCCAATTTCCACTGGAAATGCCTTTTGGTTAAACTGTCAGCAAGGAATTTGCATTTGCACTGTTAATTTTTTATATAACTTTAATGCATTTTAAAAAGCTGCTTGTTTACGTGAAAATACATTGATGTTTGTTTTTTTGCACTAATAAAGTTGTGGAGTTGTAAAGTATTTTGTCTAGTGTTAATTATATCGTCAGTTATATAGTTATCGCAAATTTTCAAATGTATATTGTGATAAATATTTTTGGTCATATCGCCCTGCTCTAATAGAGAGCTAATTCAGATTAATTCAGGAACATTTTTAGTGCAAATTGTACCTGTTGGATCTGAAAAAAAAACAACAACACACACACATTACGAGAATCTGAGGTGTCATATTGAGCTGAAGCTTTTGGTCAATCTATTGAGTGAAAAATTCCTAGAGAACTGAATTTTACTGTTCGGTTTTATGGGGCAGTTAAAAACACTTAATACTCCTTGTTTTCTTTTAAAAGTAATCCCTTTTTGATTGCATCAATAGTCTGCAAGGGAGAGTGGGAGGAGATTCTACTGGGAAAGAATAGCTTAAAAAGAAAAGAAAAGAAAACACTGTTAAACCAACAAAGAAACCTTTAGAAAACCCTGAAATGAATTCACTTTTGGGACTATGAACTTCAGAATGTTGGGTTTGGAAATGTGAGTGTGAGCTAGTTCAGTTTAAACACTGAGACAGTTTTTGCAAAACTAACATAAAGATTTCACACACAGATTCATTTACACAATCTATAAACCACAACCGACACACACACACACACACACACACACACACACACACACACACACACACACTGGGTTTTCGTACAGAATATGCATTCACATGTTTATTGCTTGATTGTGATTGGGGGTGCGTGTAACTTCCCTGGGCTCAGCCAGATCTGCGCTAATCAGTTATGTGCTAATTAAGGTCTGGCCAGGAGTGGAGGGCTGGTGATAAGGCCCGTCTTTGGCCTGGTTACATACACCCACACACTTTTGGGAACAGTCTTTCCTCTAGAACCACCGTTTCAGTAGCATTCACTGATTATCAAGCAGGTTTTAACTGATTACTGAGAATTTGCCATATGGGAGCCAGACGGGGAATTCCTGTCAGGTTATAGAAACCAAAAAGGAAAGAAAGTCTATGATAATGTTGCATTAACCTGTTAGGCTAAACTGTTAAACAACACTGACCTGCTGCCTGAATCCTATAGCAGGCCAAAACACACAGCTGTTCTTCCCGTGTCTCTCCATAACCATAAATGGAGCATTCGATAAGTAAGGGTTGGGCTACAATGGCGTTAAAACAATTTCGAGTCACACATGCTGTTGCAGAGGCAGTAAATCAATTAAAAAGTTTTTTCACAAAAAAAATGCACATCTTTCAATAGTTGCACCCACGCATGCATCTTTTGGTTTCCTCATCTTCCATGAGCTAAACTAGATCATTCCCTGCTTTTCGGCCCATTCCTCCGCTCCGCATTCCTTTGTATTTGATCACAGCTGATGTTTATCTCTCACTCCATTCTTCTCCTTCACAAATCAAACACAAGTCTACATACAAACTCTTACTGAATAAGAGACGTGGCAAAAACCTTAGCAGTTCATTGTGACAACTCAGCAGTCCACGCTATGCCTGGGTGAATGTCTGTTTTCAATGCGGCATTCCTCTCTGTAAAGATTAGGCAAAACGCAGCAGTGGAGACATGGATCACAGATTGTTAGGAATTCATGTCTAAACCATTAGTGGCTAAATTTCATAAAAGATATTAAGAAAGAAGGCAAGGCTAACAGAAGTAAAGCACAATGCCCCAAAGATAAGATATGAAGCAGAGAAAAGAGCAACTCAGTGACTGAGAAACATGTTATGGAGTACTGTATGTGGGCTGGTGCACTGGAAGGATGACTTGTTTGGAACAAGACCAATCTACAGGCTACATGTCTGTATGAAACTGAGCCAAAATACACACACACACACACAGCACTCCAGTGACCTCCACCACCCTGAACATGATAAGCCAGGACACGCTCCAGTTCCAACTGTGTGTGTTTATCTATATAACTGAAAGAATGAAAGCGTGAGGGAACACACACACACAC
>NW_005187443.1:909677-920070 GCF_000239375.1 Pundamilia nyererei | reverse complement strand
ATCCGTGTGTGTGTGTGTGTGTGTGTGTGTGTGTGTGTGTGTGTGTGTGTGTGTGTGTGTGTGTGTGTGTGTGTGTGAGTGAGAGAGAGAGAGAGCACATGGTTAACTTACAGTTTTTGTTATAATAAGCAGGAGGAAAGCCCCTGTAGATAAACTGGCCACAGTGGAGTACAAACCAGCTGAGCTGCAGTGTGTGGACAAACAGAGCTACTGTAAGCTCTACTGCCTTACTTAAAGTCACAACCAAGGGGATCGCCCTAAAGAAATGATAACAAATATGTTTTTTTGTTAACTGCAATACCAGTGTGATACCAGACCTATGTGCAATCTGAATGCAGTCACTTACAATGATGCATCTAGAATTCTTAAATCTTAAATCCCCTCAACGTTTTACAAACCACAACTTTCCTCTTTTGGTTCACCCCGATGTCCCTGGTACTGTAAATTGTTTTTAGCTAGAGCTAGCATGCCAAAGTATAGCGATTTACACATTTGCATAACAAGAAAAAGAAATATCTCCGGTTCAACCTCAGGAGGAGACACAAATCACTTTGGGAGCCTGCATCAGGAAGGCATGCAAAACTACCCACTGTGGTGACCCCTTGTGAATAAGGCAATAGCCAAAAGCAGCTTGGCAGAAAAAAGTCTATCCTACCTGCACAGCACCAGATAGAAGACTATAACTATACATGTGCAACATCAAGACTGTGGGACGGGATTCTCATTTGCACTGGAAAGTTTATTTTAAAATGTGAGCATGGGCACAGAGAAGAGATGCTGTGGACAGCCACGGACAAAGGAAAGAGAGAGTATGAGAGATCCATCCCATCGTCCCTGTCCTACTTTCCCTTACAGCTCTCCTTCTCTCTCTCTCCCATTTCTGGTCTTCTGGGAAAGATCAGTGAAAAAAAGAAAAAAGAAAAAAAAAGTAGTTTGTCAGCAAAGTTCAGGCTATACTGTACATCCAGTGCTGTTTCCTCCTAATTCAAAGCTTCCCCTCTGGAACGCTGACAGTAGAGGAGGAGCAGAAATCCATTTTACACTGCAGGGAAAAATTCATAGTGCTTGGATCCATAAACAAGTAAGAATGCAAATAGTGCACACATCCACTATAAAAATGTTATTTTTGGGAGGGAAAAATTCCTTTACATGACAAAGAATGCCAGATGACTTCTGCCATTTGACGGGTGAATGAGTGGTTTCAACTGCCTACCTCTAAATAGGGGCGTTGCACAATCAAGAAGACAGGTAACCACATGCAGATGCTGGTAGAAAAGGTCACCAGAGCTTTGTTGATATTAGCCTACATCTCGATCTTTGCAGGTGAAACACACTGCAAGTCAAAGCACCCTGAATATCATTAAAAAAAAAAATCAACAATCTGTTTTATCTCTGGTCATGCTTTCATTTGTTACATCACTGCCAGGCAACACAACAATAAATAGAAAGGGACATGAGGTGATGCCTGCACTTCAGAGAATAAGTCAAACTCTGCTGTTTTTTGGATTGTGCTGCCTTGACTGTTCTGGTCAGTTTTAACACACAAACAATAAAACTGTGCAGTGGTTTCAATCACTCTTTGTCACGAGGCAGCTTCCCCCCACTGATGCCCATTGTATAAGTCTGCTCAACCTTTTGCGTGTAGACACGTGTACAAGTGGCACAGACCGTTTGTCAATGCTGCACAAACAATGCATCTTCAGTATGCAGAGAAGACAATGACTAAATAGCAGACTGACATATCATTGTGTACTGGTGACAGCACTGGTAACCGCAGGACAGCAGGACTTGTTTACTGCAGAGGAGGAATTTACCAATCTTCTTGACTTCAATTGCTCGCTGTGTGCATGTGTTTCTGTGGAGAACCGCAGTGCCTTGTGCATTACCTTCCTGTCATACCGAACAATGGGTTGTTTTACAAAAACCACACTCCTGCCTCCCTGGATCTGGGTGGAGAGACAGAAACGGAGCGGAGGTAAAAATGTCTGTGATGGAGACATTACGGGTGGAGAGATCATCTGTCATACATTTCAGTGTGTATATGTGCATGTACTTTGCACTTTGCTCTGTGTGTGTGTGTGTGTGTGTGTGTGTGTGTGTTCGTTCTCCTGGCATGATTGAGCGGGCCCCTTGGCCGTGCCAAGGCTGCGGTATTCTCCAGCCAGCAGCAGAGGCAGAGGAGCACAGATACTTCATTATGGCCTCATTCATCACCCCTGGGACGGCTTGGCAATGCTCTCAGTTCCCCTCCTTCTCCTCCTCCTTCTGCCTCCCTCTAACCTCACCTCTCTACTTGCAGCTGTACAGGTCCCTCGCTCAGCATCTCCTATACATCTTTCACCTCACCTCCCTCTCTTAGCACACACTCCCTCTGTGCTTCTCCTCCTTCTTTCCCCTGGCCTGGCACTACTTTCTCTTATTGTTGCTTCGCTCCAGTGTTTCCCCTCTCTCGCTTTACTTACCTTTGTTTAACCTTCACTCAATACCCTCTTACAAGTTTTTAATTAACTCTCTCTAATCCTCTGTGTCCCTCTGTCTTAAACCTTCCTCCCACGCATTCATTAACTGCTTTTCTGGATTTGTCTCCTTTTCCCCCTCAACTCAGGTCATTTTTCATTCTTCTTACTCCTCCTCCTATAACGACTCTGCGTTGTTGTTTGCTGAATTAGCCAAGTGTAGAAGCTACTACATTTTCACCTTCTCTCAGTGATCATAGTTTGACAGTAGAAATATCTGGAGAACCACTGATGTATAATGCTGTGTGTATAAGTAAACAGTCTGGCGCTTTGCAAAAAAAGACAATTTGCTTCTTTTTTTCCAAGAGAAGAAGGAAGAAGATTGATGCGATGATATGTGCCTCAAGCACAGAGCATTGGGAGCCTATTAGCCTTGCTTACCATATGGACTGAAAGCACAGGGAATCAAACAACTGTGGCTCTCAAAAAATAAATTAAATAAGAAATAAACAAAAAGACTCCTAGCAGCACATATGAATGTGGTCTACAATCCAGACAGCAGGACGTTTCTGTGCCACTGCTATATAAGGTATAAGGTTGACAGGTTGTTGTTATGTTACCACAGAAATGCAAAACGATGGAAATGACGTGGTCATTATACTTAAGCTCCATCAATTACACTTTTTTTTCACCAATACTGATCAAACCCATCAATCAATTGTTAGGAAACCTACGCAAACAAACACAATAAGACTCTAAAAGTCAGCACTCTGAAGCAACAGTCAGATTTTTAATTTGGCTGTGACTCTTCAAATCAAGCCTTCACTTATCCATGGAGCAACATGTGCTCTGCTTGTGGTTAACTGATGAGAGAAGCTCAAATCTGAGGTTGAGTGAGTGTTACCGGTCGAGCCTTTCCTGCTAAAGAATGTGGACTTGTAAGTAACCTGTATGTGACGTAGATCCAGTGTTGTGGGAATTGACGGACTCTTATACTGACAGCCACTGTGTAATGAAAGCCAACAGGGTTACAATACAGTAAGTTACTACAATCACAAATAAAGTATTTAGACGTGCTTCAGTTATCTACATGTGAAAAAGTTTACAAAGTTCGCGAGTATTTTAATTGTTGTAGATAACATCTGAATCTAGTTCTGACAACTGGCAAAATTATGATTAATGAGCAGCCCTAAAACTAGAGATGCACCGATCAATCAGCCAGGGACTGGAATCAGCCGATTTCCAACATTTTTGGCCAAGACCAGCGACTGGCTGGTTAGCCTCACACGTGTCTGATTATAGGCCAGTCCATTTTATGCATGCAAAACACATGCACGACAGCAAGTCTATCATTTTGCTAACTATTCAACCTTGGGTTCCTACCCTTTTTTGGCTAACGCTAAATTTAAGTGCTTTAAAATTGAACTGGGGACAAATAATTGAGTAAAGAAACCTCCCAATCATGTCATTACAGTCACAGTGATTCTGCACAGAACTGCTGAACAGATTGATTAGCTACAATTTGTCATCCAGCTACTAGATATTTTTCTACCCTGCACTAGTATTCATACATTTACCTTTATACACTGATTTAATAAACAAGGTATGCACAAACTAGGAAGGCTCAGACGTGGTTGTCGGCAGATTTTATTTTATATCATTAAATTTGGAAAAGAGAGAGAGAGGTTCCATTCTCTCTAGTGAGTGCTGAGGGCCAATAGACTATGGAGCTCAGTGAAACAAGAATGCCATAGGTATCAATCTCCCCATTCAGGTATCAATCTCCCTATTCGGGTTGTAGAAACGAAGCAAACAGCCATAGTATCCAAAGAGTTAAGCTACTGGTCAGTGTAGGCAGCAGTTAGGCTTTAAAGTTTTTTCAACCCCCCCCCCCCAAAAAAAAAGATAAAAATACACATACAGCACAGAATCTACCAGAATCTACTGATTGGCTCTCACACAACTTTTCCTAACCCCAATAATGTGAGTATACATTGCATTTTTTGTGTGTGGGTGTGTTTAGACTATAAGAGTGGGGCGCCTACCTGCTATCCCATATGGTTGGCATTCAGCCTAATTAAAGCATTTGTTGGCCCACAAACTGGGTGTATTACCAGAAGTGCTCCTCTAAGTCCTGTATTTATGGCAACTTGGCATTAAAATAGACAAGGATAAAAGGAGACTGGAGAAAACTCTGATTTCTGTGCATGTTGCCATAGAGACGGGAGAAAAATTCCCAGGCAACACAGCAGCTAACCAGCAATGCCAACTTACATGCTCACATTATGACTGTAAATCGTTCCACTGCGTTTTAACATGTGATTTCACTGTTAATCATCTTTTAGTTGACTTTGAGTCATGAAGATGTATTTTAATGAGGCATATCACACCAAAAAATCATTTTGAACCAAATAGCCAAAATAATGACGCTTTGTTGAAAGATTAACAGATGTACCCTTACCCAACTCACTTTTGCCACCTATGACACTGATCATACTGACACTTATATAGCCTACAGTAGACTCCTCAACAGTGTTTTCCACTCTCTAAAGAGACAGAGCACATATAAGTGCTGCCCACACCAGAGGGGAAAACAATTCATGACTCTCCATTGACTTTGCATAGCGTGAAAGTGCTTCCTTGTCAGTTCTGTCTGCCAACAAAAAAATAAAATAAATAGAAAACATAAAAAACCCTGATAACTGTCCAAAAGCTGTAGCTTCAGTAAGATGGATTACCAACAGGGTAAAGAATCCAGGAGTAAGATTTTATAAAGTGTAAAACTGAGCCTTTTATAGGCCAAGTGGATAACAGTGCAATAAGACATGAGGTATCAGCAGGAGGAATGGAAAAACTGTGGGATCCTGACCATATAACATCCTGTCTATAAAAAGATGTACATAGCTTCTGGGTCTGAAAAGTAAACGCAGTGTGTAAATGGCTTAAACCTGCATTCGCTCAAATGGAGCAACTCCAAACAATGCAAAAGAGAAGCCTGGTTGGACAAAAATCTATGACAAGACTCTTTGCTCTCTCGATCGGTGACTTCAATAAACATTTTCCTGAGGAGTTTATGGTCTCAGTCATTGGTTTGAAGTCTCTGAATACACCATGATGATCATTTTTTTAATTGTAGTCCAGCTTTAGCATCAAAGATAAGGACAAAACAGGGTATGCTTTAGCATGGGGCTAACTTGTGATTGACAAGTTGCTGCTGTATAAGATTAAATTACATTTTCATTCTGAAATTAGGACTGAACCCAGTAGAAACATTTACAATATCACATGTGAAATGAAATGTGGTACTGGTGAATTGTTATACCCCTAACACATATGTTAAGCTAAAGCATTTCTACAGCTAATGAGCTGATGAACTAACTAAAGTAAGCAAGCTAATGTAGCTATGTTAGCTTGCTAACATATAGGCCTATTTGTTTGCTTTGTTTGCTAGCTAATGATTTTCTAACAACTTAGACATATGGTGTAAAAAGAAAAATCTTTGACATGACAAAAATCTAAGGTCTTTAGCCAACCCAGTGCCTTCATTATATTTGGAATTGGGCAGAAATGCTTTTTATTCAACTCTCAATTTCATATAGGCATATTTGTTTTTGCCTACCAGTGGCCATGAGTTTCAGAGTACACCCCATGTTTGGGACTAGGTAAGGGTGACCCAAACAGAAGATATATGACAGTAGAAACGTAATACATCATCATGAGCCTGCTGGTTGAGGTCAATATGAAGAAGCCGTCCTCAAAGTTCCCAGGTGGGAATTGCTTACAGTAAATAGTGAAACTGAATGCACTGGGAAAAACAGAAAAACTGCTATGAACACAGCTGTAATAAGGAGCTGTGATTCAGTTCATTATTATTCTCCATCAAAACTTTAATGAACTGTGAGAGAGCCAGCACTTCCTCAGCCTGCTGTGAAACCAGAAATAGCTCTGTTTAGTGTGGCACATGGAGCAGATGGATCAAAAACAAAGAATTTCCACTGCCAAATTTTCCACCATGAAACTACTTCCAGAGACAGAGGTGGTGTGTTGTAGTTTGTTGTGTTGTGACAGGGCACTTTATTCCTTATATGATAAGAATACAGAGCGTCAACAAGAGTCAAAAATCAAACGAGTTTGCCCTTACTACTGCAACTGGGCTGTGTATGTGTCACTTTCCCCTATTAAATCCTGCAGGAGATCTAAAGCTAATGCACATCCCACAAAAGCCCAATCCATCACTTCTCTTTTAATGAACACTCAACAGAACTGGAAGAGGTCCTCAGCCACTTTCAAACCATGCCAAGAGATGGTGAACGATGATGTGTAAAAAACAAACATCTGGAGCATCTTTGATCACTGACGAGTCTACATAGGAGAGCAAAGGAAGGAGCCAAAAACGGATAAAGAGAGTCAAGTGTTAACATATTTCTCCCTTTCTGTGTCTTATTGAGGACAGAAATTAATAAAGTGTGACGCAAAGATCTCCAAAAATAAGCAAAAACAAATTTCCTCCCTTGTCAGCAGAAATTTTCTGAGAGATAAAGTTCAACTAGAGTATGCTATGTGTCTCCATTCCTCACTCAAGTTATCTTGCACCTCACAGCAACCTCTTATGCTGCAAAACACTGCTGCTATAAGACCACATTTTTTAGTCTGGGCTGTGTTTACCAAAAATGTCTTCTGCCGCGAGCCTTCAACAAAGCTCTATTGTTCCATCCAGGTCTCAGCATGACAATGACTTGATTTCCATGAGATTTTTATGGTAACTGACTTATTCTCTGTAACCTAATCAAGGCTTTAGGCGTACATTTTTTTTTACAAAAACAAAAAAAACAGTGGGTGAAAGTATGGAGCATTATTAAAGATAGGTGGTTTGGCTGCCACATGACAAGCGGGTCACAATCCTTGTATAGATCCACTACACAGAGAATACAGGCACACACACACACTATCACTGTCTGCTCACTTTACTAATCTTTTACAGTTTCATGGATTGTGTCGTGTTTTTTTCCCCCTTCTCCCTTAGTTGACTACCTCTATCCATTTATGCCCGTGAGACTCTATATCTGTCTCCTTGCCTGTCCATCTTTCTCACTCACAACACTCCTCCCCCTAATCTCTCCTATCGCACTCTTGTGAAGTAGGGGTGGAGGCAGACTCTTGTGTTTTGATTGACGGGTCCTGAGTGCAGACATCTCCCTGTGGTCAACCTTATCAGTGGCTGAGCTTGGCAGAGCATAGTGGCAGCAAGCCTGTTCAGGACGCACTCTTTGTCTCCAGAGCTTTGTGTACACACATGCGTGTGCATATTCAAACACATCCAAGACCAGGCCAGTGTGATAAAAAGTCTAAGTACACAGAGAATTCTAATTGCAATCAGTTGTTTAATTAGGCTACTGCAGATATATTTTTAAATTAAAATGACCCCATTTACTCTCTTCCCTTCATCCCCCTGCAAGGAGTGGTAAATGTGACATGACCCAGTTACCCAATTTCTCTGCTGTTTCATTCAACTACCATCATACTGGCTCTAATTTAGCCAAACTGAGAGCTAGCATCTGGCTATGTCTCCTATGTGTCTGATGTCGTCCAGTACTGGATGGAGATAAAGTACTACACATGAGGAAACTCTGTTTCTTCTAGGTACAAAGTCGCCTTGTATCTCGTGCCTTTTCATCTGCTATTAAATTATATTCTTCGTCCAGCTGTTTGAGGCGCATAGAGCCTGACAAGTACAAGCACATTTTTGCTGCGGTGGCAGCAGGATGGGAATGTTTATCATTTCATTTTTGCACAAATTATAGTGAATGTTTGTGCAAAAAGAGTCATGGAGAAGAAGAAGAAGATGAAAAATATGAGTTCTGGCAGCCTCACTCGTCATGTATTGACATCAGCATTTCAGAATTTTGATCTTTCACCTGCCACAAAGTCACACAGCTACTAGTTAGAACAGCACAGATATTCACAGCGCCTAGAGGACGAATCCTACAGGATTTTGTGATGTGTTGGAGGATGAACTATGACAGCTACACTTTCCATGTACTGAACATGGCAAAAATTATACCTGCTACACAGTATCATTGTTATTTTGACCACACAAACATGGCTGCGGATTCTTGATCTTATTTATTAACATGCATCTCGTTTCACGGCTGTGACGGTGCTACATCGCCAGGAGAAGACGGACATGTGAGGAATGATGTGGGAGGTGAAATTTCACAGCTAAAATCCAAAGTGTTAAAAAGGTGGGCCTTCAAAATAATGCAACCAAAATTCCATCATTTATAAATTTGATCTTGTGAATAGTAAAAATGATGTTTTCTCTAGTGCTATTACATTTAGAGTGTATAGATGTGTTTACGTATTCAGACTATAAAACATAATTAGGAGTTAGATCAATGCAAGTAAGATCAATGTAACTCTAAGTTGATACACCACTGCGAGCCAACTCCCTGATATTGATTGGTTCATGGTGCACAAATGCAGGCAGCAGGACCAGCAGCAGGAGGAAGGATGGGGGTTGTGGGTGTGGGGACCGCTCACTCATCAAATCAATTGCCACACTCACCGCCTGAGGAGCATCTAAAGATCTGCTTTCAGAATTTAATCCATTTATCCCCCTGTTTTGCATGCCCCTCCGATCATCCCTGACCCCTTACATTAGTCTTCCTTCCAGTTTAGTGAGTTAAGCAGATTCTACTCTTCCACTGCAGAGAAACCTTGTAGTGAGGGATGTTTTTGTCTTGAGGTCCGGAAACAAGTGGTAATAGGATGACAGGAGAGGAACTGTCAATAAATCCATTTTAATTCTCCTGATGGTATGATTTTCCTCAATATTTTTTAAATAGGTGTAGTCTCTGTGGACCGTTGCTCACAGGCCAGGTGAAGATACTGTCGGCTCCCTGGAGCACAGGAAGTTGCTTTTTATCCAAGCCCCTCTTTCTCTTCCCCTTCATTTCCCCCTCCATGTTAGTCTTTTACCAGCCTCTCACACGAGGGTGCCATCAACAGAGCTGGCAGCACGTCTGTGTGGAATGCACTTTGGCAATTTACGGACACACTCACACGGTCAATAAAGGCTGGTGAGCCGACCCCGGATCTTGCACATGTAAACTGTTCTTAAACTTGTCACATCTGACTCGATTTGAGTCAGAGCACAGCCCAGAGGAGGGCTCAGCGTTGTGTGGTAGAATATCATAGCACTAACATATATAGGCATCTACTGACGCAGTCAAACACAGACACTGGCACATGCATATCTAAAGATAAGGAGCCACACACACATACATACAGGCTTTGGAGACAATGGTGTGGATGCTGCTTGGACCTAGGAGCCTAATTTAGGTGTCCAGGTTAAAAATAAAACAGGGTAGGCATGTCGCACAGCTGTGAGATGCTGGGAGCTTTGTGTGCTGTCAGCCAATCTAAATCACAACAGCTGAGATGACAAGGTGCTGATTCTCAACTGCCTTTCCTTCTTCTCCATTCTGTCGTTCACTTTTGATTCCTCCATTCCTCTAATTCAATCCATCCCACCACCTTTAACCATTTTTACTCTTTCTCCCCTGACATACATGTTTTCCCCCTTGTTTAAAGATGAAGCAACCCACTTCTGACAGCTTCACTGGCAGCCCAACAAAGCAGCACTCGAGGGAACGGAAAAGACAAGACCGAAGTGACGTTTTTAACTCAGCCGTCATTACTCTGTGATAATGTACTGCTAAGAAAAAGAGAACGTACATCACAGAGATGCAAATGCACACCAACTTGCTGGCAGAGTCACTTAACGTTACGCATGCTTTTGGAAGCACAGACATGTGCAGATGTAAACCTACAGAAGCACATCACAGACTGGCCAGATAGTTGTGGTATGCGCACACACTCCTAAAAATTAAAACATTCCTTCAAATCTATATTGTTAAGACAAGCCTTAAGAAAAC
>NW_005187443.1:900958-909243 GCF_000239375.1 Pundamilia nyererei | reverse complement strand
GAGAGAGAGAGAGAGAGAGAGAGAGGATCGCCTTGAGCTGGGGTGATGAGGAGATGAGCTTGCAGATGGTCAGCAGGGTGAGGGCAGTATGTGTGTGAGTAAAGCAAAAGAGGAAGTGACAGAACGAGAGTTTTTCAACAGACGGATGCAATCAGGGCTGACCACCAAGCTGGTTGCTGAGAGGGCAAACAGTCCACAACATTAACCCCACCCACGGCCTGACAGCAGCAGTCAGCGTTTTTCCTAAGCTCATTCCCCACTTACTCTTAACCCATAAATGCTCTGGCAGTTTTCTTTTGCTGACATCATGTGATAATGGGATGTAGAGTTGATGCATGAGGATTCAGAAGACCAAGCAGGATTTCAACAAACTTTAGACTAAAACTTTGGTGCAAACAAAAGCAACATTCCTGGTTGGAGTATGCACATTCTGTTATTTTTCAGAGAGTTAGAAAGTACAAGTGAAGATTAAAGTCAGTTGAGAGTTGATGGATGAGCAAAGTGACACAACGTGTGGGTAAGAGTTAACATGTTATTGGTAGTTCTTATTTTCATAGAAGAACACATTCCAGAATAAAAACAAAAATAATAAGTAATCAACCATTTTTATTTAATGCTTGACATGGAGTTCTGCAGCTGTTTTGATTTCATCCCTAAATGTCTATGACTTTTCACCACATATGGTTTGAAAAAAAAAAGCCATCCATCCATCCATCATCTGCTGCTTATCTTGGTCTGGGTCATGAGGGCCAGCAGTCTAAGCAGCTCAGACCTCCCTCTCTCCATCTCCTCCAGTGGCACACCAATGTGCTCCCAAATCAGCTGAGAGGTGTAATCTCTCCCGTATGTCCTGGATTTACCCCAGGGCCTGCTCATGGCTGGAACACTGGAACACCTCACCAATGAAGCTCCCAGGTGGCATCCTAGTCAGATACCTCAACAACATCAGTTGGCTAAATTAGCATGTGGAAGAGTAGCTGCTCTACTCCGAGCCTCTCCTAAACGACCGAGCTCCTCACCCTTCAGAGGAAACTCATTTCCACTGCTTGCAATCTCACTCTGTCACCACCCGGAGCTTGTGTTCACAGGTGAGGGCAGGAACTTAGATTGACCAGTAACTCAACAGTGTCACTTTCACACTTGAGTCCCCTGCTGCAAAGAGATGTGTCATAGACAAGTTGCACTCATCGGTGCAGACCGACTCAGACTGATTGCAACCTGCTGGTGATCTGTCTGCATTTGCAAAGTAGTGACAGTTATTTGCAAATGTTCGCCAATCTGTCTGGCGTGATTGCAGACAGTCTGAGTAGGACCCCAACTGCTCTGAGATAGATTGTGTCCCACCAGACAAGCTGTACAAATCGACTTGTGATCAAAAGGGGTCACCGCAACTTCTTGCAATCTGTCTCAGACAAAAGACAAAAAAAATTCTCTGCAATCACCAGACTTCCCCCCCCTGTCACTGGAAGGTATGACTGCACCATATGGTAAATATTTAGTAACGGCAGGAGAAAGTTGGCTTAGACTGGAACACGTAGAAATGCCTAGCTGAGCTCTGTTTCAATGCATCGTACCACACCTCCCAGTACCTCTACAGCACCGGCGTTAACAAATTATACACAGTTTAAACTAAAGTATACAACTGTCAGGTTTCCCTTTTACCTCATTTTTATGTTGGAAAATTTTTTGGCCAATAGCAGTGACAAATGTTAAAGTATTCTTTTAGTTAAGAGTGCTTTTTTATGCCAACATTGGGTTTATGGGATTATTTATGGGATTATTGTATGAATTCGATGAAAGATTGGTCTTCTTGAACTAACAGGCGACAAATTTGACTCCAGCTAACTGGAAAATGTTCCGAATTTATGTGGCAGCACATGAATGTATGAAGCCTGTGTGTTCTGTCTTTTCCACACAGCAGCTTAATATTTTGACCCTGAAGATGTGGATATTACACTTTAAGGATGCAGCATGAATGAGCACCAGTGTTCAACTGTATTAAATTTTAATGCCAATTAGATGGTCGCAGCTGTACAAGGACTGATCTTTAAGTTTATAGTAAGTAGAGTATTAATGTAGTAGTCCCTGTTCAGCAGTTAATCAGTCTGCTCTGCCTCCTCTATATCCACAGGGGCAGCAGTCTATGGAAACATCTGCTAGAGCACTTTCAAAAAAAGCCCTCTTCTGTCAAAGTTGCACTAATGTTCATTCAGTGAGCAACGGATAACTTAAATCAGCCCGAGCTGACTGCGTCCTTGTAATGGGTCTCGGGATGCCGATTCCTAAACCAACCAAAGCCCAAAATGGCTGACTCTTAAGGGAGGTAACCCCCATTCCTCCCTGCCAGTCATATGTCAAATAAATACAGGAAGAGAAACGGTGCAGTGAGAGTGAGCACAGGAAAGCAGGATCTCTCTGCACCGGTGTGAGCTTGAGGTTTCTGGCACACTCAGCAACTGTGATGTGGGCAGGATGTCATCACTTCTTCAGTGGCGCTCACACTGTGCACCTACTGTTCTCAGGAGTGTGGAACTGCTAGATTCACAGCTGTAAATCTAGAGGGATTTCAGGAGAACAAGCAGGACCGCAGCCAAGAGAGGAGGCTCCTGTCCGCACCTGACAACAAAGACTTGTTCTGTGTCCTGAGTACATGCACAGGTTTTCTCCTTACATTTACACATCAAACACAGACAGAAACACGGATTAAACATGACAGCCCCCCAAAAAAAGACGGTCATACAGGAACAATTATGATAACAAGATTACAGTCACCAGCTTTAAAAACACACAATTTCTGGCAACATCTGCATAGATTAAAGCAGTTCTAGGCAACAAATCACCACATCTTATGTTTTCTTTCTGGCTACTATGGAAACTGATCTGCTGCAGTCCACATCACTCAAATCTGGTGCAAAAGCCTCCCATCATGCTCAAAATATTCTGAGAATCCGCCTGCTGTGCCAGGCACAATTGGTCCCATTTGTGCAGAAGAAAATAGCAGCAACAAGCAGGAAAAGGGCATCCCCTGACTACACTGCAAGAGCTCTGCTGAGACAAAAGAAAGCCCTCACACCTCACTTTCCTAACGACCGACCTAATGCTTTTAAAAAATTAGACCATTTGTCATGGTTGAAAAGAAGCTGTGGGTGAAGAGAGCCTGAGGTGAGTCCAGGAAAATGTAGAGAGGGAAAGGGAAAAAAATCTCCTCTTCCCTCCATCTACACACAGTGAGGATAAGTCATCGACTCATCCCCCTCTTCCCTTGAGGAACAAATGAAGTTATCAATCAACCCCACAGTCCCACAGAGACAAGGAAATGAGGGCCAGAGACATGAAGAGAGCAAAGCTGAGGTGGCCAAAAACACTGCAAAATAAAAGTTGATTGTTTTAAGAGGAAAGCCTGCAGCATTGTAGCAGAGAGCTGTACTAAACGCTCATTATGTACAGATCAATTATGTGTGTGATTTGCAGTTATTCATATTCCAGCGTTCTCTCAATACACAGTAAGTTATTGCTATAAAAGATTTTTTGTTTTATCAATTTAAAACGATCTATATATGAAACAGTTCTCATCTATACAACATTTTTTAAAAAAAAGGAGGATATCAGAAAGTAAAAAATAAATAAATATAGAAATATTAGTTTTACAAGGAAATAAAACAAAACAAAAATCCAAAAACAACTGATTCTTAATCTTACGTAAGGATGTATAGTATATACAGTAATTCTACGGTGCTGTAAATGAGACTTTTTTTCTTTTATTTTTTGATGTCTGAGATACAGACACATGCCTTGCACACAAGATAAATGGGCAAGGCACATCTGCTAATAGAACAAAGTAATTGCAGACTCCATCTATCCATCCATCGCCTATCCCAGCTGCCATGGGTTGACAGGCCCTGGACATGTTACCAATGTGCTGCCGGGTTAAAAGAGAGAATTTAGAGTCATTAACTAACCTAAATCCTAACCATATCTTTGGAGTATGGGAGGAAGCTGGAGTACCCACTGAGAACCTATGTAGATGTAACATGCTGTTTTCTTGAGCCCTAATTGTAGAATCTAGAAACAAATTTCTCTGAAAACTTGAATGCTGCTCCGAACAAATGCAGAGGAAGAAAAAAAGTAAAACTAAAAGAAAGTACAATACAATCAGTTGACACGCTCATCTTTCTGAATCAGTTTGATCAAGACCCCTTCATCTAGCTTGCAATGATAGGAAAACATACAATCTGACTGATCAAACAGTGTCTGCAAAACAGAGTAATCAGACTGGAAAAGTAAGTGGACACTTTAGATTATTCCTTTACAATAAATCTGAATCATTCTATAGAATAGAGCCATTTTATTATATCAATATTTTAAATAACATGCCTTATTTAGGAATTTCATGAAACACGGCTTTCATTTACTTGCCAAATCATTTAAATCTGAGAAGACACTAAAAACGTTATTTATAGGGAGGACCACCAATGCGAGTTTCTCTTTTGACCTCATCTCCTTAATTTGATCATTTGATTCCAAGTAGCTCTTGGAGCTGCTGTTAGCACAGACGTTTACAGACATAGACACATTTTGAGTTAATAATGCAAAATCCTTGGAAACTCCAAAAAGCTGCACCCACTCCACTAGTTTAATGCAGTGTACCCATTTCAACAGTCAAGTAGTTTTCATGCTAAAATCAGATTGATCAGCATTAAAATGACTGTGAACAACAAGAACAGAATCTCAGGTGCAAGACGATTTCCTGATACAAAGTTTCACGTTTCAACGAGTGAAGCCTTAGAGAGTGTGAGCTGTGATCCAGACGCTTTTCAAGGCCACGCTTATCGCGTGCAGCCACAAAAAGCCCTGGAATTTGCCTTGTGACCTGGTATGTCCACACAGCTCAGCAGTGAACTCATCTCATGATGTCTAGTTGTCAGCTCATTCTGCTCTTTAGCTCGACTGCTTCTTCCTCTCACACAGTGTGCCTGGTGATGAGGGGAGTGGTGAGACCAAAGACCACTAACTGACAATTAGGCAAAAACTATATGGATGGAAAAGATGGAGTGGGCCCGTACAGAGAGAGAAGATGATAATGACCGAAATAGCCGTGCCTTTGTTTTAAGGAGAATACAAACTTGAGTGATGAGGAGAGAAGAAAATAAATGGACTGTGCTGCTGGGAGAGCAGTCAAGAGAGTGAAATGGAGAGAGAGAGGGAGAGAGGGGGATGAGAAAGAGGAGTTAGCACCCTTTCTTTTCTTCTTTCTGGCCTGGCAGTCAGCCTTTTGGCAGAATGTTTGGTATCCATTGCATATGGGTAACCCTGCAGAGAAAGAAAGACACACACGCACACACACACAAATACAGGGAGCAAAGTCAAAGCATCACCGCAAACTTTGAGGGGATTTTCTAGGCAGGGTGCTTTTTTCCCCCCCATTCTTTAACTCTGAGGCTAACCGAGAAGCCAAGATTGGCCCTTATTAGACAGAATAATTTTCACAGCTGTTTCCGATCTGTTTGTGCTTCACGTGGACTGGGAACATGAGGAGGAGAGAGGAATGGAAAAGCGAGGAAATAAAAGGGAAGGAAGGGAGTGAGAAAGGAAAGAGAGAAGCACCGGCGAGAGATGCTGTCTTATTCTGCGATAATAAGTCAGCAGCCATCACCTCGTGCAAACAGTCTTCTAGGAATTGACAATGTCCTTGCTGAGCTCTTGAGAGCCTGCTACTTAGACTGATGCTTGGATTTCACAACATCCAGCTGTTTTACTTGCACAAGTAAAGCCCATGAAAATTCCTGCTTACGACGCACATGCACTCTGAAACACATTCTTATGGGAATGAGCTCAAGGACATCAAGGCATTAAGTTCACAGGGGGCCTCGTTTCCTCCGTGTCTTCTTCTCTTTCTTTTCATCTTTTAATTTGTTCATCTTATTCCATCAATGGATATCAGAAATCTCTTGGGAATAGTGGACACACAGATATTTATTCACAGCAAATTCACTAAAATGGAATTCTGTAGTCTCCTCAGTTAGTTGACTGAATATTAACTATTCAGTCAATCAGTCAATTTGTAGCCGGGTACACACAAGGTAATAGCATGTTCGTAGTATTTGATAGAGCTGTCAGCCAAACTAACAGGAAACAGCACATTACCCCAAAAAGCAAAAATCAGCTCTCAGTGCAGTGGCAAAGGCTAGCTACACTGAACTGGATGGAATAATTTTCAGAAGTTAAAGAGATTTATTAACACACATTCAAATTTTAATTGGTTTATATAGCAATTTAAGAAATGTATCAGGATGCAAAATAACGTTTCCCAGTTATTTCCCTCATTTAAAGGGAAATGAAGGAAGTGATGTAGCTAAATGCCAGTTGAGCTACGCTCTTAAAATACGAGTTCTTTTCGCTTCTGGGGGTCATTCCTCTGGTACAGCACATTTTCCAGCATACAAGGAAACTGCTCTGTAACTGAAAATTTTGGACAATCCAAAGCAAAAGCACCACTGCAGTGATGAGCAGAAAAATGACTTTTATTTAAAGATGTGTAACTCTCAGGATGCATGCTATGCTTCTAGCAGAATTTGATCCTGTTTCAGCTTCTACTGCATCCGATCTAATTAAAAAACACACATATATATACAATTAGCAAACTGCAGTGTGCAGCAGAGGTTCATTCATTGATCATTATTTCAGATTAATTTAAATGATCTTCCAGATGTTTCAACCACCATTTTTCCGATGTTTGCCTGAAATTACACATTTGGTCTCATACTAGCTTTCAAATGCAGCCTCCAAACTTTAAGAAAACCCAACCCTTTGCCAAAAATGTTTATTTAATACATCTCATTACGCAAATATTTCCCATGAATGTACAAGAAAGGACATATAAAGGGTTGATTTCATTGTTAATAGCTTGTTTTGTATTAAGTTTTTTAGAAGTGTGACAAGACTTTCAACTTTGGATCTTTTCAAGTTGCGTGACCAAGCAGATGAGTCTTCTAAGAGAATATTTACAAACAGATCAAATATGCTGAAGTGGACTGAGGAGGTGAAGCCAGTTACAGAAAGTATCATCTGTTAAATGTTTAATGATTTGTCTGGTGAATCAGTTTCCAGTCAGTGTTATGACAGCATCCGCCATGCACGGCAGGGGAACTCAAGGGAGGTCCTGAGGAAATTAAACTAACTGTGAAAAATTTCCTTTAAACTTACCATAACTACAGATTTTACATACAAAAGTTTACAGTCATCATGAACATAAATGTCAAAGTAATTTTAGACTTTTAAGAATGTCTTTGGTTCTTTTTTCAGGGCAGAATGATTAAGCAAGATACATATTTAATGTATTAATACATAGTTCTAATCCACAAAAATACACATATACACATATGGAAGGGTATGTATATGTATATATTGGGATGTTCAGGAACAATTTTGTTAAATGTCCTTTAGCAAGGTGCACTAGAGGTGACTGGATGCTTTTGGTAGTCATCAACAAGTTTTTGGCATTATTCTGGAGTTCATCTAAACTGGTTAGTTTCCTTTGAACTGAGCCCATAAATTTTTAATACGGTTGAGATTGGAAATTTAGAAAAGCATTCCAAAAGCTTAAGCCTGCTTTATCAATTCCAAAACCAGTTTTGTGTATGTGGGACCACTCTCCTGTAGGAACATCCAGTTGGAGAATTTGTAGGTAGTCCTCCTTCATTATTCCATCCAGCAAAACAACCCCAGCACCAGCTCTGGGGCAGAACAGCCGCAGCATGATGCTACCACCACCATGCTTGACAGTCCATACACTATTCTTAGGTTAGAAAGCCTTACCTTTACTCCTCCAAACATACCTCTTGTCACTGTTGCTAGCGCAATCTTATCATTGTCCGACCATAAAGCTTTTCTCCAAAGGCAATTTGCTCGTCTATGTGGGAAGCTGCAAATTTTAGTCAAGCTTTAAGACGTCAATTTTTAAGTAGGGGCTTCTGCCTTGGCCAACACCCCATACAATACCCTAAGTCCATAGCGATGTAAAACTCACTTCACTTGGACAAGCACGCTGGTGTTCCAGCACTTCATGGATGACGTGAGTCCTGGTGGCTCCTGTTTTTTTCTGAATATCTTAAAACAGTTTTCTCTCATCTGAGGGTGACAGCTTGAGTCTTCTTCCAGAAATTGGGAGAAACATCGAAATAACTTGTACTCGTGTATTATTGTTTTTATGCTCTTGGAATATGTAATTGTTTAGAAATGGATCAAAGAGAACTTTACAGCATACGAACCTAAAATTCTTCTTTTTA
>NW_005187443.1:900046-900690 GCF_000239375.1 Pundamilia nyererei | reverse complement strand
GATGTATGCTGTATAATCATTGTGTGTTTGTGTTTCCATTTGTCATGGTGATGCACACGCAAGTAGTCACCACTTACTGGATAATGTCAGAGTGATGTAGGCACCAAACTTTCAACCGAACCACAAATTTTAAAACAGATTCTCTACAAGACAGTTGTGCTTGTGTCATCTGTGCACAGCGTGTTCATCTGCACAGCTGTGGTTCTGTGTGGGAGAGATGATGCCTTTGTTTATCACCACAGCCACAACTGTGGCCGAAAGCCGCATGCCATGCAAATCCTAAAAATGAGCCCTCTCTCACTTTAGACCTCAGAGGGGTAAAATATTGGGTGGAAACCTCTCAATAACCAGATCCAAGCATAACACTGCAAAGTTAAACCTCTCACCATACACACAACATGTGCCTTGCGCTCCAGTATCATTAAAAAGCCATCTCCATGCTCTGTCTCTCCTGCACCCAAACAAATGCAATCAGAAATTGAGAACAGGGTGGAGGAGCAAAAACATTTCCACAAGATGGAGGCGCTCCCTTTGTGGGGACTGTGGCTTCGCAATATGGGACTTCTGGAGTGCTTCCAAAAGAGGCGCGTGGCCCTCTGCTCTGACAACAGCTGAGGCCCTGAGCCCCGCCACGCACAAGGACG
>NW_005187443.1:892310-899738 GCF_000239375.1 Pundamilia nyererei | reverse complement strand
CTTTCATCCCGTACTCCTGTCTCTGTCCCTATCACCACCATCATTCTTTTCATTTCTATCGCCATTTGAAGAAAATACCACAAATAACCAGACACCTCTCACCCCCTCCCCACAAGAATTCAGTGATCCTAGCCCCTAAATGAATCAGACAACACAAAATGATTCCTTCCTTTTGGGGGATAAATCAAGGGATGGGGAGGGGCATCATTGCACAAAAGCTCATGCATATTTCATATCTACTATGATACACTTTCTGGTCCATGCATAATGTAGTCACAGTTTAAGGATGAGTGCTGCAAGGTGGGGGTTTAAGACAGGGAAATGAAATGGAAAATAAGACAGCAGCGGCAAATGGTCGATCACTCCCTAATTGTAGCAAAGCAGACAAAAACCTCAACATTCCCACTTAAAGTCTGCCTCCAAGCCATTTGTCAGAACAAAGATTAATTTGAAGCTTTTCTAAATGCAAGTGTGTGTCACATTTCCATTTTTTTTCCTTTTAGGAATGAATATGTTTCACGTGAACAACACTTCAATGCTGAATTATCTCAAAAAACCTCTTGCTTGGATTATAATAAAGCCCATCAAGACAGTCATGCTATTGCTCAGGCTATTTTAATATCTCTACTGTATTGAGTTTTAGATCACAAATAATAAAATAAGATGCTAATCACTTCAGCTTGCATGATCGTGTGACTTCTCGTGTTTCTTGCTTGTTGAATTCATCATTTCGCTCTAGTGCAAGAAAAATTGTTTTAGAGCTGACACTGTTTTTGTAACTAACAGGATGTAATGTGTTGTAATAAAATGAAATCCTTTGAGGGGGGGAGGTAAGAAGCACAATGTCAAATTCCCCAAGCAGTAACTGAAGCACGTTTTCGGCTGATGCAGCTCCAGTCAGCCATGTGTCATATCAGCATCTGTGTGAGGAAGCTAAGCTACTGGTCCCATCAGTGAACATCCTCTATTCTGACACTTAGTAAGAAGACTGAGTAAAAAGGGTCAACAACTTCACTGTGACAAAGGAAATCCCTCCTCATTAATGGATTTAACATAAAGCTGTTAAAGTGCCTAATTCCTGTACTTTATGAGTGGATGTACATTTAGACAGGAAATGCATTCAAAGTAAAGACGGTCTTAAGATAGTCTTAAACGCAGATGGAGACAGGACAATAAGCTTCATGGTAACGGCCTGTTTAACGAGGCCTGGTGTTGGTTTTCCTCTGTTTTATAGCCTTACTTTTCCTGCTTTTCCTCAATGAATTCTGCCTCATTTGCCGTTTTCATATTTCCCCGACCTTCTCCATCCTCTCTTTCTTACTCTGTCTGGGATTGTCGATGGTTGAGGGAGTCATTTTAGAAAACCTCTTCTTTCCCCTCTCTAAAGTCTCATTTTTCAACCCAGATGCACAACGCATCGAGAAATACTGGAGATGCGTTTCCATCTGCCACATGGGATGTTCGCAGTCCAATTTTCATCAAACAGATGTCATATATCAACCTCTCTCTGAGGACGCTACACTAAAACAGCAAGCAAGGAAGGAACCAGAGAGAGAGAGAGAAAAACAAAACAAGGAACAAAGGAATGATCGGGAAAGCCTTTTAGAAGCAGCAGGCAGCACAATATCAGACCCCACATGCTACAATGCATGCACACAGACAATCCCACTGAACAATGGTGAGGATGTGGTTACCACAGCATTGTGCATTAAACATTCACAAGATCTTTGACTCTACTTTTCCTCTCCTTCATTTCTTCTACCATCAAGATTTTCTCTCCTAAACAATAAATGAAGTAATTGGTGGTGAACTCGCTTTTCCATTGAGACTTCCCATTGTGCCTTTGCTTTCAGGCTAAAATGCACCATAAAGGTTGTCAGATGGGCTCATTATGATTTGTTGGTGCTGTGCAGAAGTCATCAGTCATAAAGAAAAGACGGGAGGTAGCTGGCAGTATGGCTAGATGGTGATTAGATAAATTGGTAGATTAATGGGCAGATAAATGACCCCGATACATCTGGTGTTAACATAAACTAGTGCCAATTATAGTAACTCACTAATTAGACGAAACCCATGAAATCTGGTTGTAAATGTTTTCTAAAAATGCTGATGAAACATTATTAAAATAAGATTGATGTGCAGTCTGAGATACAGTACATCTGTAAGTACAGTATATTTAAAGTCATTTTACAATGCAGCCTGCTAAACATATGTGAAGTTATAAATAGAGCAAAACAAAAAACAAAAAAAACAGTCCATCACAGTGCTTTGAGAGAAGTCGTGATTTGCCAACATTATAGTCACATAAAAACTGTTTTGCACGTCTGCTGTTTAGGATAATCACTATCTTAAGGCTTGATTATATTTCCATGTCATGCCGCAGGTCAGCTACAGTCGGCTCGAATTCAAGTGATGTAAACTTCATCATCAGGCAGTGAGAGCATACGTCTATGTGTCTCCCTGTTTTTTGGGACCACGCAGACTGATCGTGGAAAATTTTACTTCACAGCTCACCAACGACGCATTGCACGCCAAGTGCTGGATGTCAACCAGACATCAAAGAAGTAAAGCAAAAACGCCAAGTTGACTATTGGGTCTCCAGCTGTCCATATCAATAACAGAGTATAACCATAGTTTCAATTAGGGGTATTAGCATGCTATGCTAACATTTGATAATTGACACTACTAAAGCACAACTGAGGTAGACATTTTAATCATAAAACTAGGTTTTCAAAAACGTACAAAGTTCAGCTAATTCTTTAAGCTACGTTGTCTGTGGACCCTATGCATGTCTTCATAATTCTGTGGCAAACCCATTCAAGAGTTTTAAAAATATTTTAAACTAAACCAAACTAGTGGACAAGCCTGATCAACAGATCAAATAACACTCCATTTCCTTTGAGCCTTGCCACTTTGATTATTTCAAAAGTCTTCCCCATCACACAAAATTAATATAATTACAGCAGCATTAAATAAAAAACTCAATTTTCTCCCTGTATGTGTAAAATCTAACATAATGTACAAGAGTAGATTGTGCTCTGGTTTTCCACTAGATTAAATGTAATGAATGTATGCAAATACGGTCCGGACACATTAACTGTAAACTAACAAAACAGATGATTAATGGATGGGTGAGTGGATCTTATGGTTTACACCACATGACCAATCTTCCTCTTGCTACTCAGATGTACCAACCAACTGTTACAATCACCATTTGAGCACCACTCCTTTGGGTGACGGGTCCAGCAGCATCTGATGTCCTCAAACCCCCTTAACTCTAACACATCTTTTAACATTTAATTTTAAAATAGCGAAGAACTAAACACTCAACTATGTAATTACACTAGATGTCTTTCTGAAGGTACTGTAACGAAATTTAAAGTAGTGCTTAAGTGCTTAAGTTATCTTGTTAACACCATGTGCCAACACAATGCAAAGCAACTACCTAGACTTCACTCCCACAGAGGCCAATTGTCTGGTTAGTAGTGTTACACCCTCACTACGTACAGTGCTGGACTCTGTAGCTCCTCTTGGAGGGAAAATAAAAATTAAAAAAAATTGAGAGGTGACTGTCTGGTGACTCCTTGGTACCAATCACAAATGGCATGCATTAAAGCAGATAACATGAGAGTATGGAAGGAAATGGTATTGCACTCATTTAGAAGATCTTCATTTGGCCTGTTGCTCTATGTCAAAGCCCTCTGTAAAACTAAGCCATCTTTAAGATGGCTTAGTTTTTCCATTTTTTGTGTAAATATGAAGTCAGTAGCCCCTGTTGATGTAAACATGGAGTTCCACAGGGTTTTGAGCTGGTACCAATATATTTTTACATTATGCATCCTTCCATATTATTAGAAAACATCCAAACAGTTTAATTGATGTGCCGATGATACCCAGTGTTAATTATCTATTAAGTCAGATGACACAAAACATTTAGATACAGGCAGGCAAAAAAAAGTCATTATATTTCACCCTAAAAATCTCTGAAATATGGTGTCTAACCAGAAGTCTAAATCTTTCTCACATGGAAAGTCTTGATTATTTAGGCCCCATCAAATCTTATAGACCTCACAGTATAGTATTATCCTCAAAGAGCCTGTCACTCTCTGACTCCAGGCTGGCTTGAGGCTGTTAGTTGTAAATCTAATATTTGGATGAAAATGTTTTCAGATTTTAGAACCTGAATAATGTTCTTGATAAGGCCCATGTCTCAAATGTAGCATAAATGACATACTGTGAAAATTACTAAGTACTGACATAAAAGACATCAGTTATGCATAGTCATTATGAGAAATAGATTGTGTCCTTGAAAACAGCATCTATTCAATCTAAAGTTAAAAAGCAAAACGTGGCTTGGCCTAATCTGTCACCTAAAGCTAATTCAAGTCTGAACTCATTTATTTCAAATGCACATCAGAATCTCAACTGACTTGACAACTAGTTAGGGGAACTGTCTGTCAATATATAACAATAACTATAATTTCTGCTTTCCCTCTCCCCCTCCCAAGGTTTCCCTCCGTCCTTCCTTTTATCCTTCCCGTTCTCCCTGCCTGTCTGCTGGTGTCCTATCTGTGTCCAGGCTTTTCTGTTCATGGTTCAGGGCTTCTGTCTGACTAAGATGATTCCCTTGTGGCGCCATGAAGCGAGACAGAGAGGGGAGGGGAAAAAAATCTCATTAAAAAAGGGATCATCTGCTGTCAGCTACCAGCCCGGCCCCAGCCAGCCTCGGACACAGAAAAAATACAAATGGCCAGAAAGACCCACCAGTAATTTGGAGTGGTGCCATCTTGCACACTGCTTTGTGTCAGCTGTGTATTGAACAGAACAGTTTCTTAAGGAAGAAAGACTGAGAACACTCGTGCAGCAATGGAATATAAGATAATCACTTCAGAGAAATAATCATCTAATATTTGTTTACGTTTTGTTTTGGTTTCTAAATATGCAAAAACACTTTAGAAGTAGTTAGCAAAACCAAAAGAGAGCAGCTTTATCAGGCTATAGACAGCCACCATGAGGTATTTCTTTTGAAACACCAAAACCTAAAAGAAGAGCGCCACAAGAAAATAAGGTGGTAAATTAAAAGATTTTCTTCTGTGACAAGCAATAAAGAGAGATGTAATTGCTTAATTTAAAGAACTGGCTTCAATTGGATGCTTGGTTAGCTCCAATTGAAAATTGGATAACAGAACAAAGAAAAGAGCAGCAGTAATTGTATCAGTCTCACAAATAATGATAGTCATTATCTTTTAATAAACTTATTGATCAAGGCTTAGAAACCTTTTACAAATCTAACTAGAATATGAAGGACAGAAAGAACCCAGCAGCAGAAACATCAGCTTTTTCAGAGCATTTGAAAGTAAATAACAGCTGTACCCAAATGAAGCATCATGGGTATCGTCAATTTTTCATTTAAGACTGGAAAACAGGCACACAGACATCCGCTCTCGCTGCCTGATGACAAAATTTATGTCACTTTTGTATACATTTCTCTCGTTTTGTATACATCCCTCTTCACTGTATATATTTCTCCTGCATGCTATGTATTCCTGCTGTCGACCATTTATATTTTATTCCAGCACAGTTGGTGTGGAGCACCCACAATTTCATTGTACATTTACAGTGGTACATTTTTATAACATCTTTGCAGTTTAAATTAATTGCTCTTCACTCAAACTAAAAAAAGGAAGTTTGGTAAAGTCAGACTGCAAAAAAACTTCCTAACTGGTTAAAAAAAAGTGTTACATTTGTCTTCGTGTTATAATTGTAGAAGAAAGGAACTTCTTCAAACCAAAAAATAATCCAAATGTGCCTTGCTGCCCTATTTTTCCTAATGATACTATCCATGCCACTTGCATTGCAAATTTCACCTGAGATGGTTTCCTCATCACAAAAAAATACCCCCATTCAAATTCAGCACTCATTAGCTAAAATGAAAGTTAGAGGGGTTTTTTGCACTACAAAGGTTGAAACCATGAACATGTAAATCAATGCAAAAATGAAAAGAGGCGCTCAAAAGAAAAAAAAAAGAGAGAGAAAAGGAGAGAAAAAGGAACTGCTCTACTAATAACATGTACTGGTGGTGCAATAGGTCAATTTACACCACCTGGGTACAAAGCAAATATCCTAATACAATTTTTTTCCTGCCCATCTCATTCCCACCTCATTCGCTCTTCTTTCTTATAGAAAGAAGAAGCTCTTAAGGGCTTAACCTGCCGCTGCACCCTCTCAAGCTCATCCAGGGATGATTTGACCCGTTTCCCTGATGTTTTCGAGTAAAGCATTATTAATTCCACCTCAAATCCCCTACTGCTCCTCCTTGTTGATTCAATCAGAGAAGATGTTCTAATAAAGTAACTATGTAATTTGGCCAAGGCTAGGTATTCACAGATGCTCTGTTTTGATTCCAGACTACATCGCAATTCTTTCCAATTTCCTACTGTACGCTGCACATAGCTCCAGTCAGGTCTGAGTGGTAAATGAATCCTGTGTGGCTCATTAAATCCAATCAAGTGGATTAATGCTAGTTGATCAGGACAGCTAACCAGCACCTTCCCTTAGAAACAGCTCTCAAACAGCAGAGCAAATAATATTAGCAGTTTGGAAAGAGAGAGCTGGAACAAAGGTCAGACAGGTTTCGCTGTGTCTATGTGTCTGTGCGTGTGTGTATGCACCATATGGAGAACAAATTAGACACGGCACAAATCATTAGACAGTCTAGTGTGTTGAACAGGTCTGGCCTTGGATGCTTCCCCAGTTGTGGGATTTGAACAATGCTGAGAGGAACTGTCCACACTTGCCAGGAGTGTACGACTGTCGTGTGAAGGAAGGATGTTCTGTTCAGCGTTTTACGAATGGGACACATCTTTTACTTTCACCTCTGTCATCCTTAATATATCGACAAGCAAAGCCTGGAAAAAAAAGGTCTTAACAATCCTCTGCCTCAAATAATTTCTGTCTTCGCATGGAAACATATACCAAAATAGGACATTAGGCAAGAATTTGTGAATGAGAAAGTTCAAACAGCCAACAGTGCACATCCCACGCAGCAGCTCCGGACATCATCCTGTGCTTTCATCCACAAACCACGACTCAGCTTCAACCGTTTTACCATTGCAGAGCTAAAAGCTATCTTCCTAAAGAAAAAAAAAAGACTGACGCTGTCGCAATTCAAACCTATTTAGGGACAAAACTGCAGTGAAGTGGGATGACTCACACCAAAAAAGCCTGTCAGAAATATCACTGAGAATAGTCAAAGAACGTGACGTAGAAATGGAAAAAGAGAGAACAGAAGCAGAGTGGGCGTAAAAATATACTGAGGTGAAGAGAGGAAATCACATTTTTCAGTATGACGAGAAGAAAAAGAACAAACATGCCTCATCAAACCCACTGAGATCAATATTATATTTAATATACATACATGCGAGTGTG
>NW_005187443.1:876581-884917 GCF_000239375.1 Pundamilia nyererei | reverse complement strand
TTTTATTTCAAAATAGTTCCTTTTAGTTTTGCAGATGCCTGATGTGCCTCTCCTTCCAAAAACTTAGAAAAAACCCAGATGTGGACAAAAACTTCCCACAGTAAGAACACAGTAAGAACACAGTCTCACACAGCGAAAGTGATAAATGAAGAAAGACGAGTTCCATTTAATCAGCACCACAAAGCGTTCTGGGAAATGAATTGAATTTGACATTTGTTGTTATAAATCTATCCATTTCTGGTATTATGCAACTATGAAGGGTGCTGACTAAAAGCTGAGCACTGTTAAAACAACCCAATGTGGCACAGATGTGGCTGCTAAAGAAAAAACACCATTTCACTGATTATGAAACTAACACTTCCAAGAAACGGCATAGTCAGAAGCCCCTGACAGCACAAGTGATGCTCGACACGACGTGTGCAGGCAATGATGTCTTTCTTGTTGTGCAACACTGACTGTAAACTCTTAAGACCAAGTACGCTCATGCTCCAGAGGAACCGCCAAATCCACCAAGTGCTCTGTCGATGCTTCGCATCTGTCAGGCAGCTATCATTAAAGTGGCTTCCACTTTCACTGAGGCTTGTGAAACTCAGTATCAGCCAAAATTATGGCTGCAGTTTGATTTAAAGCTGGGAATCACCAGACAGTATTATTTCAACCCTGCTTCTTTTTAGTGACATTCATTTTGTGACACGCTGAGTTTTGCTGTAACATATATTGCGATTTATCCCCTTGTTGTTCTCATGGACCAAGAGTCATTCAGACTGATGGCAGGATGTTGCCAATTGGTCTGCATTTTATTTATTTATCTGCAAATGTTCCACAGTCTCTCTGAGAGTGATTGCAGTCCGTCCAAGTCAACCTACCTGCAAGCAGTTGCAGCCTATCTTCTATCAGGCGAATGTGCAATGGCTTTCCAATCAAAGTGGTCACGAGTATTGCAACTTGGTCCTATGCTGTATCAATTTTTTCTCCCCACCGCTAGTTTGAATTGAAGTGACGGCCATTTTCACAAAAACTGCCCATCTGCTCTTACTTTAAAGGGAAACCTCCATTTCCAGTTTGTGTCACACCTTTTCCAGTTGTACTGCTGCTTAGTTAGTAGTTAGTATTTGCAGACAACCGTGAAAAACTACAGGCAGCCGTGGCAATCAGCTAGCAACCAAAGCAGTCAAGGGAAGGTTTATGGCCCAGAAACCACTGGGAACCACTGACAACTAGTTGGGAAATACACATTTCTCTTTAGCAATCACTGATCCTATCGCATCCAATACAACAGACAACTCTCAATGTGCGCATGACATCATGTGAGAAACCTCAATAAATAAAGTGTTTCAGACACACTAAAAAAATAAAAATAAACTCGTCTTCACCTGTTATGACCTGCTGGAGCTCACAGGTGTCAGCTAACTAAAATCTGATTGTTGCACCAGGCAGGCAGTGAGGTAAGAGCAAACAAAATGTGTATGGCTCTGTGCGTGTGTGTCCAGTGTAGGTCTGTTATGTTTGCCTCATCCACACACCCTTCTGTTGTCCTACATCATTAATCAGGCTCAACAGGGGGGATTGTCTCTTTGCTAATAACATGCACCACTAGCTCCTAAGATAACTCAAATGAGTCTTCTTACACACACCCTCCCAAAACAGTTACAGCAGGAAAAGCTCCGTCACTCAGTTGCACACACAAAAAGAAGTTGAATTTGAAGATAATTAACCAATTAGTTGATTTTTGACTTACTCTGTTTACACATAAACAAATGAGTTGGACTGATCTTCTTAAACATGCAAATTCTGTCAAAAAAAGCAAATATCCACATTTATCTATATCTTTTTACTTTTTTAAGAAAAAACGAGCCAATAACCTATGATAGTCATATTTAGTCGTTATTCTGATTGAATAATGAGATTGCTTATTACTGCGCCCGCAGTATGTGATGCATCTCTATTGATCTAATGTAATGCGTCCAATAATTAGTACAAATAACTGTCACGCACTCAGATATTAAACAGAAATGTAAGCAACTTGCGAGCAAACACAGTGGAATGCTAATGTGCCAAAAGTTCACAAACAAGACACAAAGAACTGCACACTCACATCAACCAGTCTTCTTGTGCTTGAGATTCATTATTCAGGGACTTCTCGAGCACAGCTTGTCTGAGTTAGAGCATCTGGAACTCAAACAGGCCAGACGTGGAGCTGAAACTGAGCGAACAGTCCTCTCCAGCCTGTCTAAAGTACCTTTAACTCCATCTTCATGCAACCACAAATAGCAAGACGTACCTGCTTACCTAAAGGAAGAGAGAGGCACAAATAGAAAGGCAATCTGACACTCTGGCACCCTAACAGGGTACCCAGTCTGTTGCAGGGCTAACACATATACACAGACAACCAGTCGCACTCATATTCACTCCCAAATTCACACCTATAGGCAATTTAGAGTTTCCAATTAACCTAACCCCACTAACTGCATGTCTTTGAACTGTGGAAGGAAGCCAGAATACCCGGGGAGAACCCACGCAAACACAGGAAGAACATAGAAAGACCCTGGCCTGATGGTGGAATTGAACTCAGGATCTTGCTGTGAGGCAAGAGTGCTAACCACTCTGCCACTGCGCTGCCCTCACTTTATACTTTTTACTTTATATAGGGCTTCCTGACCAATGTCTATGCGCATTAAGCATTTTACCCGACATCCACAGCTAACCTGACATGCTTGTCTTTGCTCTGTTGGAGGAAGACAGGGCATCCGGAGGAGACCCATGTAGACACAGGTGGAACATACAACATAACAGTAATTAATAGATATAACCCCCCCTACACACACACAGGCAGACACACACGCCTAATTAAATGGCCTTTGGCTTTATTCTCACGCGACACACCGACTTTGTATTTTTTTTGGGGTGGTTTTTGTAAAGACACCAATTTGGTCCTCTGTTGCTTTCCATTCCAGCTTGAACTGTAGTCAGTATGGAACATGAGATTTCAGCTGAACACCATCTGGCATAAACGGAGACACGCTTCCTGGCTCAGGTGTCAAGCTATTAAATATTACAAGCTTAAAGTCTGTATAGTCCATTCTTCGTATGGCTGGGAGCACGAGCAGGCACGTGTGGCGGTGCTAACGAGAAAAAAAAAAACAAAACAAAACACAGGTGCACGGAGTTCTGCGTGGGCTACACAATCTAAGACATCCCTCGAGTTAAAGTGTCTGGCATTTAGCACCTGCTCTCTCACACACACAGTACCACCCCACTTAGATGTGTCTTTCTAAACATACACACACCTGCGCACACTGTCTGCATTCGACCTGTTATGGGAATCAAATATCAATTAAGGGAATACAGGGGAAGAAAGAAGCTTCCTATTACCCCCTCCGATAAACACCAAACATTCACTCACACACACACACACACACACACACACAAAACGAAACATTTTAAACAATTTTTAAAATGACCAAAAACAGGTGAAAAGGGGTGACAAACCAGACCTGGAAACAACTGTGGCGTCATTACACAAACTTGTCACAGATGCAGATCAAACACAGGCTCATAAAAGGCTGGAAATGGTCTTAGAATACATTAAAAGATAAACAAACAAATAAAGTCAAGAGTCTCATAAGCCAACCAGATGGAAGATAAAATGTGGCATTTAAAAAAAAATATATATATATATACACACACAGGCTAAAGCAGTGTGAGCTTTGTGTTCCCACATGACAGGAGACAGGACTTTCCATACACTGCGGGTTATCCAATCTGTCTCCCTCCTGTTTCACCACCAGCGCTCCAGGCAAACAATTTACATTTTACTCTCAATGTGCTTGCACGCCGTTCATTATATCGCCATTAGTTTCTGCTCAGCGAGGACATTAAAGCCGCTGTAATGAGGAAGAAGAAGTTTGGCTTAAACAGATAAATAAATAAACACATAGATAAATAAAGAGGAGACGGGGAATGGTCTCGTCAGAATCAAACGAGAAACAAATTACACCCCAAGACCACTTATAAATATTGGAGTCTTTGATCCCCACACCAAATGAGCGATTCAGTCTGTGGGGGAAATGATGAGTGTGTGTGTGTGTGTGATGTGATGTGTGCCACAGGCAACATAATGTTAGAGGGGGGTTGAATTCAGGCGAAGTTAAGCTCATTGTTTAAGAATGCAGAGATATACAGCGCACATCACAGCCTTTCTGACAAAGCAAGGCCAGTCAGCTTTACCGGGCTAAACTGCTGACTCTCTGTAAACGTGTAACCTGATGATGCCATGCTGGAGAGAGATGTAAGAAGCGTTGATGCTGCTCACAGTGTATGTTAGCTTTCGCCTCCAGGTTCCCATTGAGTCAAGAAAATACAGTAGACTACCTGCACTAATATATTGCAGTAATACTTGGTAACTTTTGATGCTATAAATTCCTGACCAACTTTCAGTTGAATAAAATGTGCAACTAACTCATGTGCAGACAACCTGGACCCCTGCAGATGAGTCTGGATAGAAGTTCAAAAGAAAGTCTTTAGCTAAATGGATTACAGCCCAAACTGTTGCTTTCTTTTCCTTCCTGATATCCATTATTCTCATTAAGCACAGCTCATGTATTACTCCACCATGATTACCTCCAGTGCCAGCTTTAATCATAGCAATGGCATAGCTAAAATTATACACTTTGTGGTACAAAGTTACTAACAACTGAACCCAGACACACACACACACACACACACACACACACTCTCTCTCTCTCTCTCTTTGTTGCCATTATTCCAAGAATCACTTGACAGTTTGTGTGTGACAATACTTTCAAATTTAAATAGACAACCAGAATGCTGAGCTTTTGGCATTAAAGGTCTGATCTAGACCCTGTAAATGCTGCAATAGTAAGACATGTTTAATGAAGGCAACTAGCTAGTGCATGGTTGAAACTGAGATATGGCCAGCTGTTATCAGTTTCAAGCTAATGACACGTTTTTAAAATCTTTAACCATGCATAATGGAGAAAATGAGTAATGCACAACTTTACAGAGGGTTAATTTACCTCATGAGACTCTGCACAGCTAGAAAAGTGTCTCAATGGACTTTGGAAAGAAAAAAGAAAACATGTCTACAGTACATTACTGAAACAAGCAAGCTACTTTTACTACAGTGCCATCTGTGGCATGGATGCTGTACTGAGCCAATCTTCTAAGACACGCTAGCCTTTGGACAGACCATAACGGAAGTTCAACAGTAAAAATGAATCGGTAGTTGTGCATTTTATAACAAAGAGACATGTTTTCTATGCTTTAATTTATCTGAACACTTGCTCAAATAAATTTGGACCCACAGTCCCTCCATACCTGCAGGCCAAGGATCTTTGATGGAAATAAGACTACTTGTGGTCTGAGCCTTGTGGATGCTATCAGGCACCATCGTGCCTGTCTGTCTGCACTCTGGTTGGTCTGAGATGTGCCCTGTGGTGTGGGAAAACCCCAGCTTGGTGGATTAGATGAGAGAAAAGGGGATTTGCTGGTTAAAAGCTGACCTTTGACATGCATACAACGGCCTTTTGATTCAGCACATCAGCTCATTCTGTTTTCCGCCTCTGGACTTTGCAGTCACTCTGTCACATTCACTGTCAAGCCTTAACAGGATAACATGGGTTTATTATGTGACAGAAGGCAGTTGGGACTGTGCAGACTGTCTAAGTGTTACAGCACAATACTTTGCATACGCTGGACAGACACTAAAACTGCAACACTATTCATGGAGAGAGTCAAAGGTGAGTCTGCGGGCACTTCTGATCACATTTGCAGGTGCATATTTGGCTTTTATTTTTATAAAACCTATTTGGCCATGCATGTTTCCAGTGTTGGATATCCTAATCACAGTCAAAGCTAATTTGAACTCTTTCAACATCACATTCAAAAATTGTTGGGAGTCTGTGTGCTGGTCACAACTACAAGAGTATCAGGTTGAGAAATAAATCGCAGAGGGACTTTACAAGGGAAGGCTACATTGCTGGTGAGTTACTTGGCTCTCTGGTTTCACAAGATTTTCAAATAATACAAATACCTCCACAACTCAAGCACTCTTGGGGCCACACCACTCCACAAAAGTCTGTTTTTTATTCTTTTGATGCATCTGTTCCACGTTTCATGGTGAGGGAGTTAACCAAATGTCACTGGCAAAAGTTTTTGATACTGATAACCTTAAATAACTTAGTTAAGGTAACCATTTAAAATGAGGGGCCAGTTTCATAGTGACTTTTCATCTTTGCAAACACGTTGTAGCTAAATTTGACATTTGATTAAAATAAAGAACAGAAAACTCTTCATGCTCTTCTTTGGGAGGTTTTTGAAACAGTATTCAGATCATGCTGCTTAACATTTCATTCAACTGTGACCAAGATCATACATAAAAAGAAACTTTTTTTTTTTAAACCCACTCAAAAAGTCTGACGTCAAATGAGCAACACTAGCCTCTTCATTTCCAGGTTTTTTTTCTCCTTTCTCCCATGTCTGCTTACCGCCCATATTCACTGGTCCTCCTATTGTCTTACTGATAATACACAACTTATCTGGCTTGTTGTCAAGGCAGCAGCAAACTTAGAGCATATTCATCATTGCCTTGGCAACTGGTCAACCTGCACAAATAAACTCGGTCAGATGAGTGATAAAGATTGCTGGAGAAGAGAAAAGGAATGAGTCTAACCTTCAAATATGCAGAGCTCTTGGCGGTTAAGCTAGAGAAACAGAACCATTATTTTGCGAAATAAGGGTGATGATGGCCTCAATCAAATCACAAAGATAACTTTGTCAGGTGTCTCCATTACCAGTTCTCATTTCTATCCATCTTAATCCAAGTGATTCAATGTCTTTGTCTTTCGTTAGCGCCCACGCCGTTTTTTTGCAACACACAGCCTTATAAGAGAACGTAAAGCTACTTCACATCCACATGTCTGAACTGGCTAAAACATGTACCATGCAAGTGAAATGCACTTAAATTCAACCTGAGTAATTTGTCACATATCATCAGCCTATCCATTTACCTTTTCCAGATCATGTCTCTCCACTCTGTACCTAAACAGTAACACAAAGCATTTAAGAAAAAAGCACTTTGGTATACAGAAACGTTCCTTGTTGATTGCAAAGTATAAAGAAAAGAGTCAGATGTGAGGGCGTCTGTCCGACAGCTTAAACTGAGCTGAACTTGGGTCATGCAAAAGGACAATGATCCTAATCACATCAGCATATGTTAAAGAGAAAGGCTGAAAAAGAAAATAATTAAAGTTTTGCAGTTGCCCAGTCAAACTCCAGATCTCAACCTGACTGAAATGCTGTGGTGATGCCTTAAGAGAGCTGTGCATAAACAAATTCCTGCAAAACTCAATGAACAAGATTGTAAAGAAGAGTGGGCCAAAGTTTCTCCACAACAATATGAGATTGATAAAGTCATACAGAATAAGATCACTTTGTGTTATCGCTGCTAAAGGTGCTTCTACGAGCTACTGAATTATAGGGTGTATGTAGTTTTTTCGCATACACCCTATAACTAACAACTAATTTTGGGCAACTGCAAAAACAAACAAGCCAAAAAAATTACAGCCACTCAAATACTGACTGTCTCTCTTATAACAGCAGCAGGGACACACAGTGACCCGGCAGCAGTGTGCTTGAACAAATCTAACATGGAAATTCCTCATCTTAAAGCATCTGCTGCAAACACAACAAAGCACCTTTGGAGTCCACGCCTTGACACCTCAGAGCTATTCTTGTACTATCTGATGGACCAGGTAGTACTAGAGTATCCTAGATGATCCAGATCCAAATATTTCAACTGAGGTTCTTATTTAAAAAAAAAAGAAAGAGCACATACAAATAAATAAAACTAATAAGAATAATCAATAAATAACCATCAGATTCTTAAATATAGTTATTGACACCAGTTTTTGACTAAAACACCATAGGAATGAATACGGACCTGCCAGCTATAGCAGAATGTTTCCAAACACTTTGTCAATACCAAAATGCCCCCAAAATTTACAACCACAGCCACAAAAATAAAATGTTATCCATTTGCTGGTGTGTGTGAGTTCTAATGTTTCGGTGAGGCAGTGCTACTTCTGGCCTTTATCAGAGGTAGCTGGCCATGCCTCAGAGCTGTCTTCGACTTTTTTCTGCCCCCTCTCCATTCTGACTGCACTCAGATCAGTTGATAGATACCTGTACAGTTTGGCAATGAGAGCCAGCCTACTCTCTCATCCATGAAATATAGGCTTCACTTAAGAGCCTCTCTGCTATTAATACTCTCTCTCTCACACACACACACACACACACACACACACACACACACACAC
>NW_005187443.1:856433-876561 GCF_000239375.1 Pundamilia nyererei | reverse complement strand
TTTCTTTGGTAAACAATACATGCTCAAACTGGCCCTCTCACACACACACACACACACACACACACACACACACACACACACACACACACGGGCTTAAGAAAATGCCAGATACACAACAGACAAAGTCCATGAACCAGCAGAACAGTAGCAGAGCATTACAGCTCATCCAGCATGCCTATTAGATTCAGCATTGACTCACGCAAACCTGCAAGCAGAACGAAGACGACACCTCGCCCACTCTTCAGATGACGACAAATTACACACAGAGACAGACGTGGGAAGGGAAAAGAAACAAAGATGAAGAGTGAAAGGGGCTTTGGAGGAATAGAAGACAAAGGGTCAAAGCTGTGGCGATGTGTGCAATTCATCCAAAGCGTTAGAATTTCCTTTTTCAGCTAACAAACTTGGTCAAAGTGACGCATCGACATGGTCCAAACTCAGTCCTTTTTGATAGAGAGGTTATCCGGTTCCTTTCTTGACTAATAGATGACACTCAATTCTCTTAGGTCCACATGCCACTTAAGCCAACCAATATTGAGGGGGCTGGCTGAATCAATAAACCAATCAAATAATTTATCAATGCAGAGTCATCAAGCTTCTGTTTTGCAATTAAGACAAACAAGGCTTTGTGTTCCACTGGGATTTGGGGGTCTGTAAAAAACAGGACAAGTAATTAAAGTAATGGGAACGTCAAAAGGAAACTGTCACCCTTTCCTAACATATGAGTTTTCCCCAATAAAATAATGATCCACACCATGCCAGTGTCTTCTAGTGCTGCAGGTGTGAAGCTTTGCTATTATGGAAAAATCTCTCATCTCTGATATTCCAGTTAACACATTAGTCAATGAGGATTTCAACTTGGATGAATCCATGTTGCGCTTGTACAATGCTGTCCTCTGTTGGCTGCAAAAAAACCCCAAAAAACCCAAAACCAAAGAACATTTTATCCCCTCCAAATCACCACAGCTGAGGAAGTATTCCAAAGACAAGAAATGCCTGTAGGATTGTGTGTTCAAATTGTGGTGTTAGCACAGCTCCTTAAGGCTTTTCCCTTCCACACCCAGCCCGAATGAGAACAGGTGGCTAGACGGTGAGAACTGAGGAGGGGGGGAATAAAACAAGAGGAGAGAATCAAAGAAGGCTTTGAAGTGGAGCACTGTGTAAACCTCTGCAGCGGTCTGGCAGTCTTTAAACTGCAGAGATGAGGAGATGCATGAATGGAAGGATGCCAGGACTGAGAGAGGAGGCCACAAGATGAAGGGTTAATGAGCTGAGGTGAAGCAGTGATAAGTGGCACTATGAGACAGAATGACTACAGGTGTATGAGCAGGAAACAAGCAATGGAAACTATTGACTGGGGTAAGTATAAGCTAATTACCCTTGCATTTTATTTTAGAGGCAGAACAAGGTGACATTATACTACTGTCAATCTTTCATTTTCCACCAGTCTCACCTTCCCTGTCAGTCTAACCACCCACCTATTCCTGAACTGAGAAATCCGTTTACTGATGAACTGATAGTCAAAGAATTTGTTTTGCGGCTTCAATGACTTATCAGTCCTTTAAAAGACAAATCAAGAAACTATTTGCAGTCTCCAGGAGCTTTTATTTATTTCAGTTCTTAGTCATGTTTGCTGTAGGAATGGGTACAAGGCTGCAGGGAGGGTTAAGACAGTCTGAATAGAGATATGCATAAAGTCAGTCCTGATGACTTTAGTGTCTCCCCCTTTTTCAGTTTAAGTTACACTAAATGAACATATATCAAAGGTTGCCACAGGATCAAATGCAAGTTTGTCATGGATCCCCCTTCCACTTATTCTGTAGGTATCCACACTAACTTGGATTAGTACAAAATATTGTACAGTCATAGCTGACAGACAGTTACACTTGTTGACCTGCTGGCTTTATTTTCAATGACAGTTCAAAGGCAGCTCAACACACAAAGCCTTTAAGGTATGGATCACCACCAGGGCGAACGTCAGGATGAATGAGCATGACTAGAATGTAAATCAAGGGGAGTTGCCAATGTGTGTTAATGTTGGAAAAGTTAAAGCAAGAGAGAGCTGAAGGCTTATCAGGATGTTGGGCCAAAAGCCAAACTTGTATATGGCAATTATCATAATGAGTTAATGTCATACCTCAGGAATAGACGGGGAACTGTTAAGAATTTGGAAACCTTTTGAAAAGAATTAACAAGCTGACGGCATGAATTAAAAGACAATGGAGCCAATCAACCAGTAAACAAAATGGTTAATACAGTTCAGTGTCTATTAGACATGTTTGCCCCCTGCTGGTCAGTTTATTTTCACCACATAAACAAGAAAACAATTTTAAAAAGTGCTTTTTAGATCATATTGATATGTGGTATATGAATATACTGGTCTTTACAGTTTTGCTTTTTAAGAATGTTGAAATTTAAAACCATTTTAAAAATTGTTAATAAATTGTGTTATATGACATTTGTTACACCGCCCCCCCCCACACACACACACACACACACACAGAGTGATTATATAATATGTTATATTAAACTATTTGAAACTTGGCATGTGAATACTGTAAACTGCAGGCACACCGTTTTTTAATCATTGAATCTACTTTTACTTGTGCGTAGTCTGTCAGTAAACGACTACAGCTCTAATGATAGAGAATTACAAAAGCCAATTACGCAAGCACAGAGTTTAGAAACCCAACACCTCTCAGGGGGTCCTGTTACACTTCCAGAACCCACCTGGTGGATGATATGACGCCGCCTGCTGTTGTGACCTACACCCATCCTTCTCTTAGGGATCAAATTGATCTGTTGGTGAATGCACCACAAGCTGCATCTAAACCAGATGTGAGGCTCCGTCCTCACAGATTCTACAAATGAGTCCCAAACCAAAAGAAAAAAAAGAAAGAAGAAATCCAGTATAATGCCAGTCCATCACAGTGGATGAGGTCAGTCGATACTATTGTGTCGGGAAAAAGAAGTAATAAACGTGTTCGTGTATTTTCTGCAACAATGTGCACAATCAGTATTAGAAAGCAGGGAATATGTTAGAATCGTGTGCTTGTTTCAAACAAACATTCTTTTATCCATGCTTATCATTAAAATTCCCAAATGCAGAAGGGAAGGCATAGTATGGGAATTTTGCTCAAGCCTATAATCTCAGCCTGGCTGTTCAATTTTGATTCAAGGATATCATTGGAATTCAACAGGCAACCACCAGCCCTGCAGGAAATCAGCCGGCGACATGTGTAGGCCATCCTCATTTCCGTGACCAACATACGTAATCCCCATCTAGACCAGCCTGTTACAGTCAATTATGGGGTGATTTGGATAAAGAGGAATATGAGGAGAAATGGCAGGGGGAAAGGAGCGAGGGACAAAGCCAGCAGTTAATGAAAGCAGAGAAATAGGAAGGGTTGACTTTAGCCCGACACGGTCCGAAAACCCAAAGGTCAAATTATGATTGATATCACGGAGTCAAAGCTCCCTAGGCTTGCATTATCTGTAAACATCAGGCATAGAGCCAAAGTTCCTGCAGGTTTGTCAAAATAAAACCCCTTCAAAATAAACCGCCAAAGGGCAGAAACAAAACATGCCATTCACACATTAAAAAGCCAAGTTTATTAGTAAAGTATTTTGCTTCCTGACCCATATGAATGCTATTAGGAGACGCTGCTGACGCATTCTGCATCCAAACAAGCCCTGAAAAGGAGAAAACACAGCAGGTCAGGGAATGTTTTCATCCCTGGAAACTATCAAGCAAAGATGCTTACCATCTACATGCCAATACACTGACACAGCTTTGGTGATAAATCTAAAGTTTCCATTATCTGGCACCGGCCACCGCTGGCTTCCTTCTCCCTTCCCCCTCACCTAAAACTGAGTCTTCTTCAGTGCTGCAACAGCCAGAACCCATTCAAATGGCCGGGCACCCTGACAGTTTTATTTGCCAGATCGTCTTGTTAACACAGTGAATTGAGGGGCCCAGCCTGTGTTATGCAGATCACACCAGGTTACCGAGGGGACAGACGTCAGCAAGCCATTCAGGGCCGGGTTAAAACTCAACCGTGATCCCTCTTATTCTCCTGCAAACATCATCTCTCCTCCTTCCTCTGTCCTTTTCTGCTTCTCTCTTTATCTGCTCAGAACTGCTTTTAGCCAGCTGAAGTTTCAGCCAAAGCGTCGCTGCACACAAGGGCAGGCTTTGTCCAGCGCCAGTCAGCTCTGGCAAAACCTGAACTAAACCTACTGCCTTAAATTAAGTTTTATGTTGTGCTGCTGGAGGAAATGAAAAACTGCTAATGGCAAGATCTCATTGGATTTGCAGTCTGATTCATGCCTGGACTGACTCAAGGCTTCAAAAACAGGTTAAAAACAGGTTAAGCAACAGTAACTTTTCAGGTGTGAAAACACACTGGCGTCATGCAGAAGAGTCATGTGATCCGGCGGGTCAGACAGCACGTTCACACTCAGGGTTAATGTTAATAAGGCTGGTAATGAGTCTCATTAGTACAAAGAAAATCAATCAAGCCAAAGGCAAGTATTAAATATTTAGCAGGAACATGTTGAGCGAAGAGAATCCGCTCCTATCACTAACCTACCCAGAGCAGCCAACTTGGCTTACTCTGTTACACATGGACACTAACACACAAGCAGCCAGCAAACCGAAACTCTTTCATGTGTCCATTTTGTATCCACATCAGGACAGCAACTTCAAAGATCCCAAAAGACGTTTAGATGTCCTGGACCTTCCACTGAACCTTTAACATTAAGCAGACCGGAGCCATTTGGTTTACTTTGGTCTGTCTATGTTTTTATTTTTGTGCACAGGTCTCTCCAGAAAAAGAGCTCTCAATCTCAGCGAGATAAATGAAGGATTTATCAGTAATAATTATTATGATCGCATTTGAGTAAAACAACAGCTATAGCATATTCTCAAAGGGATTGTCTCCTCACTTTAGCACAAATAGCTCATTTCTATAAAAATGTGGAAATGTCAGAGATTTAACCAGACCCCTTACTCCATTATCAGCGTTTTAAATTTATATTAAGAAATTTGGCAGCAACACAAAGAGAGCAACTACCTGAAATCCCAATAACTCCCAAGACTAATCCTAAATTATCCCAGATAAGAAATCAAGCTCATCATCAAATTTAAATTCAGCTTAAAGAAAAGACCAAGAGTACAACAGTGTTTTAAGTTGAGTCCATCAGCAAAGCATGAACCTTCAGCATACATGGATATATGAACCAAAATGTCACGGCAGATCATCCAGTAGGGTGGATATTACCACATAATCTATTACAAATGTGTGTTGTTTTTGTCAAACAGCTACTGTGACCAGAGCACACAGTAAGTGTACACACATGCACGCACACATTTCCCCCCTTCTCATTCCTATCTCTGACCCAAGGGTCACTTTAAGTCCACTGCATTGCAAAACATTACAACTACGCCTTAAAAAAAGGATAATAATGTTTTTTAAGCATGAAAACCCATTAAGTTTGGCCTGGTATGGAAGTAGGACATTCCTTAAGAAGTTACCCTGTCTTTTTCTCTGTTTAGCCTCAGACACAAAGACTTGCTGGAGCAATAAAACAGCCTTTTGCCTCAGCACACAGTCGTGTTCCTGCAGGCAGTCTGTGTCCACTGACTTTTTATTCCAGCTTGGTGGGGGTAGAGGGTGGGGAGTGGGTTGACTTTTTATTGTGGGACTGCACAGACGAGCAATTAAAGGCTGCATTCCTGAGGCTGCCGTTGCCTCTGTATAGTTACCGGCAAAGGAGACTGGATGGTCTTTATGGCTCAGAAACTCCCAGCCTATTGTGGATTCCTATCAAACAGACAAAACACTTCATAAATCCACGCTCTCTGAATGAAATGTCTCCGACCCAGCTGACTTTTGTTTTACCAAAACACTGCAGTGAGTTATAATGTCTTTTTGATGCGTTCTACATCTGTGAGAAAAATGGTACTAAAATAGTTCTAACATGCTGCAGAACAAGGTCATACTTTATAGGCTGCACATGTGTAAAAACACAAACCTCTCAGTGTTACTGAACTTATAGTTTGGAACTTCTCTTCTCCATGTAAGCCTTACTAGGGGGTGGGGTCAGGCAGCCTATTCTTTTCCAATGCTCACAGCATCTCCAAAGTTGCACAAGCACAGTCACCGGCATTCACACTCTAACCCAATCCTCCCGTACTCCACAGCAGGATTACATCTTCCAACAATATGCAGTTTGTTTCGCAGCATAAGCACATTTATACCCTCACAGTTGTGACAGCGTGACTGCAGAAGCAGCAGGCTTGAATCCTTCCTGCTGCATGAATGGTCTCTACTGTAAAACTATTATCCTGGAGCACACAGGGGCACAACAATTGTTTCCTCACAGTATGATGCATGGCTGACTCTATTCAACAGCCTAAGAGTTTGGAAGAGTTCTTGAAGAAGAAATCACAGTGTTAAGAACGGCTGCTTTGCCAAACTGGGTGCAGGAGCACGGCAAATGACTCTCGCTTTAACCCTTTTCGATGAATGAATGAATTCAGTGACTTGTAAAGATGTAAAAAACAAAAGAAACATTGGACCTTCCCCCATCACTGGTGTGATATGGATCGCTCACCCATCTGGGTGAACAAGTGCTGTACCTCCATTTGTGCAGGGCAAAGCCAGGACACTGCTCTCCACAGGTGACACAGGGCTGTCCTCTCTGAGTCTCATCTGCAGGGTTCTACAGAAAGAAACACAGGTCACAATAGCAGGTCCCCCAAACTCCTCACTGCATGGGGCTTTAAATGACTGTCGTTAATTAGCTGGTAATTTAGACTATTTAACGCATTGAACGCATTGCATTTTTACAGTGTAACACTATTTTAAATGACGTCCCTAATATGACTTAAAAACACATGGGGGGGTATTTGTAATGGAAATATGTGTGTGCGCTTCAGAATTCGCTCAGAAAGCAACTGTGCGCAACAGAAAACATCACCATGCTGACTGTGCTGTTGTGTCACATCTTGAGTTACATATCTCGACAGCTCAGATTATACTGGATCTCCTTAGCAACAGGGCAGAGCAGATACAGAGAAGAAAACCACACAACAAACACGAGCATACCGCGTGCAGTGGGAGCTGAAGCAGCGCTATGGAAACCATCAAACCTCTACTAACTTTATCCTGCCAACTTACCGATCTGCTGGGATCTCTTCTCTTGGAGCTGCGACTGAACATGACCGCTTGAACCCAGAAGAGCAGATGTACAGTCGTGCGCTATAGAGACAAACTGAGCACAGAGAAAACTCGGGATTAAAAATAACAATAATAATTTTAAAAAATACCCCTCAAGATTTGTCTAAAAGTGCGCAGAGCGCTGGCGGCTGTCCTGCCCTATTAACCTCCTTCATTAATGAATGAAGCCTCGCTGTTCCGGGTAACAGCTCCACCCTGTTTATCCACAGCCAATGGAAATCTGGCAGTGTGGGGTTTTTTTTCTTCTTCTATTGGACAAAAAAAGAAATAAAGAAAGCAGGTTATTACAAAATTTTGTTAAAAGTGGTGATTAATTAATCAATTTGTTGTGTTTTACTTAAAAGCTAACAGCAAACTTGGGCTGAAAGTTGAGCAAGTTTTAAAAGTCACATATTTTTAAAAGAGAGAGAGAGAGATGTCCACTTATTACAGTGGATGGGTACAAATAACAGAATTATCACTGAGGAAATACATGTTCCTGTTTCTTGTTTTTCCTCTATTAGAATGAATTAATGATAGCACTTTGGTCCAAAATGGAAAAAGAAAAAAGCGAGTAAATAATGCAGTCTTTCTGTTACTTTACCACAAACCTGCACTGAGCTCTCCTCTGTGCCTTCCTCTCTTTGGTCTGATAGCGTTGACTCTCCAACAATCGCCCTCCATTTATCACCAGAGAAAAGGCTTTTTAACATCAGTGTAAGACTGATCTGACTCACAGGCAGCTTTTATGCTGCTCTGACAGCCAACTTAAAGTTCAGGGATGCAACAGTAATGTGTGATGGTTGCCGTGCACCGTTTTGGTCGTTTATATTAGACGTAATGGGGTTCCTTTTTCTTTCTTTTTTTCTTTTTAAATGAAGTGGTAAGATTGCACAAATGTCACTGCTGACTAATACAGCTCCACGGTCAGTTTAGAGACTTGCAGTCGTACTGCTGCGGTGCACAGCTTGAGAAAAGGAGGCTGAATTTCGACATCTGTTTAGACTGTTTGAAAAAGCGTCTCTTGTCAGATTGGGTTTTGGCTGATAAGAACGAAGACAGACAACCCTGCAGGTGTTGTTTCCTTTAAAGAGGATGAAACAAGGAGCAGACAGACAAATTGGGAGATGTCTGCTTGTCTAAGGACAGAATCACAACCTTGAGATAATCAGATGTAGCAATGGATGAAGGCAAAAAGCATCAATAGTCAAACGATGGCAGTGTGAAAGAATAACAGAGAAACAGGAAAACGAATCCACATTTGCTCACAAAACAGACAATTACCTTTCAAGATTCAGGTTAGCTCACCTTTGCTCGGGGTCATCATTTGAATGACCTTTCAGCTACACGAAATTCTTCAGTGTTTTGTTGCCTGAGCACATGGGGAAGAAAATGTGTGATTCTTTGATTGTGATTCTTCATTGTTGCATACAGTAGAGTGCAAAGGCCTTTAGCCATCTTTCATTTCTTTATATTGCATCAGGAAAATGGGAAATGAGTGCAATGATTTATTGAAACATCTGCAAATATGCATTGAGTTTGTCGAATTCTGATTCTCTTGTAATTTCCTGAAGTATTCTTCAGGAATAGTTCTCCAGATGTCTTGAAGGATATTCAAAGCTCTTCTTTGCATGTTGGCTGCCTTTTGTTATATTCTCCATCAAGATGATCTCAAACTACTTCAGTAATGTTTAGATCTGAGCTCTGGGGAGGCCACTCACCGACTGTTCCATTGTGCTTTCCTATCCAGGTATGTTTTTTCTGCATTGGCGGTGTTTGGGAACAATGGCATGCTGAACGCTGGCCATGCATGCAGACACTTTGCAGATGGCATTGCATGGTGGATCAAATATTGAAGCTACTTTTCTGTATTCATAAGTCCATCATTTTTGACAAGATTCCCAAACCATGAAAAAGCCTCCACCATGTTTTATAGATAGCTGTAGACACTCACTGTCCATCTCTCCTGACCTCCTCCATATATATTGATGATGATTCAAACCAAAAATTTCAGATTTGGATTTATCACTCCATAAATCCTGTTACCAATGATTTTCTGTCCAGTTTTGTCTCCCTGCTTCCGTTCATTAAGCCATTTTTCAACTCAGACCATTTGTGAGTGGCTGCTAGCAACAAAGTACTTAAAGATGCAATTTAAAAAATGCACACTTTGCCAAATTGTCTGTTATGACACAACATTGGTTCATACCTTGAGTTAGGTGCCTTTTTGTGCTTGAATGATTCCTAGGTCAGTGTTAAGTTGTTCAATGATTTAAAAAAACAAACTTATTTTGAAAATAAGCACTGAAAATGAGTGAAAAAGAAGGAGAACTATTAGTCATGACCACTATAAAATTAAACAAAGCCTGGCTGCTAAGAAGGAAAAAGAAATGAGGAGTACCTCAAGATTTTTGAGCATTTTCTGAAACATATTTACTGCATGCAACAAATACAATTTGTGAACATGCAGGAGCCTGCTCAGATAAATAACTTGGTGACAGAAGAGAAAAAGAGAAAGCATCTGTGGCAGTATAGTAATAGGAATACAAAGGAAGGGGAACAGGCAAGAAACTGCAAGGAACATATTCCAACTACAGTAACAATGCAGAACAGTAGATGTAAAATGGATTAGATTACAAAACAATGTAATTTGTAGAAGAACACCTAGGCAGTTTTGTTTTCTTCATTTTAATCGTAATTTTTTTTTACTGTAGTATATTATTGCACAAGCTGGGATAGACTCCAGCGCCCCCCGCAACCCTGAAAAGGATAGGCGGGAGCAAATGGATGGATGGATATTATTGTACATAGTAGATCTATTCTATTTTTCTATTGAAAATGCTTTTTCAAGTGCTTTGATAATGTTTCAAAAAAATGTGGCAAGGCAGTTGAGGAAAAAGTGTAACACATAACGCCAGTGTATCTGGGTATCCAAATTATTTGTGCGTGCATGCCGGGCCTCAGGCTTACTGCTAAGCCTCAGTTCAAAGTCAGCCCAGATTACCTTTAGGAATGATGATGATAATGATGGTGAGGGAAGCTGACCCTGGGGACTCATGACTTTAAAATTCCCCTCATTAAGTCTCAGGTTAAGAGTCTAAACAAGCTTGGCAGAATCAAAAACAGCTTTCATGCTATTTCCAGGAGCAATGCAAGAACTAGGTGGCAGTCAAGAAAAGCTCCTTTTTTGGTTGCATGCTAAACAGGGTAAAGTGAGTTTTTTTTTATACAGTGAACTGCTGCTGCCACACGCTCAGATCTTCTAATTAGGTCCATTTTTGCTCGTATTTTTTCACCATGTAGCCTGTGAACCTTTGACCTACAGAAGTCTGACAGGGCTGATTTTGAGTCATTGTTCGCAAGCTTTTGGAAATGCCGTTCAAAGGTTCTGAGAAAGTCTAATACAGCAGCTTAGATCACACATATAATCCTTGTGGGAAGGTCTGTGAGACAAGGGTGCAAAAAACAGTCATATAAAGGTATGGAGGCTACACAGACTGATCGCAGTATGAGTATGTAAATGTGTAAATGTTTGTTTATTCATTTCCCCAACAGTGGAAAAATCTGATATACACTGTGTCAGTTTGCGGACTTATTGTTGGAACACTTGTATCAAATATTGCCCGTTCTCTGTCTCCACCTATCCCTAACTATCTTGGTCATGCACTTGCAGACTAATCAAAAGGCATTTTAGAGGAAAGAGAAACCTCTAGCACCTCTGTGGTTTTCTTCAGTCAGCGATAAAAGTGCTCATTCTTCAAGGGAAACATACCTGATGAGTGCTGTGGATCACTGAACCTGGAGATAAGAAGAAAAATAACAAGAACTTGTATTCAGCCTGAGATAACACGCTGCTGGAGTCTGAGTAGATGTTAATAAGAAATGATATCAAATAAAGGCTGTAAAGATTAAAAGTGTATTAGTGTGTCATTGTAAAATCCAGTCATTTAATCAGATATGACATCTTGGATGAAAACCTGGAGATAGTGGCAGATCCAGTCTTCCAGCTAAACATATCTTGTTGTTTTTTTTTTTTATCTTTATGTTAAATGCATTTTTACCATACCTGAGAAATTCATCCTGGCTTCTAGGAGCGATGAAACTCGGAGCAGGATTTCATTTGTCTAAATCTGCCGAGGAGAGAAGGCTTCTCCGTAAGTGTTTTCTTTCCTTTTCTGGAATATCTGATGCAACGGAGACCTGCTGACATGCTGCAGTCATGATAGCAACGCTGTTAGACTTTTTTAAAAAGGGGAAACACAGAGTTCTCCAACTGACCCCAGGGCTGTTTGCACATCTACACCTGAATCACGTAGTTAAGTTTAGACAAGTCTTGTGGAGCTGCTGAGAGCTCCTCTCTCCACCAAACTGACTTCTCTGTCTTTCCTTTTCACACTTTTCCCCATCTCCTGCTAAACAGCTGCTCTGAAGCAGCATTTCACTCAGCCTGCTGACAGACATTTGAAGAGTCAGCCTCAGAGTGACTGGCCAGCTCCTGTTGCTATGGCTCACCTGGGAATACCAACACAAACAGTAAGAAAAACTAGAACACGGAGGCTGGTGCAAGGTGGTCAGTGCTGCATACTCATGCCTCCACACAGTTGGCACTTCATTCCTTGCTCCATTTAATATTAATATCAGGTTACGTACATACTGTCTGCTGAATACAATCAAGCAAATATTTTATGTGCAGCTTTCCACATGGAACTGAGCTTTGTGGACCTGGTTTAGACAGTGTTAAACATAAGGCCCGGGGGACAGAACGAGACTGGCTCTGGAGACTCTGAACTTTAACTGTATTCATTAGTTTTACAGTTTTTCCTAGAAATAAAGAACCAGACTCTTTCTGTTTATATTGCCCGATGTGCATCTGCTCAAGAGGCCAAGTTCCTCTGTGCTCCCTTTGAAATGAAGAATATTTGCTTATAAAATTTAGATTTTGTTTCATTTTGTTATGGACAGAAAATGTCTGACAATGACTGGATGTGAGTCTAAACTGGCACTGCAGTTTAGGATCTGCCAACTATAAACATTCATCTTTTCCTTCTGCTGAAAACTTGGTGAATTAGATTTATTTTGGAGGACCAGTGCTGACACTTGGTAAATGACCCGATAATTCACAATTATGAAGACAGACAGAGGTTGGATTAGCTTCCACGCTTGCCCGGTTAAAAGTCCGACTGCTACAACGATGGCATAAAATGTGTTACCATATAAATCAGAAGTGCTACGGAGCGAGAATTTTATGGTGCAAACATTAACCAGACTATCATCTTCCCATGATTTTTTTATTTTATTTTTTATGGCTGGTATTAAAATCGGACGACACGTGAAGGACAAACTGGAGTGAAAATGATATATAAGTGCAAACAGCAGACAGGCAAGTGCACCCCAGGCATTTTATTACCCACCAATCTTTGCTTCATCTGCTCTCATACATAAATCATCCTTTTCACGCGGCACCACCAAACTGTGCTTATACAATTTATGCAAATATGACACACATAAATGAACGCACTCATAAAACAACAAACGCTTGGCGAGATGCTTCATTTTATGGCAATACTGTGCTGTGATTCATAGTCGTTTATGATCGAGGCTTATGTACATTCACAAGAAAAGAAAATAATAAATATTTGCATATAAAACAAAGAATATATATGAAGACAATAATACACTTTTATATGTCTGATAAAAATGCAGCAGGTATGCAACAAATAATAATAAGATAAATACAGTTAAATACAAGAATCCCTTCTTTTACGACACCTGAGAACTACATTCTGACATTCGCAGTGAGAAGAGCACCTGTCAGCTGTGGTCTTCAGTAAGACACAACACGTCTTCTTCCCTGTGTCTTTTGTACTTGTTTGGCGGCAGATTAAAACTGCACTGAATTCCCTTTTGGCTGAATGTGCACATTTTTATATAAGGCACTGAAACAGCACCATATGGAGCAGCTTACATGCACAAATAAGGCTTCTTAATCAGATGTAGCTGCATGATGTACCACACAGAACAAACAGAATACAAGGACAGCTCACAATACTGCACATCAGTGGCTTCATAGATACAAAACCCACACTTTTTACACAAAATAAGAAGTACCCTGATATCTTCACACAGAACAACAAGTCAGGTTGATCTAAACAGGAGCAGATGAGTATGCACAGTTTCGATAGACTCTTCAAAACAAAGATGGAATAAAAGAATGTGAGGTACAGGAGGTAATGGTTTGCAAGCAGCATCTGGACAGAAATCAGGGCCTGCAGGGCCTGTGAGCTCAGCAGTCTGAAGGGTGTCTCCAGGGATGGACCATCACATTATATGGATCTCCGGAATAACTGCTAGGATTTTATAGGCCTGAGGTGAAGTCTCCCCCCCCCCCTTTCTCTCTCTTATGAAATTCTTTCAAGTTGCTCCAGATAAGATAACCTGCTTGTTTTGTAAGATCTAAAAGCTAATGGCTCTCCCCAGCCACTGCACACTACTTGAGAGATATGCAGGAACACAGAGAATCTGATGTTTGGTCCATTTAACTCAACCATTTTTATAACCTATACCTTTACTAAACTTTCAGCATCTCCAGGATAGCGGTAAAAATACATGGCACTAACACCTGACCTGTATTGCACCTGACCCTGGTACTCATCATCTGATGAGGCTGTAACTCAGTTCGAAAGATGCACTCTCCTCTTCCCTGCACACGTGCTTGATGACCTAAACCTACAATTAATAGATGAAGTAGTTGTTGATGATTTTGACAAAAATCAAACAACATCTCACTGAGGCGGCGAAATTTGGACTTTGACAGGATGTAGAAAAAAGTTGAAGTAGCTGTACATAGAGTCTGATGTACTTACTGCAAGAGATCATCTCATCACACAAAAGGAGGAACATGAACACCTCCGTTCAGTGGCCAACGTAATGGCCATCTACACATGCGTCTACAAACTCTGAAGCTATAAAATAAAAGGCCGATAGCTTGGAGACACCTCGCTGCATGAGAACCACAGGTCTGGTGAGCATCACAATAACATTACTGGATTAAATACAACTTTAATAATAGTTATTTTTTAAAAAAACTACCCACCAACAACAGCAACTACAACAAAAATGGCTGTAACAGAATTACTGTGGCGTAATGACAGTATTAAAAAGCTAAACAGGCAAATGCCAAAATACAAAGCGCATTACTTTGGTAAAAATCTCACAAAAAGGCAACTGTGTGGTGTTATTGCCTGATGCACGGTGTGGTGCTTTGGAAAACAAAACACTTAAATTACATTACAGTATAAAAAATAAATGGCACAGTACAATAAATAATAAATTTTATCCTTCTCTTTACAGTATTTACATCATTTTAAATTACGCTAAAAACACACAGGAGGAAAAAGAGGTTGTTTGGAACGGTTTGAACTCAAAGTTGGCTGTAGCACCAAGGAGGGACATGTTCACACAATGAGCACCTGAACACAACACTGCAGATCAAAGAAAGAGAGACAGAAGACATCAGCCACGAAAGCCAATTACCCTGCAGAGTAGCAGTACATCAAAAAATGCATTCGGTGAGCGCAAAAGCAGATTATAGTTCTGTTTTTTGACAGAAAAATTTTCATATTTACATATTGTTATCCATGTTTACCTCACCTGTTTGATGGCTTTGTGTTCATTCCACTGTTATGGGCAGACTGTGACCAGAGGACGGTATACATTTACCACAATAGCCTCCACACATTCCTGACACTCTGCTGCCATCCTGTGGACACGAGAATAATAACATGGGTACTGTGACTATCTGCTGTTTCAAGAATTTGAGGATAGGTACAAAAGAAGCTGAGTGAATTCTTCTCTTTAAAGTTTTGCTTTTCTTGTTAATGATTTTAGGAATCTTTGTAGAAAAGATCCTGACGCGTAAATTTAAATGCACCCTGAAATGTGTTGTTTTTGGGGTTTTTTTAAAAGACACACAATGTCTGAGGCCCACCAAGCAGGTTTGTTTCTAAAGGTTGGCAAACAGCCTCTTAGAAACAAGCGAGAAATGTGAGCTAACAGAATTTCACTAGCGTAGGTAACAGAAGCAGGCAACTTAATAGTAGCTTCATGCAAACATCTAGAAGCAAATCGGAAACTGCATTAGAAGAGTGCTCCAAATTCACTATCCCATGACATGAAAGCCAGAGCGCCTAGTAAGCGCTTTGTCTGATTTTCACAGGAGTGTTGTCTTCATCCCGCTGTCCCAACAAGGCTTTATCTAAACTGCCTGGAGTGCCCAAAGGAGGGCCAGCTGGCTTTGGATGTCAGACTCCGAACACTTGTTGGCATCTCTACTTCCTCCTATTTTTGCCCTGCCAAAAAGCACTCTCCAGCCTGATCTCCATTTCAAAAAGTGGAGGGTGGTTGTAGGGGGCACTTGAGAGAGAGCAGCTGCCCAATAAAGGTTCTCTTTCAGCAAGGAGCTCTGAACACCGAACCTCCTTTGGAGCTATGTCTGCTTAATCTGCAGCCTGTGCAAACACAAAGCAAGTATGTGAATTAATCCTCTGGGCATGTATGTGATGTTTTACCTGTGATTTTTTTATCGTCTTCACTACAAAGGTGCCCTGGGACATCCAAGAGGTGTCGTCAGCTAGCCTGAGCCCTGTTCCTGACAGGTTGATCTTAAAGCGGCCCTAAAAGGACAGATGGATGGAGAAAGGACAGAAATGAAAGTAAATCTTGCTCTCTGCTTCAATACGGAGACCTTTAAGTGCCTGATGTGCAGTGAGCTACAGAAAAATAAAGAAGCACAACATCACAGAGTAGGAAAGGGGTTTATTATTATTAAAAATATATATTTGACTGCAAATGAATTGTATTATTTACATAAAAGACAACTTATCATATAGATTAGATATTAGATTATAAGAAAAGCAGTCGTTGGTCAGCTGAGCAGTTTATTTGACATTTTATTTATCTATTTTTTGCCACAGTTTGGCTTTTCTTGATATGAAAAGCAAAATAATTATAATAGATGTCGTCATCCTCACCTGCGGACAAGGAACGGCACTGTAGCAGTCTCCAGCTGTACCAAATGGAACACTCTTGCCTTGGTGGGTAAACGCAAACTGCCAGTCTGTAGCTATAGATCAAGATAAAGCAACAAAGTGATCTCGTAAAAGGTCTCTCTAGGCATTAGTCGCTATAGTAGCTCGAATGAACCTTAATAATCGTGACTTGCATCTGCCATGGTGAGCAAATCTTATGCTATTTACCTATAAATCCAGCCTGCGTTTCAGGCTGAGCCAAACTCATATCAGTATAATTCCATCTAGTTAGAGCAGTTTCATTTAATCCCCTCAAGCCTTGTAATTATGTGTTCCTTAAATGGACCTTAAAGACATCTTGAGCCCATTAACCCTCGTGAGCATGAACATAATTAAATGCCAAAGGAAGTTCTCATTTTGAAGTAATGTGGAGTTAACATTTTGCACAGGATGCTGTGAGACTGTGGGCAACTTACTGATGATGTTCATCTTGCTGAGGTCCAGGCGGACTTTGGAGAAGGTGGTGATGCCAGCGGCACTGTAGTCTCTTCGACAGTCGCAATCTTCTCTTCTAGAGCCATTGGCTGGACACTGGGTGGGATCATTGAGCCTGGGAAAACACACGTTTGCCAAATAAGCTTGACAGCTTAACTTTACACTTCCATGGAATTTCTTCATTTACAGAGAACATAACACTGCCAGGAGTCAGGTGGAGTTTTTGTAATGAAAATGGCTTTTTATTGTTATCCTCCTGTTTACCTGAAGCCAAAGATCTCTGAAAAATTCTCCCCTTCACCCGTCGCCAAGGTGATGTACTCCCGCGGAGCCTCTGTCTGCATTCCAGCACAGAAGACCTGAGGAGGAAGAAAAAGCAGCAGAGGAGCAAGAGGGTAAGTAAAGGAGGGAGACCAGAGGTGGGGCAAAGGGAAAGGCATAGAAGTGATAGGAAGATACAGGAAGATTTGTCAAAGTACAAACAAGGTGCAGAGGGGAGGAAAGAAATAAAAATAACACTCGTAAGGAGTTGAAAAAAACGACAAGAAGAGAAATGTTAAAATGAACAATTAAAACCCCCTAAATCCTGCAAGAGCTTGTGGATATTTTGGCAAATGATAGTATGTAATGGTCAGACAAAAAGATAGATTTCCTGTGTTACATGAAAAGTACTACATCTATTTGCAACCTCATTTACAAGCCTCAGTGGCTGAAAAGTACCTAAAGATTTTAGTGAGAATTCATTTTAAGCAGCCGGCACAGTTAAGTGTGCACGTGAGGAGATCAAAGATGTGAGCAGGAGCATTCTTTGATCCTCAAATCGGACCTTCTTAGCTTCCACTCAAGGAAAATAAGCAGAAAGCAGGTTTGATGCACTTTTGCTCTGGCTTCACTTTCCACACCTGGGAGCCAAGTCCATCTTAATATACATAATATGACAGAAACTTTTCCCAGTAGGATCTCTCCTCAAGACATGCTGGAACACCGTCATTTAACTAATATAAAGGTGTATATATTTGGTATATAAAGCTTTTTTAAGATCTTTGTCTTCTGTAAAACACAATGACTAAACCAAAACTGTTTGGGAGGCTCCTTTTTCATGACGCTGGGGCAGAGGACACAGTGCAGGCGACTGACAATATGAGTGGAGATTTTGGCTGTGAGCTGAGTGCGAGCGTTATCGGGATGACTAGACGAGATGCACCATAACCTGGCTTCAAACTGTTCTTGACGGAGTCAAAACTACACTGATAAACACAGCCAACAGAGAGAGATGCACTGAAAGACACAACTGGGGGGATGTGGAGCAGACGGATATGCATATATGGGTGTGGTGGTGGGGGTTTCTGCTCAGATGCAGAAGTAGAGGTGGGGCAGAGAGGTTCAGGCAGCAGCGTCACGTAGGACTTATGAGCACAGGCAGCCACACACTTACAAATCATCTGGGCCTTCCTAAGCAGCACAAGGCTGGGACCTTGAGCTCTCTCACACACACACACACGGAGAGCTAACTCAGGAGGGAAGACCTTCAGGATAATTTGCGTGGGCTCTGGGGCACTGCGCTGGTTAAGGAGCTCGCAGCCTTGTATATTTTACTGTGCGTGAGCACCTTCACTACGTAAAGCTTAATAATCAAAGAAAAATCTTTTCTGTTTGGTGAAATGCTCACTGATTATGTGTCCTTTCATTTGAACAAGCAAATATGTTTTAAATAGTTTGTCACTTCCTATTTTATATGTTAGCAAGCAAGAAATAAAGTCCTGAGTTGTGTCAGTATCATCATTTTATCTACTGATTCGTTGCACTTTAAGGGATTTGTTTGGTACATGATATTCTAAAAGATTTGGAGAATCCACAAAAATCCCTGTACGGACAGGGTCTGAATTATTTAGTTTGGATAGAGGAAATGGAATAATTAACATAAAATAACATAAAATAACGGGTAAGATATTAGAAATATTTCAAGAGCAACCTACTTTTCAGCTGCGTTTTCCCCATTATTAATCAAACCAGTTGTGGCCTCACACTGTGCTTTGAGCAGTTGTGGTGTAATAAGCTGATATTATCTTACCTTGAGTGTTTTGCCTTGTATGCTGAGAAAATGCTCACTGTCTGGCATGGGGCCATTCATGGTCTGGATCTCTTGACAGCTAGAAGGCAAACGGCCTTGGAGAAACACAAGAAGAAATAAATAAATATTCTGTGGGGATACGGGCTCGCACGGTGCACAAATGTGCAAATGTTGGCAGTCACATCAAGTGGGGCAAATCTCTTTATCGAACCAAAGAAAATGAAACACCCCTCACACTTTGATGTCCCACGGTACCGTGGGGAAGCAAACAGGCTAAACAGTAAATCTTTGATGTTTGCTTCGGCTCATAAATATTTCACTAAAGGCCAGATTTCTGAAATGACTAGGTCGTGTTGAGCCATTCCTTGGATTTTGTCTAATCCTAGTAGTCTTGACCTTTGTTAAAAGAAAGGAGTTATCTCAGCACTCACAGTTTGGATTCTTGCAGACCTTTTTGGCTTCTGGCATTACATCTGGGGAACACCCGTCACTTTTCTGACCACCGGCTGATACACACTGCACTGTCCTCGCCGTCACTCCATCTCCGCAAGTCACTGAACACTGAAAGGAAGCAACTTATCATAACAGTCCGAAGGTAATTCTTGCAGGTGAAAGTCAGTCAGAAATTCTGTGTTTGATGTTTATAGTATATGGTTAAGCTCATTAGGTTTTCTAGTTCATTTGTTATTAGAGTCCCCTTGTGTCCCTGTTAAGTCTCCCTTGCTCTTCAAGTGTTTCATGTCTGTTATGTTGTCAAGTTCATGCAGTCATGTCTGCGTTTCATTAGGTTTCCTATTTTATTTTCTAAGAGGTTCTGTGTTTTGTTTTACTCTTTCCCTGTGGCGTTGTTATGTCCACGTTGTGTCTACTGTGCCTTTCTGTCCCATGTTTCAGGTTCCTATGTTCTGTCTCCCCAGTTGCTGTTAAGTTTACATGTTTAGAGTTCAGTCAGTGTGTTTCCTGTTTTACTTTGAAGGTCCGTGTCTCATGTCAGCGTTTCTAGTTTTGCTTTCCTTGTCTCGTCCAGCCTGATTACTCCCAGCTGTGCTCTCCTTCTGTGTCTCATTCCTTCGTTATCCCTCAGTGTATTTAAGCCCTGTGTTTCTCTTCATCAGTGTTGTAGTTGCCCTCATGGCTGTGTTTCCCTATGTGTCAGTTTATCCATGACCCAGTTTAATTTTGTTATTTTTCGTGCCATTCTGCAATAAAGCAGCTTTTTGAGTTTAATTCCTGCGTGGTGAGCTTTGCGTTGGGGTCCTTCTCCTGCCTGCACACAGCCAAAACATGACATTCTGTCTTCAAAGTGTCACTTT
>NW_005187443.1:844721-856199 GCF_000239375.1 Pundamilia nyererei | reverse complement strand
TATATATATAAAATTTAAAGTCAATAGTCATGCCTGGCGAGGTGAAAAACAGTCCATTTTATCATGCATTTAGGATTGACATCAATCTGCCTTTGATATACTGATAAATCGCTATATCCCATTTAGGCAGTCCAGACTCACTCACCGGTCCCCAGATTCCAACCCTCCACTCTTGCAGCAGAGGGCACGGGCCCAGATTACAAGGCATGTAGCTCTCAGGAGGGGTCCCAGGGCAGTTGGACAAAGACTGATGGCCATACTCATAGTTGTCATTCTCCACATGCACCTCACTGCATGAGATCAGACGCTGGCGGTAGCCCTGGCCACAGCTGGCTGAGCACTGGAGGATAGCATAAATCACCGGCATGAAAAAAAGAGAACAGTGTACTTTCCATCATGTGCGCGTCATTGGACTGAAAGGTGATGATTTGCATGCTCGTTCTGAAGAGCAAAGCATTACCAATTTAACTCAAACACAACTTTTACAATTAAGACCTGAAGACAAAAAAATGATCTAGATGTCTGCTTGTTTGACTCTCACCTCAGTCCATTCCCCTGTAATCCAGATGAATTCGCAAGCGTGGGTGTTGCAGCTTTCTATTTCTGGGGGTCTGATCTGGTTCACGCAGTACATCTCGTGGACCTCCCGCTGGTTGTGGTCCACGCACTTCAAGGCTCGTTGTCGCCGACCCGATCCGCACGACTTACTACACTGTAGAGGAGACAAGACAGGAAACAATCTTTCACAGAGAGTACAAATAGAAAAAGAGCGGTATTATTGGAAACTCTGTGGGACTGCCAAATTAAAGTTGCAATATACAATGCACACACAGCAAGGAAGCTCCAGTTCAAGCAAAGCATGCATTCAGTCATTAAGCACTGCTTTGGGCTATACAGATGTTAAGAGGAGGGGAAAACACAGTGCTCACATCCCGTGTCAACAACATGTCTGATCATAGATGAAGTTTCAACACCTAGACCCTTGGCCCCAAAAAAAAGAGCTTTTTTCTTACTGTCAGACAACAATCATCTTCTTATTTTGAAAGTAAAACTTGAAGCATGGTACCCATTCATCCCATTCTTTTATAACAGCCCATTAGATCAGACCTAATATAAATGATGTATATTTTCTAAACAGAGCTGCTTTAGCGCAGATCAGCAGCACAGCTTAATATATCTCTGAGGAGATTTGTGGTATACAAGGCTGGAAAGAGAGACAGATATCTAAGATCAGGGTGTAACAATCTAATAGTAAGTGCAGAATTGCGTGATCAGCCCCTGACCTATACTAGATAAATTTCCATTTCAAAGATTGGAAAAGCAAAATGGGCACAATAAAAACCAGTTAGCACCATTTCGTGCCATTGCACAAGTCACCGTGGCAAGTATTAAAAGCATAAGAGCAGCAGAATGAGGTGACTGGGATTAATTTGTTGGTTTTTTAATCATGGAACTACTGTAATAATGCCTTGTAAAGGGGCTTATGTGCTGGTTCAGATATTACAACACTCAAGTTTGCAAGAGTCATAAAGATTTATCAAAGGTCCAGAAAGGCTTCCACATGTGTCAGAAACACTCAGCAGTCAACCAGCAGGTCTTTTTCACTCTTAATATCTTTAACTTTGTCAAACAACCGAATTACCTTAATCTGTCATAGCGAGTTGTGCTGTCCTGAGAGGTACTCAGGTTTTAGGTAGCCAAAGATACTATATTTCATTCTGAGATGTACCGGGACAGGATACTGTGTCCTGTCCTTGTACAAGGCAGGGAAAGAAATACTGCCTGTGTGAGCTGTAACTATCTTATGTGTGGGTACAGTGTAAGTGTCTAAAACACGGTAATACTTCCTAGTTGAAATGTTTTAACTGCCTCCAGCTGTTAAATGGGACACCCAGGCAGGGACCTCCGAGCACTTCTGCAGAGTGATTGGACTCTTCTTTCAGAAAGGCATTTCATGTTGTTTAGTGACGCACATTCACCATCACATTAGCAAAGTGAAGAAGGAGCTCCTGGTGCATTTCCCGTTCTAATAAACAGCAAACATGTGCAGACTCTATCCTGCAGAAAATAGCTGATCATTACTTTGCACCCAAAAAAAAAAAAAGGTTAATATTAAAGGGACAGCTCACCCCATAATCATTTAGTTATTTTTTCTCTGTTGCTCTTCATCTATCCAAACTGACCGAAGCAGAGAAGGAAGAAAATAGTTCCTAAATAAAAGCTCACAGCAAAAGTAGATTTTTTTTTTATATCCAAAAGAAAGGTAACATTTCCACCCTGGAGATCTCCAACTCCATCTCTTAGCAGCAAAGAGTACATTTCCCTCCTGGCACTAATAATGGGGCAAGTAACAGGCAGATCTGTGTAAATGAGAATCATTACAACTCACTGAATTCTCAACCATTTTTCAAGCGCTTTTGTTTGAGTATAGATTAGAATAACCATCTGACTGGTTATTGGATCCTCAGTGCCAATTAACAGTTTTGCCAAACTGAATACTTTTTGCGTCGTCTTTGAGTTTAAGTAAATAGACTAATTCGCTAATGAGAGGAACTTGAGTTATTTTGGGGTAGGGGAAAAAAGGGGATTGCCTGATTTTCATCTGCCTCTTCTGCTCCCCTCCCCTTTGGCCTCCTGACAGGCAGCTGTGCCTCCTACAGAAGCAGAGACTCTCATCCTTGCCCAGATATGTCAGAGCAAATTCATCCGCGGCACTAGAACTACTTGTTTAAGCATGCAGATTACAGTGTTTGTTTGTGCAGACTTCTACTGGCTTACCGGTTGCCAGTCCTCCTCTCTCCACCGGTAGCGAGAGGGACAGTCGGTGACCCGGCAGCTCTGGCTGGTCGCTGGTCGGGAGCGCTGGGGACAGCCGGTCTCCTGCGAGCTCCGTTGGTCTTCAAACTGGCAGAACACCTCCCGCTGCTGGATGCCATCGCCGCAGGACGCTGAACACTAAAGACAGGGCAGGTAAGAGCTTTGCAATGAGATCATTCAATCTGTGTTAGTAGTTATCCATTGTAATATATTTTTATATAGAAGACTCATAACTGATTTAGTCTAAAGTATTTATTTATGGGGAATGCTTTTGCCAAAATGACTATGTTATTCATTTGTAATGTCAGGTAGATGCTTTTATAACAATGATAATAAAAGACTATGCAAATTACATTTTAATGATAAAAGCAACCAAGCGTCTGTGTAAACGTTCAAGCTGTATCAGATCAATGCCAGTTCTACAGATATGTACAGAATCAAAGTTGAAGTCTGGAAAGTGTTTTGGCACATCTGTGTTTAATCTAGAGCAGCATGTTTGAAATGAAAGCGTGTCCTTTCTGCTGACATACAGAGCACATCGTGTAGAGGGTAAAACGAATGAGACTGGGAGGTGGGGGGATGCCTGTCGTTTTCTGCCCTTAACCTTAACTGAAACGTAAAACAACTGTCTTATTTTGACTGTTTGAGATATATTTGTAAGACGATATCTTACACTAACCAATTTTTGTCTCCTTTCAGACAGACCGCACTTCACTGATATAAATGTAATGCTCCTGGATCACATAACGCCTATGTAATAACAGATGATTTAGAGACAAATAAAGCGATGGAGGTGTAAGGCAGTTTGTGTTCTGGAGCTCAACCTATAAAGATGCATCTACTACAGGCATATTTATGTGTCCATTTATTTGTAACTCAGTGAAGCAGCTGAACTTTGAGGCACTCCAGTGTGCTGTGCTGTGCTTGACTAAGAGCCTCGAGTGGAGTATCATTTTCTCCTTGCGTCATGCTCCACAGCTGTTTAGAGGGGGACGCACATCCTCTCTGACATGTAAGATGTTTCTGTGTGCTCAGTCCACTCCTATTGAGAGAAAAGGTGTTGAAAGGCAACGACCAGGTGCACTTTGTTGAGTTTGTTTGGCGTGATGATGCGAGTGTATTGCCTCGAGTAGCACATTCAAAAGACCAACATGTGGTTCCCATTGGTGAGGCAAAAAATAAAATTTAAAAAAAGAAAAAGAAGGGAAAGAGGGCATGGAAGAAAACGTGGGAGAGGGGATGAATGGAGACAGAGAGGAGAGGAAGTTGAGGACCACAGAAAAAGAAGCTATAGAGATGAAAGGGGCAGATTTACACTGGCTCTAATTCAAATACAAAGGAAGGGGTGCACATCCATCCTGCCGCCCAACTTGGTGGACGGCGGTACCGTAGCACCAGCGTACACCACCTCAGACTCTGGCTCCACCCTGGCAAACCACCATGTGATGTTTAAAAGCAATCACGCCTCAGTTAGTGGCTTAGCATTGTCCATGAAGGCAGTCAGGTTCAGCTGTGGTCTGTTTCACACATATGGATATACTTGCCTGTAAGCCTGTAAGTATTAAAGTGGGGCTACGAGAGAGAAACAAATCCAACATGTCTGGCACCGTGAGAACAAATAGCTGAGAAGTGTTTAATGGCTGGGTCAGAGAGTCCTACCTCCCCCCAGTTGCCAGTTTTCCACTTAGGACATCGTCCACCTCTGCAGCGGCGCCGCTCGCTGGGTTTGGATGACGCGTGCTGGCAGTACTCCTCTGGGACAGGACGTCCTGACCGGGTCACACAGCTCACTTTGCGGGTTTTGAAGCCTCTTCCACAGGAGGCTGAGCACTGCAAGATGGAAATAAGGAGGCCAATAAGAAGCAGAAGTATGTTTTAACCTAAAGCAGAAAGCGTAAAAAGTGACACATTTCAAAACAATGAAACTCAGATTAATAATTTCCTTTTTATTGTTTTTATTGAGGGGGTATTTTGTTGATATCAAGTTTAACTGTAATTGATTATTCAGCATTAAAAATGGGATTTAATAAACAAGAAATGAAGAAAAAATCTCATTAGTATTTGTGAACTCGTGGGCCCTATTTGTCACTCACAAAAAAAGGAGGTGAGACCTGATTACATGGGGAGAGGTGGTCCAATGGTAAAGCGTGCCTGATCATCCCGGCAGCAGTTTGTTTCACCTCCGGGTTCACCGCGTTACTGAAAAGCTAACTCAGTGTGACAGGCAGACTCACACACACACAGCAGCACTAAGGGAGGAGTGAGTTGGGCTGGACTGTGCTTGGATAATCAAAGGGGGCGTTGCATGTGGGGATGGATGGGAAGCGACAGGCTCAGAGTTGAACGAGTACGTGGCCCAGCATGTGGCTCTGTCCTGATCAGCAAGGGACTGTACCAGACAGGAACAAGCTGTGACCCCTCGCCTCATTCAACGAGGTGAAAAGGTAGGAAGCCTTGTAAAAGGAGGGACGACTAAAGTGCTTGTTCCCCTTTATAAACGCAGGCATGCCAGTGCATTTTGTAATGTACTTAATTTATCGTAATTGTCTTGCAGGTAAATTGTTTATCCAATCAATAAAGACAAACGTGAGTCATATCGACACAGTGTGGTTATTTTAAGGAGACTTTGTGCTTATCGCATGTACTATTCATATATTACTATTTTTCATATATTGGTGTAAAATAACTGACAGTGCTGATGTATAAACATAGCTGAGAAGACGATTTCCACCCATGAAATTTAGTGGCAGATCTTTGGTCTACACACTGTGGAATGGCATCCATCTGCCCTCCACCAATGTCACATTATTTTGTTTGGCTTTTGTCTTTTATTTCATTTTTCTAAATCTAGATCACGAGTAATTTCCCACAAGTCTGTCTGTGCTGAAGGGATGAATCAGGATGGGGCCCCTCACTAGATCAAATGTGATCTTTGACCTGCCACTGAATAGTCTTGCTGACGCCACCTTTTATTCAAGTCACTGTCAAAGGCCCCCACAATGGTCCACTGTCATTAACCCGCATTAGACCAGAGCAGAGGGGCCTGCCAGAAAGGGGGCAAAGGGCGCTAGCAACTCCATAGCCGAGCTTCCCCGAAAAAGCCTCAGCGTGCATTAAGAGTGAATGAGCACAGTAAATGCAATGGGAAGTACGCTGAGGCATTGTCCCGCAGGACTGAGATTTACCTTAATGGAAACAGCTTTGAACTCTTGACACATGGTGAGAACATACTCGCTGACAGAGGTCATCAGAAGCCCTGAGCGCATAAAACAACAAGGGTAACGCTCGTGAAAAGAGGACTTCTTTATAACCTATTTGCAAGCGTTCTTTTCTCATTTTTTAACCTAAAGCACTAAACAATAAAAGCCACTTCCTTTGCATGAACACACTGCAATTATCAAAAAGCTTGGGCTGGTGAAATCCTAATATGGGGGTTAGCAGCAGGAGTACAGTGTTGCAAGCACTGATGCTATTAGCATTAATGAATGTTGCTAAAGGCTGGCGCAGGGATCAGTTACTGCAATTTCAGCATTTCATTTATTTTTAAAGCCAGTCAGTGCAAATCACCAGCAAGTTTTAAGTCGTGTCTTTCCCTCAATTGAAAGCGACCTCGGTGTGGTCGCTGTATGTGATGTGAACCTTTTTATTCAGGCAAGAATGAAAAAAAGCCTTCGATAGTACCTCTACTTCACTTTAATTGTAACCTTTTCTGCAAATGAACAGAAATCCAACAAATCTGTAAAAAAAAATTAAATATTGACATAACATTATAATGAATGAACAATAAATACAAGTAATTACATAAATATACAGAAATATTCTTGAAACATAGACTAATACTGCCATTTGTGAATAAGAGACATACATTATACTTATTTCAAGAGCCTGTTGATATAGTGTTTGTGTTATACTGCTATTCTGCGACAAGAGGTTGACTGCTTAGACTGACAAATGAAACTGGAGGGGATTATGATACAATTCACTATTGTGTTCCACTTTCACTGATTCAACCTAGATTTGGTTTTGTGCTGCCTTACAGTCACACGTGGGAGTCATTACAAGTAAAAGTTCTCATTAGTAAATGACGTGTGGTAAAAAATGTACTCACTGCTGTGTTAACAGGCCCTTAAAATAAGGTGTGATGTTGGTACAGACATTTATGACCAAGAGAAGTCAACTGGGTGGGCTTCAGGCAAAGTTGACCCTAACCACAGATTCTGGATCAGTTTGAACCGTCCTCACAGTAATGTTAAGCGTTACGGGGCAGGAGATGACACGCGCTACAGATCTGTGTTTAGGGCCAGCATCTGCGCAGGGTAGCATCGATAACTCATGCTTAATCTTAGCCAGCCAAAATCCCTCCAGTGCAAGGGAGAGCAAGATACGGCAGGGGGGGCAATCATAACAGAGACTGAGGTAGACACATTAGGTTGGCTCAGAGTAAGAGCTCTGAATACAAAACACCATTAACTTCCCCTGTGGTCACAGGTATTACATGTTTCAAAGCATGACATTTAACAGCCCGTTCTCTTAAAGTTGAGACAGTCAAAGACAATTCAAACATTATTTCATCAGATCTGTGATACACTTTGCATTTAGCTGATCAATCAGATCAGTGCAAACTGCTCATGGAAAAAAAAAAAAAAGTACAGAAGAGGCAACGTGCCACAATAAACACCTAACCAACCAAAGAAATTTAAAGGTTCTCTTTTTGAAAAAATATTTATATCTCATATCTCCCTTGTTTGGAAAAAGCACCACTGTTATGCAGGTCATCATTGTTTAATGGCTAGTTGAGTTGTGTTTTGTTCCAAGTGAGGTATTGTTGAGCATAGCATATATAGCAACTCCAAGTACTTACTGTACAAAGCAAACATTAACTAACATAATATAAATACACTCATATTAAGCACCTTTGAAGGATTTAAAACTACTGTTTTGGCCACACTAAGGAATTCTGGGTGCAAACCCAAAACTGGAATACAAAGGCTATCCGGCCTAACTACCACAAACTCGTCGGAAAGAGACACTTTATTTTACAGTGGCAGTACAGCCACTGTTCGCTGGTGTTTACTACTGATACTGGACGTTTCAGGCACTTTTGACTTGACGTATGTCTCTTTCACTGTCATTGTCATTACGGTACAACAGCGTTGTTGCTTTCAGGGGGGTAGATACATAAACTGTAAAATGAAGTGTCTAAATAAGATTAGTAACTTCTCTACATGTGCCTTAAAACAAATTGAATTCCTAATATAATAGCCATTTCATAGATGCATATAGTACAAAGATGTATATATAGTTTACAGCCCATATACAGTCAATATGTAAGGTGGTGCCTTTTACGTTCTTAACAGAACATCGACTATATCATGTAGCACCTCATACGTGGAGATCGTGGGCCATTCTTTGGATAATAAAAGAACAAGGCAGCATATTGTATATTCCTGATATACAAAAACATTCATCAGTATTTGCATATGAACAATGATTGGCTAAATGTGCGAATACAAAGAGCTAAGACACCAAATAAGACACTTTTTTAAAGTTAATACTATTTACAAGAGATAAAAAGGAAAACATCTCTCAATAAATTATCTTTTAAAAACAATATTTTACAAAACTAACTTTGATTGGGATACAACGTAATCCTGAATTATTAAAATAAAAAGAAGAGAAAACTAGTACGAGGCTCAACAACAGTTTTCTAACTACTCATGAAAAAAACTCTTACGGTCACAGCTGTCACTGAAGTATTATTTTTTTGTGTGTCGTACTTTTTTGGCATATTAAGCACATGTTTGCCATTCAAGTGCAACAGAAATGAATCTTTCCAAATGTCTTGAGGAAAAACTGACTGAGCAGTTGCCGGCTGCAGAGAGGGAGCAGTAAGTGGAGGGGGTTAAAGGTAAAAAGCTGGAGAAGCTGGAGTGTGACATCTCCAGTGTAAAAGCACCACAGTCAACCTGCCTCTTTAAAACTGTTTGTGAAGGAGTAAGACTACATGCATTTGAACATATGTGAGGTTAAAAAAACCAACAATAAAAAACGGTTATAGAGTATTTGGTTTTTGTTTTTTTTTATGAGCGTACCGAGGTCCATGGGTCTGTGCTCCAGTGGGGGTTAGACGGGCATGGCTGAGTATTGCACTGCTCACGATCTGGGGGCTTGTCATGGATCTCGCAGCTCAGATCATTGAAACGCTCGCCGTTTGGACGCTGACACACCACCAGCCTTGTCTTTATCCCACCTCCGCATGGCTTCGTGCACTGAGGACGGCACACAGAGAGGTCGCATTTTATAGATGCAAGTTTGTGGATTAAAAAAAAAAGGAGCTGACCGCCATGTTTTCATGTCAAAATATGCCTGTCTTATGTGAGACTACTTTAGTGTGTCCTTCTTACCTCTCCCCAGCTGCCATACACCCACTGTGGACATGGCCCCGATTCGCAGGATCTTTGCTCGCTGGGTCGGCTGCGATCTTCACAGCTGTTGGCAGGGTAGCCGTTCTCATCCTGGCACACTACCACACGCCGCTGGAAGCCTCCTGCACATGTGCTGGAGCACTGTTTTTGTGTTTTTTTTTAAACAGAGATAAGAGGGCACAAAAATAGTTCCTCGTTATTCAGGTGTAAAAGAGTTTAGTGGGTATTTTATGCTTCGTTTAAACGCAGCGATTAGCAAACATATTCTCAGCCTCGCGGTAATTAATCAGTGCACATACAGTATGTGTAATATGAGGTGTATATGATGTGAACACAAAGCCCACACAAAATTCTGACAACGCAGAGACGTCACATGCGACATGGCTAAACTTCTCTGCTTCGAAAATAACGTTCTGAGGAAGGAAGCGTGACCAGAAATATCTTAAATCCTTCCCAGAGTTATTTAAAGGTCACGGCTATTTTTTGTCAAAGATTATCAGTAACCCAGTTAAAACAACAAAGAAAAAAAAACTGCAGGAACAATACAGAGAAGGAGCTCAGTGGGACAGGATAGCCTGGGGCATTTAGGTCACAATGTCCTTCGGTGCTATTTCTAAAGATCTCATCCTAAAAAGAATGAAGGGCCTAAAGAACAGAGTCCAACTTTTGAGCTTTTATTCAGGACTGTGTGACATTACACAATGTTTCTTAAACCCTACCCTGCAGCTCCAAAGCACAGATAATATATAGGTACGACTTTGATTTAGGGCGCCTTAAAAGAATAGTCCAAATTATCCTCACTCTGCCCTTGCTGTAAGAAGAGCATAGATCTATATAGGAAGTTTTTATGGTTGATATTTAAGTAGAATTTGAAGATTGTTAGCTTAGATTAGCACAAAGGTAACAAAGTCTGCCAACCTTTTACTTATTGAAGTGATTGGTCCCACAAGATTAATGCAACATCTTAAATATCACACCCCTGAGGTCTGTTGACCAGCATGATGTTGTGTTTAGGAAGCCTCACCGCGCCCCAGGGTCCAGTCCGCCATTGGTGGGATTGGCTACGTGGCAGGTTCCTGGTGCTGGTGTTTGGTGAGGACGGAGGTCGGGAATCACTGGAGCGGGACGGGCACTGAGACATGGCACAGTCCTGCTCTGTGGCAGGACGGTCGTCTGGGTCACACTCACTAGCGTTCACTTCTTGGTCACTGAAGTTGACGCACAGCACTTGTCGCGTCGTCTTTCCCTGGCCACAGGTGACTGAGCACTGACAGCACAAACACATGGAGAGGGTGAAGAAATGAAAAGGAAAGGTAAATGCAAATATACACAAATCCAACTGGCATAAAAAGGAAAGCTGACTTTCTTTGATAGCAGATTCTTGACATTTCTGTTCATTGTGACCTGCTAGTGGTCAAACCAGACTTGATGAACAGAACCATGTCAGATACAAAACGATGTCATCTTCATGCTACCAAAGAGCTAACCCAGACTTAACCTGGTGTTAAGGTTACAGCAAAACTTACAGTATCACTCTAAATGAGTGGGTAGACATTTTTTAGAAAAATAACACAAGGCAGATCTTCCACCAAATGCTAATGGTGTCTCCAATCTTGCTCCTCCCTAGCAGAGTCCACTCAGTGTCTCGCGTGATCCATTTCACTTATGCAACAGCAGTTCATAAAAAACATGACCTATCCAGAGGTTTACATGACTCTGTCACGATGTTTCATGTTATTACAGATACTGTAACATGGTTCTGCATGCATTAAGTTGATGTATATACTGTGACGCTACATCGAGCTGTACTGTGCTGCAAGCTGCACTGGCTGGAGAGCAGTCACAAAAATCTCTCAGTTTGGATTTTTCTGTAACAGCGAGCCAGAAAAAGATGATTTGCTTTGGGTTTATAAATCTGCCGTTGTCAATCTTCTGTTCGTGTGTGTGTGTAAACATGGGATAGGCCTCTGAAATTTTTAGTGGCCTTGGGATGATTTAGGATATTTATTTTCAGGGGGTCAATGAGTGTCTTTGGCTTGGCAGTACATGTGTGGGTGTGCATGGTTGTGTGCTTGTGTGTGTTGTGTATGTGTATGGTGACCAGACCTGCAGTCTGCCTGAACTGTATCGCTAAGGCTCTGATGAGAAACATCTGTAAACAAAACTGGAGCCCCTCACTACAGCCCCTTCCATCTCCCAGCTCAAGAACTTCATTCCTGATTCCTCTCTCTCTCAC
>NW_005187443.1:820575-844650 GCF_000239375.1 Pundamilia nyererei | reverse complement strand
CTCTCTCTCTCCTCCTATAACTTCACTGCAGCCCTCCTCCAGTCTAACATCCACGCATTCCAGCTGCCACCCTGTCTCCACATCCTGGCTGGCTAACACATTAACATCTGCATAGCGTGTGCAGACACTGGTTGTCAGGGTTAAAATGAGTCTACAGTGAACAATGGAGCAAACATGGAGGGGGGAGAAACACATCTGGATGGCAAATATTGATGACACAATGTAGGTTAATCTGTCACTATAAGGAAATAATTATTTTGTCAGCAGAAAAGCTCTTTTGCAAGTTCTTAATTATTTGAGTCAGTCAATCATATACACATGTTGGTCTTCTTACCACTGTCCATTCCAGCACTTTCCACTGTCCACATGCCACGACTGTGCACACTTCCCTTGAAGGAGGCTTTGGTAGGTGGGCGCATGCCGACTCGTCGGCCACGCCGCCCTGGTCGTCACGGCAACTCACATAGCGCATCCGTGTCCCTTTGCCACAGCTGGCGCTACACTGTTTTGCGGGAGAGAAAGATTAAGAAACCGGAAACCAACCAAATGAGAAAAGCAGATAAAAAGTAAAATAAACAAAAAATGTGACAGCACTGCCAACCTGGGTCCAGGAACCAAATCGCCACTGGGTTTTGTGGCCCGGGTGGGAAGGGACTTTGGTCCCTGGGGGAACAGGGTGGCTGCTGGGACACTGGGCTATTTCACAGTCCTGTGGAAGAAGAGACACATACACCCATTCATGCAGTGATTAGCAAAATGAATATACTGTAACAACATCTGTCCCTGACAACAAAATACCATGAATATCAGAGATAGCTTTTCTGACATGGGACAGTCGTGAGCAACTTAAACTATATTCCTTCGGCTCTACGTTTGAGAGTAGTTATGCTTCCCATCGACCCTTTCCCCTCAACTTACCAAAACAACATTAACAGGGTCCGCCCCGTCAGTTCAAACTATGGATTGTGGCAGTAAGCCACTCAGCATAAAGCCCTGATCCCTGTCATAACAGGTCATAGTGGAGTGGTATTCAGGGCTCCAATGCCTATGCTGGCGTGGTTGTAAACTCCACCCCTAATCCACCCCCTTGTCCCGCACCTTCCGCCTTTCCCTCTTTCCCCTCCATATGCCCTCTGATGCCCTCTGACCCCGTGTCTTTAGGAATGAGTACTGGATCAGGTCGCACAGACTTGGGCTACACATTCAGCATGCAGCCTCCAAAAAGAAACAAAGTAACAGGAAGCTCTCCACATGCTTCCTGTTGTACTTGCATTTGCATGCATCAATAGAATATTAACAAATATATACTACAAGAAATCCAAGACATGAACAACCTTGTACTAAAACCTCCCTCCATCTATCAGTCTCTCTCATCCTATGTCCTGGTGCAGGGTGGTGGTGGGACTAGTGGCCTGGTGGCCCACTTCATGGCTGGCTGGTTAGAATCACAACGAGGTGGGGCGACTGCTTCAGGGTCACTGGTCACCGGTCTCTGCTGGTCCAAGCACCGGAATTGCGAGCTGCTGTGACTAGAGGGGGGCCTCATCCTGAGTCTGCATGCTAAGCGCTCTGAAATGGGTTTACGCCATACGCTGACCAAACAAACCTCTCATTCAGTTCAAAATATTGCAAGTTTCTGTCGGGGTTTCTGTGCAAGTTGTGTGCAAAGTTCACCATATACACACACACAAACAATTGGCAAGAAAATTAACCTGGGTGAGTGTCATTTCCCAACATCGTATGATGTAGACTGACATAACCCTCTGTCAGTCTACAACATGGGTAAGTGGAGGAGAAGCACGGCTTTGAACTAGCCTACTTTAAATGCTGGTAATTATTTATTTGAAGCATGTCCTCTGTGATATAGCTGTGATTTCTGATTTATTTATGGCTGCCACAAATACAGGATGTTTTGACACAAAACATGCGTGAAAATCAAACTGGGGGTAAATAACTGTGCACTCGTGGTGCTGGAATCATTGGAAAGTTAAGTGGTAACGAGACAGAGAAATTGCAAGGTAGTGCTTCTTCAGGTCCGAAAAAATAATGCTTGTAAGTTGGAAAAAATTAGTTAATACATCCTTCAGTCCAACCACTTTCTAAAACATTCATCCATGGAGGGAACTAACTGGAGCCTATCCTAGCTGCATATCGTAGGAGGCAGCAGGGATAGGCTCTTATGATATGTTTGCTAGATAATAGAAGGTCATCAGTCTATCACAGGGTTAATATGGAAAGACAGACAACCAGTCACCCTCACATTTACATCTAAGGTCAGTTTAGATCATCTCTGTATCATGCATGTCTATGGGCTGAGTTAGAAAGCCAAAGTACCTGGAGAAAATGCACAGAAAGGACCCAGCTGGCTGGTGGACTCCAACCCCAAACCATCTTACTGCATTTTTTAAAAGGAGCTTATATTAGTTGATGGTTTCCATAATAAGCAAATTCCCATTGTATGCTGAGGTAAGAGCAGGGTAGGTAAACTTTGCTGTTTTAAGCTGCAGGTTTGGTCAAACAGTGGGCTGATGTTCCTGTCTATGCTTCTATAAGCATAAAGAACTGTTTGTATTTAACCCAGTCTGATTATGTCTGGGAAAGTTGGTTTAGAAATTCAACAAATCTTTTAAAGATTGTGCATTGGGGGTTTGTAAAAATTACAGAGAAAAACTGGAATTTAGTGCAGCCAGTCTCGCAAGTGTTTGTGCATGTCACCTCCTTCTCATGTGCCCCAGGCTTAACGCAATCATTGCTTCTGCCAAACATTTCAAGTGTCAGCTAGATGACACAAGTGAAATTGTTTTCAAGAGAAACATATTAGGGATTCTGTCTCAGAGTTTTGTCTTTATGGTGGGATAGTGAGGCTGGTAAACTTCCCTCTGCATTTGGAGCAGGCGGGACAGCTTTTATTGAGACCAGGTGGAAATGAAATGCCAGGTTTTTTGTGTACATTTTCAGTACAAGCGTGCATCTTCTTCCTTCACACTCAACTACGGAGCAAAGAAAATGCTCTCAGAGTGAGGAGATGATAAGCAGATTGTGGGGGAAAAGAAAGGACGATAAGACCCCTTACCTGGGTGTCAGTGGGTCGCGTGGCTGCGTTACATTCGGTGTCGTCCATGACGGCACCATAAGAGCCCACCACGCACTTCACTGCTCGCATCTGGTAGCCTGGCCCACAAGAGGTAGTGCACTGGGTTCAAAGAGAGAAAAAAGAAACAAAGGAGGCGTGATGGGAAAACATTTGCAACAGTCAGCCAAAAAGAAAACTGAGAAAAAGACAAGAAAGGCAAGCAAAAAACAGATGTTTTGTTGGAGCCACCAGAGCAACCCCTGCACACATGAGTATATAGAGCATATAGAAAAAATGTTAGCTCACTTTAGAAAAAGGTCTTCTAACAAAAATCATACATGAGGATATTCATATACATTGGACTGGCCGTTTTCCCACTGCAGCTCAGTCAGAGGGTACTATCCCGCGCTTTCTTCTGGCTCACTGCCTTCAGTGAAACGGGGTCAAACTTGTGTGGCGGCAACTTCAGCTGCCATTTGATCATGCTTCATTAAACCACTTCAAATATACCTTAAAATGTGCACATCCTCTGACGAGGGGCACAAAATAGCTCGCATTTTTGGGTGTTCTGTTCTGCACACGTACACAAATGAGAATGGGTGCGCACACAGATATATAACGCGCTTTCTGGGAACACTGCTATGAAGACTGTCCATTGCTTTTGTATCTTCATTTTCATGACATGTCCTGTGACTCTAAACAGCAGAGAGTTCAGTGCTAAATAACGAGCGTAGCTTGTCTGTGTATCCACCCGATGATTTACATTAGAGACCAATTCATCAGAGAAGTAATAGCAAATTTCTCTTGCTGAGCTGTGACCCATCAACTGGGTAGACTTTCATATTGCATGTATGCAAGTATGAAAGCAGTGGCTCTAAATCTATATATACAGCATACTCTTTTAAATGCCTTGGAAAAAAAGATCTGCTATAGAACTATAAAAATTATTCAACCAAACTGATTGATTAAAGATAGATTATATCTTCTTTAAATGAAAAGATTTACTCATGTCAGTATGCAAATAAAATTTTCCATTTTACATGGAACCCTTGAGATAGATAGAACCAACCACAGTCAGTTACCATATCTTCCTTTATATTTAGCTCGTCTTTTTTCCTGTCTGCCGTCCCTCACTACCAACCAGTTGTGGCAGATGGCCGCCCCTCACTGAGCCTGGTTCTGTCGGAGGGTCTTTTTTTCCTGTTAAAAGGGAGTTTTTCCTTCCCAGTGTTGCCAAGTGCTTGCTCATAGGGAGTCGTCTGATTGTTGGGGTTTACTTTCTATAATGACCTGATAAATGACCCGACTTCTTACAGCTTTGAACAAAAACAGTCGAGCACTGTGTACTGAATGCTGCACAAATCATAAATACAGGGTTGACTCACCTGTCCCCAAGGTCCAACCTGCCAAGCGGCACACTCCTGCTGTTGGCACGTCTGGACTGACTCAGGTTTAGACGACCCACAAAAGCGATCATCTAGACGGTCCTCACCAAACTGACACCACGTCTGGCGATGCTTGTAGCCTTTACCACATGTCACAAGGCACTAAAAAAATAAATAAATAAATGTTACAGGTTATAACGCCATGAATTGCGTACATAGTTAATCGCTAAATGAGTACAAGAAATGAGCAGTTACAAGTATTCAGATTCATGATAGAGGAAGTTCTCTTGGTTTTAAGTAAAGCAGTATATGCACATTAGAAAGCCCCTAGCCGCAAAAACAAAAAAAGTGTGAGTGTGTTTATTTATGTGCGAGTACAGTCCATATGTATATATTACAGCATACGGGTTCTGGCAACACCACACGGGAGATCTGAAAAATTCCCGGAATGCAGCCCACAGCTTTGCAAGCTCCTTGCTCTACGATGTGTAAACTGTGCAGGAGTTTAAGAACGATTTCACCCTGCAATCACCTCTTACCCAACACTCATTTGGAGTGGAAGGAGGGGAGTAACTCTCCTAAAGCTGAGACATTCACAATCAGCACTGGGATTTGACATTTGACCTAGATCACCGCTGCTTTAATACTCCAGCATTTACAAAGAAGTCTGTTATTCTTTACGTTGAGTAGCCCTAGACACATACTCGTCTAAAAATCTCACAAACAAATCACTGAGCGAGTTGAAAACCTGCACAGAAACACAAAAACACATACATCTGCAGCTTGAAAAGGTGTCCACTTTAACTACTTAGGTAAAAGTCTTATTTTCTTCACTTGAAACTGTCGGCCCCAGAGCAAGCCACCAAAGGTGCAGAGAGTGCAGCGCACATGCCCCCGGGGTCTTATTTTCTTCTAAACGCAAAGACAATACAATAATTGCTAAACTGACCTCAGACCAGTCTCCAGTCTTCCACTGCGGACAGAGGAATTCATTGCAGGGTTGGACGGTCAGCTTGTCCCTTTGACTGCATTTGCTCTCATCGCCACCAGCCTCAGCTGCCTTTCGACACACTGCCCCTCGACGGCGGGTTCCTCCACCGCAGCTCTTGGAGCACTGCAGCACAAACATTTGAGCATCAACAAGTGTAAACACATACACAACCCGAGATAAACTTGGACAAACATCTGGTCAGTGCGGACAAACAAATCCCCAGACTTCCAACAGAGTTCGTACCTCCGACCAGGATGAGTACTCCCAACCACCCGGGTTACAGTCTCCGTGACAGCCTTCCTTGTCATCAGGTTTGCGCTGACCGCTACAGTAGCGGTCATCAACCTTCTGGGTCTTGCCGTCTGCACGGTTGATTTTAGCACAGTATATTTCCAGGGTACGATATCCTTGGCCGCACTGGGCTGTACACTCACTTTTTCGAGCAACGTGCCATCTGCGTAAAGAACAAGTGGGTAAATCTTTGCACTGCAAAGACCAAATAAAGTGTCAGTCAGATGGATCAAATGGTTTAGAGTGATGATGCAAACCTAAGTTCACATTCAGTGTTGCATGGCTCAGTGATGACAGCAGGTCTCGCTGTGCCGTGGCACCTCTGGTCTGACACCACCACCCTGTCCGATTCTCTGCTACAGAGAATCTTCCGCTTGCGCTCTCCTGTGAGGGTACAAAAATTGAGGTTCTAAGTGACAGCCACTCTAAAACATCTTGGCAACACACTATAACAAAAAATAAATCAAACATGAGTCAAAATGGCAAAGGAAATTGAAGAAAAGCTGTGTCATTTAAATAAAGAGATCTGTTTTATAACTAATAAGAAATTTACAAAGATGTAAACAGAATCTCAAGCTTGAGTTACAATCTCGGGTTTCGTAACTTTATCATGAGATGAAAGTGACTTTTTACTGCCCGACCTGCAAGTAGTTATCTGGGTTGATGCACCATCTGGCTCAAGTAAAATATGGCTCATCGTCGGGAGTGCAATAAATGCCAGCGTGAAAAGTGTGTACACCTCACTTTGGCTTTTGTGTAAAATTACAGCACGATATGAACCTTAATGTGGCAATAGATCACCACCTCATGTTACCAAGTTTTGCAGCTGAACGCTATGAGAGCTTAATGTGTTATATGCTAGATGTTTATCCTGCTGTGAACTGTGGAGTTATTGGTTTCCCTTCAGTTGCTGAAGCAGGGTGGTGCCAAAAAGTGGAGAAAGGCATTCTTAAACAGAAAAAAAAATTGACTTGTAACACACATAACAGGTTTTCGAGTTTGCTTGCAATCTTCCTCCGCACACCCACGTACTCTGACCTCTCCACAGTCATGCCAAGCAGATGTGCCACGGCATAGTGTAAAACTGATATTTAATCACTTGTACAAAGGCTAAATGCCTACAATGACCATGTTTAATGGTAACTACAGCATCCTCCATCTCCTGGGTCTCCTGCTCAGCATTTTCTAAATGTTCTTCTTCCTTCATTCCATCTCCATCCCATCTCATTTTTACTCTGACCACACAGTTTATCATTCACCTTTCCCATCATCTCACCCTGCAAACCACATGTGCCTCCCCCTCACCTTGGCACAGACGACTACACTCCTGCCAGGGCCCATAAGCATCCCAGAAGAACTGTTGAGGCTTATCCTCTATGGGAATGTTAAAGGAATACCTGACATCTGGGTTGTAAAGGTTCCCCACAGAAAGCACCTGGGAAAAAGCAGGCAATGTGATATACATTACACAACCTTACAATTGTAAATTTGAAAGATCAAGTCTGTAGAAGGATTTATGATTCTGCATTCCTCTCTTCTATTAAATCACCATCTTCTATCTTCACATCTCCTGCACAAGATACCAAATTGTCATGATAAGGACAGCTTACCTGGATAACGATCTCCTCTTCTATGCGGTCAGTACAGTTGATCCTCTCAATGACATGGTCGGAACCGCTGTACTCGATGATGGCATTTCCTACTTTGATTTCCCTTTTGAACATGCTAACCACAAACTCCCCGTTAAGCAGGAACTCTCCGCGGCTATTTGATATGGCTACAGGGAGGCAGAAACAGTTAGTTGGCTTCATCACACTGAAAAGAGTTTGTGTAAACTCAAGCTAGCTTTGATTTATTAGCTGATTTTAAAAAAAAATGCATAAAGGTGAATTACTTTGTGCAAATCACTGTTTATGGCAGGAACCTGCACAAACATGAACTTATTTCTGCGCGCAGCAGAGCAGCTTAGGAAACACAGTGGCTTAAAATGTTCATTTACAGTAAGGCACACACAGTGGGTAACAGTAAAGCCTTATTGGGCTAAAATAATCCTCTGTTCCCGAAGAAGTCCCATCCAGGGGCACCCTGTTCTGTTCAACAGTCAGTCTTCTGCACTCGTTCACCCTAATGCGATTATGGAGCTAATTTCCTGCCTTTACTTTCCTCGCCATTTCACACATTACACTAATATGGTTGTGGAGAGTGGCATTTATTGCACACGCACACAGACAAAAAAAACAATCAATCCGCTTTGGGTTGTCCCAATATATAGAAACACTGAAACACACAGTTAAGGATCACACTATGTTCAGAAGTTTGCATCAAGGACATGCACACAATAAAAACAACACACGAGCACAAAAAACATGAGTAGGTCAGTGGTATGAACAGGCTGAGACAGAGCCTTAGAGCAAGTACTAAAGCTTTTAAACTAAGGGACCTTGCTGGATTGGTACCCGCAGGCATTTAATGGATTTGCATGCATAGTATTTGCAAAATCTACGGCAGTTATGCAGTGCCCGGCTTTACACTGAAGGCTGAACGCTGTCCTTCTCATAAACACTCAAGCACATCTCATAAACACGCATCTTTTTAACAGCGCATTCCTCCAGAAATGACTTCAAACAGCACGACTGGAAATGTAAAAATACAATCGAAGTATTAACAATTGTTGGCTGTCTTACCGAGGTAGTTGTCATCCTCCGGTTTCCCTGAGTAACTGTGTTGACGCACATCTATGTTTGTAGCACCACTTGGTATTCGCACCACTTCGTTATAGCCTGCAAATACATATGCAGCGCATTAGCGCACCCAGGTCTGTAAATGCACTAACAAGTGAACCCATCCATCGATGCTTTTCTGCTGAGGTGTGTAAGCAATATAATAACTGCCACAACAGCTATTACCATTTATATGTACTGAAATGGAGACTGATGGGGGTAATAAAAGAGGTTGTTACTCACCATAGCGTACAATGTTGAAGGTGCCTGCTACAGTTTTGCAGGAAGAGTTATCGCCTCCACATACGCCACATTTGTCCCTCCTGGCTTTAGAGTTGAGTACATGATCACAGCCCGCCTGCTGCTCAGTACGGGAAGTAGGAAATACACAATAAGAAAATTAAGGATTTTTAATTAAAGGACTTTATTAGAAAATCACCAAATCATAGCAAATATGTAATTGATTCTTTTGAGACGCATTTTAGCTTAACTTTAGTGCATCTATGAATATAAAAATCCCATTGTCTGAGCTGGAATATACTGAAAACTGTGCGTGGTTTGGAGATCACGCGTTATGTTAGTAATGTAGGTGCTTACTATTTTATCCACTAAACACGGTTACTGTTCAAGAATGGTCCCTGCTCTGCTATTATTACAAATAACCATGAACCGCTGCTGCTAAATGAACAGAATTAGAAAGCTCACTCTGCACAGGCCCTGGACACAGATGTCGTTGGTATCGGGTCCACATGGCGTGCCGTCAATGACCCTGTCCCTGAGCTGATAGTAGGCTGTGCTGCCTGCAACCCTGCAGAACAGCTTACATCTGTCCTTCATCAGAACTGACACAGGAGATAGAATACAGATAATTATTTCATGGTGACTCAAATAAATGCAAAGCTTACATTATGGCTGTTATTCATGAAGTAAGTATTAAGATGCCACTGTGATGTGAAAAAAACTATTCTCACTTCCGCTGTACTTGGGCACCCAGCGAACATTTGGAGGTAGACCGTTGATGTTAAAGTGCCTGCCGTCAAAAGCAGCACACTGTTCCTCCCTGAAGTCCTTCTTCTGCTTGGAGCAGGGCTCAGAGTTGCAGGAACGAAACTTCATCCGGCGACCAACACAGTACGTTCCTCCATTTCTGGGCCTGAGAGTGAAAACGTGGGATAAAAGCAGTAAAACTGAATCATTCCCTTGTGTTAAGCACCTTTTCTCAGAGGACACTTATCAGTTTATCAATTTCCCTCTCTTTGCTCAGCCTGTTGTTAGTTTTTAATTTCCAACTTATCCACACGCTCTACTCTTTTCTATTCGTCCATTATTCAGGAAGACTGACTGATCTCCATATTTACCAGGAAACAATCCTGTAAGATATGCCATCAGAGAGCCTGTTTTGATGAGCATTAGCTATGGAAAGAATTCCCTTAAGGAGGTTTGATCTATGGAACACTGACTTTGGAGACAAGGTCCAATAGGCATGCGTGACTACAAAGGAACGGGCTGCTCACACGGGTCGGTTGCATTCGCGCATGGCAATCTTTATGCCTCCGCCGCATGTCCGCGAACAGGTGCCAAAAGGACTCCAGACTCCCCACGCTCCCTCAACAGGTGAGGCATCGTGCTCTTTGGTTATACACAGCCCATGTTTGCAGTGCTGCAAGAGAGGAACAAAGGGGAAAAGTAAAGGAGAGATGAGTGAAGAGAAGATAACAAAAAGAAATGCCAACACATCCATCTGCTCTTCTGTGCTTTAAAGCTAATCTGGGAGAAATTTGGAACTGGGAAAAAAAAATTCACAACTGTGTCTGGCTGGAGAGAGGACAAGAAAATGTCACCCTTACAGTCAATAAATATATCTCAGCTCCAAACAGAAGGATCATTTTATACTGTTAAAAAAACAGACTTCATTTTAGTCATTAGTGTGGTGTGCGCTGGCATGACAAGAGATGAGACAAACACCAAAAGGTTTCAGCTTGTCTGTGTGTGTGAGTGTACATGTTTAGACAGAAAATTGGCATGCTACTATTCTTGTGGGGACCAACAGGGACTTATGGGGACAACGTGCCCGTCCCCACAAGTTTTAATGCATTTTTGAGGCTCAAAATGTGGTTTTAGTGTTAGGATTACAATAAAGTTATGGTGAGGTTTACGCTAAGGCTTAGGGTTAGACATTCGATTTTGATGGTAGGGTTAGGGTAAGTTGCTAGGGAAACCATTATGTCAATTAGATGTACTCACTAAGATATGAAAACAAGTGTGTGCCTGTGTGTGTGTGTGCATCTGCAGGTCGTGGGACCTGGAGGTGTAGTTCAGCTGGTCCATGGTGCTTTCATGTCTCAGTCTTAGTGACAGGAAGCAGGAAGTCGGTGCAAAAGTTCTAATTATAAGCTTAGGCAGAGTAAGCATCATTCACAGCTTTCCACCACTCATTTACTAGTAACAAGAGTTTACATGTATCAGTGGAAACTTGACTTTTGACAAGTCTTGTTTTGTCATTTTGCACAACAAATTGTGCATGTGTTGAGATAACCTGCCAGTGTTTCCCTCAAATATTAGAAATGATATAAGAAAACTTTTTTTTAATAAATCCAACTAAAAAGGGATCTTTAAAACCAACAATAGCGAGATTTTTCTTTTTCATGTGTTTTGGTAGATTTTTGCTTTTCTATGAGTCAAAAAAGCCACAACATGAGAACATTTTAAAATAAAATGTTTCTTACGAGTAACTTGACACAGTTGGGTAAAACCGCTTGACATAATTTGTAAAGTACATCTAAAAAACACATAATATAAACATTTAAAAAAAAAAACAACATTTCGTTGATTGTATAACGTCCCCTCTTCCTGGCCACCAACACTAGGCAATGCTAAGGTTCATGGACTTTTTTTCTTGTGGTGGGCTTAAATCGCCACCTTCAGCCGAACTGAAGTGATTAAAATTTGGCATTCCACCCCTTACTTAATTATCCCCAAGCTTCTGGCTTAATTAAAATCAGTTCAAGGGTCTTCTCCTTTACCATTTACACACTAATGCATTACACTATCAGCATTGCTCTTACCTTTCCAGGTGAACAGTCGGTGCCATCTGCCCACGGCATGTGCTGAGTCCTGCAGCCCCGCTGGGCGCCCTCTGGACTTGTGCACCATAGTCTTCGACACTGGGTCTGAGAACACACGAACACACACACACACACACATTAAGAGTCAATGCTGGGATTCCAGGAAAAAAAATAAACTAAAAGAACAAGCTATGGCTCATAAATGTCATGTTTATTTCCCTGACTGTAAACAACTCCATTAATATACAGCATGGACTCAAGCCAGCAGACTTCCAATTTAGCACATTCTATCAAACAATATGCCTCCCTACACTAAATTTGCTGCATCAACAATTTCATTTGCCAGGTATTTCTAAGCCTGCGTGACCTTTTAGACTGAGTGAAAACCACAAGCCAAGAAACTATAGTGTCACATATTTAAAGACATTTCTGTATTATTAAACTGAAATGTCACTTTTTTAACTTAAATTCAAATTAAATCTGGCTTCACTTTGCTTGTGTTTCAGAAGATGTTAAACGTGGCAAGTGACTTTAAAGGCTTCAGAGTCATCCGAGAACCTCTGCTGCACTGAATCTCAACTCCCTCCGCTCCCCTCTGAGACCCCCACGTGCAACATGACAGTTCAGATTTGCACACCGAGTCCGCTTACCATATAAGGGCACACCTGCGTTCCCGGCCCAAATATCAATTCACACTGTTTATTGACATTGTATATCCGCCCGGGCAGCTGCTGCGAGAGAGCGTACGGTCTAGAAACGGGCTCATCGAGCAAGCACTCACCATATCCTGTGCTATTAAGAAATAAAAATAAAATGACTTAAAGAAAAGGGATAAAAACAAGAGAAACAAACAGACAGAAAGCACACTCAGTACAGCTGGAGTGGTTATTTTTCTGCACAAAAACATCTTGAAAAACGTCTTGTGTTGAACTAGCTATATGTGGTAAGTGGTGGGGAACTCAGGAAGTCAAGGATGGAGGGATACTATGCATTGCTTTGGAGGTAGGTCATTAAATATTATTACTCCAAGAGTTCTGGGTCTTTCTCAGTGTGTACGAGAGACGAGACCAGAGGGTGCAACAGCCCTGAGAAATGATGACAGTTTGACTGTGGCTACCAATGCACTGTGTGTGTTGGCGTGTGTGTGTTTGTGTAAACCTGCACAGTTATTAAAGAATATTTAGCCAGGTTTTAGGAGGTCATTTTTGCTACGTTTTCCCAGTTCTATTCCCCATGCATGTTTGGAACAATGATGAAGACAACAGTATGACATACTCAAGGAACTCTGTGATGTACTTCCTGCTACACTTGGACCACATCCAAGGGTTTGTGTTGTAATTAAGTGTGGGAGCCATCACATGTTGTTGAATCTTTACTCCATCCTCCTTACACTTGTTACTGTCATCGTGAGGCATGTTGAACCTGGAAGAATAGAGGAAAAAAACATGTTCAGGCATAAAAAAAAAAAAAGCTATTTATATTAACAAGCAACAAATAGAGCGTTTTCAAATGTCCCCACTAGCTGTACTTCCATGGCCCTGCATGGCTCTGTTTTGCCAGTGTGGTTATTGCTTCTTGGCAGGACGTCAACTTCTTGATATGTTTTATTGTGCTTCACAAAGTGGCAGTGACAAATAGCAATTTGTGTTGTGTTTGACTGTACTTCATTTCTTCAGCAACATCTAAACAGCAATTCTATTTTTCTACTGTCACCATCTTATTGGCTTTGGGAAACTCATTCAAGGTTGCTATACAAAATAATGCACAGCATTTGTATTGCCTGCCTGTGGCAAGACTGGATAGAAAGATATTAAATTATATGAAAACTGAGAGAAGAATAAGTGAAGCATTCAAGCTCCTGCAGGGTAAACAAATGTACTCCCGGTCGATGGTGGACAGGTGCGGCATCACACTCCTTGTTGCTAAGCTGTCCGCCTACAACACCGAGCTTTGTCGCAAATCAGTCATCAAGCATGCTGCCCCAGCCTGATGCAGATAAACATGCAACCCAATAATAAGAAAAGGAGCATTTGTTTGAGATGAGGACTATTAAAGTCTGTAACAGTCTCCAGAGTAGAACGCTTACTCAGGACTTTGGACAGTGGAGTTTGCTGAAGGGCAAAGGAAACCAAGAAGTGGTTTAAATTCAATTCTGAGAATCCAGGTTACAGATTTTTTTTTGCTCTCAAAATGAAAAGCAGGGATACATTTTTTTATCCAGATGTGCAGAATTTATGGTATCAGCTGTTATAAATTCCTAGAAAGTGTTCTGAAGCTCTAGTGATGTGTAACTAAGAACAAAACCAAGTATTTATGACTGATGAAAAAACAAATCAGTGGAAAAATGTCAGCTGCTCTTACACATGTCCAAGTTCGTGGGCAATGGTGAATGCAGTACTGAGTCCATTGTCCTCACTGATGCTGCAGCTCCTGTAGGGATCACACACGGTCCCCAACTCTGCAAGTCCTGAATAAGAAGAAGCTCAGTTCATTTTCTTTTGTATTTATTTAATGTACATTTCTACTATAATTTGTATCACTCTGTTACAAAAAAAAAGAAAAAGAACAAATATGCATTTACCTAAGGTGTCACACTTATCCCTCGCTCTACAGATGTCCTGCCTGTGGTGAAAACAAAGATAATTGATCTCGGTCATTGTTAGTCTACATTTTAGAATTTTGTCAGGATCCCTCTACATTTTTGGTTCACGGAATATTTGCATTTTGAAAAATGAAAGCTTCCACAATTCCTCTTGCACCTGGTGATTAGGATGGCAGTGTCGTGATGGGAGTGGTGGTTATCATCCAGGACGTTCTGACTCTGCTGCCAGATGCAGAAGTTCTTTAAAGTGGTCTGTGCATTAAATGAAATAACTGGACCATCCTGAGAAGGACACAGAAAAAAGAATAAATTATAGGAACGTGCACCATGTTGTGGCGTGGAAGCAAATTAAGTATTCTTACCAGCTCGTTGTTTATTATAACTAACTTTACAATCACAATGTTAATCAGGTTTCCAATGCTGGGGTCCTTGTATATGGAAGACACCTGAAAAAAACAACAAAGACACAAAACGTGACCTCAAACCTAAAGAGAAAATCAATGTTTAAATTAAGTTGAGCCAGATTGGATGTGACATTGTATATTTAGTGCTAGTGGTTTTATGGGCTGCTTACTTGCAGTTTCAAGCAAGTACCAGAGATTTTGTTTGATTGAAGGATCGGCATGATAACAGCTTGAGCCCCTGTGGACAAGTCAGCCTTTCCCCAGACTAGAATATGGGTCATCGCTGCCTCCCCAGGACTTTCAGTTCAGCCCCAGATGCAGGCGGAAACTGGTGTTTGAAGTGGTCGAGAGTATGCAGCCTATGTAACATACCTGAGCCTATTTTTTAACATTCATCAAAGCTGTCCAGCTATCCCTCAAGCTGCCCTCTCTTCCCCCGAGCCGTTTGAAAATGTTGTTTACCCCTGCCCTAAGGTGCCCTTTTACCTCCCTCAACTCTCCTCCAAAGGCTGACTGACTTGCAGCACAAACAGCAAACAGCAAAGAGGAACACGTGTGTACATTTAGTGCATCAGTGTGCACGAAGATGTCCTACTCTGTCCATATCTGCGCAAAAGATTTCTACCAACCAAACATAGAGATCAGAACTTACTATAGACATTAACGTGAGTATGTAGTGCTGTAGGTTGCTGCCGTGATGCTCCACCATTTTGCTGTCGGCCACCAGCATAACTTCAACAAAGCGCGGGTAGGAGAGGAAGCGCTTTGATCTCCTGTGAGGTCCTGAGTCACCGCTGCTATCATTTGACGGTCTAGCGCTAGCACTGCCATGCTGTGATCTGAGCAAAGCATTGCTGGCCAGGCCAGCGCTCAGTGACTCCAGGTCATTGAATACACCAGTACTGACCACAGGGACTGCTTTAATCACAGTGCTGACCCCAGCCGCTGGCCTTCTTTTCACCTTGTGTCTCTTATGTCTGTGTTTGTGTCCTAGAATGAGAAGCCAAAAGAAATGGAGCAAATGTAAATATACAAGAGTGCAGGCCTGAGAAGACTGGAAGCATATTCGCTCAAACAAGGCAAGGAATAATTCATTCTTTGTCAAGAAGATGTGTTTGCTATTAAGCTGAAGTCATGTTTAACTATTAAATGATGGCGCTATATGAGATCTGGAAGTGGATATTGTCAAAACAAGCTCCCCCCTCCACTGAAAAGAGTTTGCTGACAAATGAACATTGCCTGAAGTGCCTTTTTTTCTCTCAGCAAAGGGAGGAAAAGAGGGCAAAGAGTTCAGGCAAGGTAAACCTGGAACCCAGCCATAAAAAGAGTACACAAATTGCTGTGCACACATCAAATGAGAACAATCCAACAACTGGGAAGCATTTTTCTTTAACTCTGGAAAGGTTTTATGTCCTTAGATAACATCTGCTGAACTGCTGAGTCTTTTTGTTTTCAGATCATCCTTACTAGACCATTACCAATGTGTCACCATTTATGAGGGATGATTAATGAATAGTGCTAAAGATCAATTTGCCGTTCCTAAACACCCGCAAGAAAGAAATGTAATCCATGTATATTTTTTTCACATTCAACTGAGAAGTATTTTGTAAAATATCATGTTAAAAGTCTTTTCTTGTATGATATGTTTACAGCATCCTTAGCTCCATCTTTGTTTGTATAGTTTAAAACTGTAGTCTGTTGGAGTGGCTAGTAACAGCTTCTTTTTGGTATGTCACATTGGATAAACTGAAGGCTACCACTGGATAACTTTCATACACCACTCTAACAAAAAACACATTTGCATGAGCGGTCATAGTCAGCTCACTGCAGTCAATCAGGGATCAATCTGTGTGCAAGCTGAAGGCTGGTCAATTGCAACAGCCAAAAAAGTTTGAAGCCTTTTGGCATTTTATGCAGTGTGAATGATTAAATATTAAATTCATATTTTGTCCCTGCCTGTTTTCTAATTCCTTATTGTCTTTTATCTTCTTTTTTTTTTTTTACTGATTTTGATCAAATCAAAAGTACATTGTTTGTGTGTGTATGTTGTGTCTCCATTCTCAGTTCAAAATAAAAAGAATGGTCTACAGATTCAATAGCACTTTGTGCAAGGCTGAATGAATCGTGTCCAGAATAGCGTTTAGTCTCATTTATGTCACTTGAGGCTAAAATGAAAACACAAACAATCACTCAAATGGAGTGAGAGCAAGCATCTTCAGAAGGATCTCCAGCACACAAAGACAAACGATTTCCATATTTATTGCTTTTAGTTTTGATTATTTTACCGTTTCAAGTTGCCATCACTTATGTAAAAATTTACACTACATCTTCATGGAAGTAGGTCTACCAACTTTCTTATCAAAGGAGCAGAGGAAGTACAAGAGTCAACAGGAAGTTCAGCCAGTAAACTGTGATGAGGCGATATAAGTGTGAGCTTCCAAATGATTCTTCTTGTGCGAGAGCTGGAAAACCTCCTCATTACTGTACTGCAGCTGTGGGTACTGCACTGTGCAGGCTATAGCATGACATGCAAGCCAGGATAGTTTCATACTATACTTTAATCTTGTCATTACATCTCTGACTGTAGCCTATTTATGGCAGAATGTATTTTTTATTTAGATATAGAACTTTAATTACTTTAATATTTAATCAGTTGCATTATTAGTTTGATGGTGGGTTTTTTTTTCTAACCCTAACCCTGCCATTCGGGTTCACTTTAACTCTTTATGGTCATTGCACAGTCATACTTTCTACAGTACTACAACAAAATTTAAGTACTGTTCCACATTGGTGCCAAAAGAAATTCAAGCTGTAATTGCAATAAATAATATATGTACAAAATATATACAGTCATTTATGAGTCCAGGCATTCCTTCGGTTCCCAAAATCAACCCAACACTGAGGCATCACTGAAAGTTAAAAACAGTACAGCTCCAATAAAAATAATTCACTAAAAAAAAAAGAGGATTTACAAGGTTTAGTGACGTTAGAAGTTAGCAGGAAGTTATGTTGCTAGTTCCAATCTAGAAATGATAAACCAGATTCTTATTAAGGTAGTTTAAAAAACCCCAAAAAAAACCAAACCTAAATGTTCAAACTCTGCTGTCTATGGAGGACTAAAGAGCAGTGACATATAAACTATGCAGTGGTTAGCTACACAGCTATGGTTATGCTAATATAAACACATTAGCATGAAGGATGAGGGATACATTTTTCCTCAGTAAAGGTTTATGTTGAGAGACACATACCATCACATGGCAGGAAAAAGACATGGAAACAGACCAAACTTCAGCTAACAGAGATTCTGAGAAGTTCCCATTCAAAAGACAAGGTTAGCTACTAATATATACCTGTGTGGTTTGGATTAGGTGTGATCTTCAGTATCAACACTGAAATCTTAGTCTACTTTGTCTCCTCTCCTCTGCTCGCTGCCTCACAAAGTGTATGTGTTTGTGCATGTGTGCACAAACCCCCTGTCAAACTGAGTATTCCCAGCTAGCATTAATTTGTCCTAAAACTTCAACCGCCTGACAAGCACAGGAGGAAAAGCTTGGACCCATTTTTGCTGTGAGAAATTAACTATTCTTCTTCAGTGCACCACAACGATATAGTTTTATGTATGGAATTCAACTCCATACAATAAGAAAAAAAAAAGCAAATGAAAGGAAAAAGAGGCCCCTCCCACCAATTGAAAAGTTGTGTTTGCATTAACCAGATAAGCAGCATATCATCCTAGAGGGCCTTAGTACAATTACTGTAATAGCTCACTGACTATTATATAATTGGTTCCTGTTACAGCTGATAGTGGAGACTTTAAATTTGAGTGATTATATCTGCGCAAACCAATTTAAAGGTCCCATGTACATAGTGGCACACAAATGTCAAAATTGCCTAATTACTCTGTCCCCTGTCGCACTAAAGCACTAAGATGTGCATTAACCAATTACATCTAACCAATATATACTGTTTCTAGACACTGGGAGGTCCATGCTCAGCAGCAGAAGTATGCCGTTTTGATAGAAAGAGGACACTGGGTGAGGGTTTACTAGAGCAGATATTTAGGTCAGCTGACTGGTCAAACACAGCACCTCAGTAGCAAGGTCTGGATCTGACGTTTTAGGTACAGAGCTGTGTCTGATATATATCCTAATGGCATACATGCTTACTCATCATATAATGTACCGTACCTGAAGTGTCACAAGCTGAGGTCTCCTCAGTGGTCTGTTTCTTCGGTGCACTTTTCCTGTATACAATATGAGGTTTTGTGTGTTCCTCTTCATAGTGTTCTCCTTGATAGCTGTGAAGGGGCTCCACAAAATACTCCCCTTCTGGAGACCTGAAAGTGCCGAGCTGGGTAACAGAGAAGACACATAGCAGTTAGGCTACAGCTATCTATATTCTCTAAGTGCTTATAAAACCAAGGAGAATAATCTATATCTCGAGGATCTTTTAGTATTGAGCTCTGTGCAGATCACATACCAGTTTGTACTTAATGTAGGAATGTAAAAAAATAAGCAAAACACAGACATAGCAGCTTTCAGTGGTAAAAACAAAGTACATTTGCATTCATGTTATAACAGAGGAAAGGTCTAAATGTGAGACCGTCTATCAAGAAAACACTAAGACTTGGCAAGTATGCTGCAAACCTTGTATGCGTTTGGCATGTTTAGCATGAGTTGGTTAACTTAGAGGTCTAGGATGTTCCAGATAAGATTCGTGGACAGTAAAGCACACATATGGAGAACCATCATGAAAGCTTGGGGGGGAAGGCTGGTATAATGTTTGCTTGCCATATGTTTCTACTCCCAGATAATCAATGGTAATATATATATATGGTATATCATAAGGAAAAAATGATTTGGCTATGTGTATTAGTATTTGATGCTGTTTGTTCTGCTTACATTTTGTTTCTATTACTCTGCAAAGGCCTGCACTTGAACTTTTGTCTGGCAAGACAAAAGAGGATCTCACTACAATAAGTTATTTTAGAATGTACTGCAATGAAAGGCAGCATTGCCTGTTTTAGGATGGAGGTTTTGGATAAATAATAATATATGCTTCATAAATGTCAGCTCAGCCCCACAAAAGTTCCCTGCAGAGCAGAGGATTCAAAGCATTTTATGTTTGATTTGTCATTTGGGAACAAAGCTGGCCTATTACTCTTGTCTGTCACCTCACTGTGGTTTCTATGTATAAACTCCTCTGAGTGCACTTTTCCTCCACTACAAAGCATCACTCATCAGGACTCCCTCTTTAGGAAGCCTGGGAGCTGGAACAACTTCGTCTTTAGTACCACCCGTACTAAAGACGTCACCGACTACCGGTGGACCAGAAAGAGACACAAATGTGGAGTAAACCTGAGTGCAGTCAGCCGACTTGGGCTCTTTGCAGCAAGCCACAACCGAGATTCTCGGTAAATGATCAGTTACTTACTTTCTGGATGCGCCCCACTACACAATCCTACCACGAATACAATTTTGAACAATTTTCAAAGTTTTATTTATTTTTTCTTAAATCAGCTACAGCTTCACTCAAAAGTCTCCAAAACACGTACACAGCTTTTTATGCCCTCATGCTGCAGAAGTAAAGTGAATGTAAAATGATCACGCGCACGACGAGTACAACCGCGCGTAAAAACTCACCAGTCCAGAGCACAGACTGATGACTGCGGCGTGCTCTGCATGTGCATTTACTTGTCCTTTGTAAAAGCAGTGCCTTAACTCCGTGTCCTCCTCCTCCTCCTCTCTCTCATCGGCTGCAAAATCCGTTACGTTCTCTCCTCGGGCTACTCCAAGTATTGTCACAGTGTAGAGAGGTGCGATAAATCCCGAATCCAACGTCAGGTTGAGGTGATAGTCCTGTCCGAAAGCAGATATCCTGTAGTGGATATTCGGCGAGGCCCAGTGATCCGTGCTATTGCCTGTGCCCTCATCCAAACTTCGCCTTTTCCTTTTGAAGTGCACACTGGTTGGAAACTTGTCACCGGCTTCATTCACTCGCACCGGTGTTACAACCTCATAAGCGCCGATCTCCTCGTTTACTGTGGAATAAAGGTAGAAGAATGTAAATGTGGTTTAAAAAACAGTCTACTTACATTATAAATCAGTGGGTAAAAAGGTTTAAGGATTATTATTCTATCAAAGTTGTTTCTGTCTTGAAAATCTGTTGTTTTAGTCAGAAAACGATAGTCAGTGAACTTCAGGCATCTAAACGCTGCAAGTCATTCGCTTGACTGAATTCAAAACTCATTCATTCTCTGCCGTCAGTGTTAGAAAACAGCTGCATGAGAAATTTTAAGAAATGCGGGGGTTGTCACAGCAAAATACTTTACCCGTGCTTGAATTCAAAAGCAATGTCCCCGTAGATGCGACTACATTCAAGAAATCAGGGAATAGTAGGAACCCCAAGCCCCAGAAGAGCACATGCATGATTGTCCACGTTCAGAGGAGAGAGCCAGCCTGTATTCCCTTAGTAGTACTGTATTCCTGCGGTAACTCCGGGCTTTCCGCCTCCGGTCCGCCTGCCACATCCAATTTTATTATCCTAGACTCTTGAGTTGATGGTCTCTGGCCGATGAAGTACACTGCTGGGACGTGAGCGCGTCGCGGATTCCCTGACGAACATGCATACTGCAGAGAGGAGTGGGCTGCTCCAACACTCAACTGCGATGGGCTCCGCTTGCCCGTGAACCAACTCTCCCTAGCTTAGAGGGGCGGGATCAGTCTAATATAATATTATCAGTTGTGTTGTTTCAATCTATACCACCTATACTCAGAGAGAGCTGCCCAACTAATCTGACATAACGTGTAGACAACGTGTTGCGCAATCCAGCTGCAAATTTGCATCGTGACACAAAGTGACATACCGACTTTTATTGTTGAGTTAATCACGTTTCAGAGGGGTGGACAGATGCGCAGCAGATCGGTGACTATGACAGTGAGGTGGGGCCCATATAGGAAATGCCTGCCCTGGGGGCAAATGAGATAATCTTAGCTGTATACTTAGAAGTTCACGGGATCACAGAGTGACAAAATTCAAACTGGCAACCGTATACAGCCGTATACAGGCATTGCTTTAGGTCTTAAGTAGGTGATGGAAAAGGTATTGTCTGAGGACAGTGGTAATGGTTTCATTAGGGTAGTCTTGAAAAATCTGGGTCAGTCATCTCTCAGGGAGATATTCCAGAAAGATACTTTAACAAAATTACTCGGGCGTTACTGTAGTGCATAATCTGGATTCTGACATGTACTCAGGTAGATTACTCCATTTAGACTCATTTGATTGAAGGCATCTGTGCATGCTTCCCAGCCCACATAACCTTATGTGGTGATAACTGCTTGCAGCTGGCATATGACTTCACAGCTCATTTGTTGTGTGCAATCAACACATGTGGCCTGGAATGAGGCTATACATGAAACATTGGGTGTGCAGGTGCATAGCTGAAATTAAGCACCTCATATAGAATGCCTGTGTTGTTCAAAAACACAAAATAAAACAAATAAAAGTGGAGAAAATAGCTCAGTTGCTTCTGTAATTATGTTGATTTCATATGCGTGTGAAATCTATTTTTCTTTCTTTTTTTTTCTTTCTTTCTTTTTTAATAGAGAACATCTTTAAATAAATTCACACCAGCCTTTTTAATCATGGCTTTTTCCTCTTCACAAAATCAACATTCTTGGCGAAATTGGCCACCCATTTGCACCTGTAAGGGCTCATTTTCTTGTATGATGGATGATCCACCATGAACAAGTTTAGTATGATCATAGGGGTCAGTAAAATGTTAGCATTTGAGATCACTGGTTGTAATGACCCACACTTGAGGTTCCTAAGAATACCTTTACGTCATGACTTAAAAGAATTCCCGAGCCTCCTAGCCTTTCCACTGGAGCTGGAGCACGTTTTTTCTTTTTTTTCTTTTTTGGAAAACCACCCAAAATAACAACCCAGGGACAGCTGTGGGTCACAAACCCCTTTTAAACACACCCCTTTTATCTCCAGTTAGTCTCTTTTCCAAGAATTCTTTTTAACACAGTTTTACAGCACACTGGATCACAGGTAAGTAATAACAGTTGGGAGAAAATGTGCTTAGGCAGCATGTTTATGTACAGCAAATACAACTTCAGAGGGCTATTTACTCTTGTTCCAGTTGCTGCATTGTTACAGATGCTATTCATTTAAAAGAAATTATAATTATGTTTTTCAACGAATGGCTAGTTGAGTTACTGAAGTCACTGTTGACACAGCGTTTATGAAAATGGATTAAAAAGCTACTTTTCCACCTTAAATATCAGCATATGGTTAACATCTTCGGTGGGCTGATTTTGATTCTCAACAAAGCGGTTACTACAACTGGGGGCGTGTGTAGTGTGTGCGTGTTCTCAATGAATGGTGGTCACTGAGGTCATCAGAGTCACCCTTCCTGATTTGTGTGCGGGCAGCATCATTCAGAAGAGCTATCAGCAGTGTAAACTTCACTTCCCCTCCAGATCAGATAAAGAGCTGATAGGAGGCGGAAAGCTTGAATGAAGTAGCCAAGCCTGGCCTGGGATTTCAAAGAGATACACTTTAATTGTTTGGCTTTTAAAATCTCCCTTTACTTGATCTTACTCTCAGCCCCCACCCAACAGACCTTCCAGGCCCAGTGATCTTGACAAGGCAATATCTCTGTGTAGTGTAGTGAATGTGAAAAAGACCAAGTGCTGAATCTTTATTTCAAGATCATTCATTTATAGGCATGCACACCAAAATTGACTTCAATTAGGTCTTAAAAAATAAAAGATTTTCATGATGAAGCATGAAGGATGAGTTCAGTAATGCGAGTGAAGAGACTGTCCAAAGTTTGGTCGCATGGCAACCAATACTTCTGTATTACTTGTCAGCTGGTTGCCGGGTGAACAGGCTGTGGGTCAGGTGGGGTTCCCTTTCCTTTTGTCCTGTTTTTTTCCTCTTTACATCACTTAAGTTTTAATCAGTGTTAAAGGAAACATAGTTCTTCTTAAGATGGAAATTAATTTGTGTACCAAATGTATTGTTGAGCACTCCAATATTTGTTGAGATATTTCACATTAAAACACATGTGATGCTAAATTCATGATCCCACACCTGTTTGCATACGGACAGACTGACATAGCTACTGTGACATCACCGCTGGCTTCTGAAAGTCTCGAAATGAGCGCTGGTTCTCAAAAAATGGATGTGACTTTGACATGGCATGGTCATTCACCAATGATGTGATTGACAGTTAGTTAGCCAATAAGCATGCTCTCTCTTATGAAGATAATTCTCCATTTTGAAACATGGTATGACCAAGATTTACAAAACATACTAAAATATTTTTTCAGTATAATCGAAAATGAGTGACTGACCCTGTCAATTTAGCAGGAAAGTGTTAAAGAGGTCGACACAGAAAGGCATTTTCTTGTAGACTTATATGTGACTTATAAGTATTTTTGCAGCCACAGCTATCGCCATCTGGTGGTCTTCAGCTGAAATGCAGTTTTATGTCACTTCTGCATTGGCTTCACTTTTCTACATTATTTTTTTT
>NW_005187443.1:808414-819979 GCF_000239375.1 Pundamilia nyererei | reverse complement strand
TATAGGCATAACATGTAGTCATAGGTATGAAAAGCTCTTTATAGCTCCTGCTGACTACCCATGCATGATTATGCTGGTTGTGTTCATTACATGAATTCATTCAGGAGTCTTTGAGATATTACAGTGGACTCCAAAAAAAGTCCACTTGGCAAACATTGCCATCCATTAAGCCAACGTTTTACCATAGCCCAACAAGGCAGAAAATACATATCGCTATTTCTTGAGGAGTTATTTTGTTTGCTGAATATTTTGTGATTCCATTGCATATGTCTGTTTGTGTTTGTGATTTCTAAAATGGAAAAATGTCTCAAATAAATACCTCAGAGCTTCCATTTCTGTGGCCTGTACATAATATACATCAGTATAATCCACAGGCCATGAAACAGATGTATTCCTAGGAGAAAAAAATATGGTTTCTGTGGCTGCACACTTACTACATCTTTCAACATGAGACTACTTGGACTTCCAACAGTACATTGGTAAATAACCAGACACAGAGACGCATGGCTTCCTAAGACCTGCAGGCAAAGACGGGTAACCGCACACAAACACAAATGGGTGCACATGTTCAAGCTAAGTCACATGCTCTTATTCTTTAACTAGCAAAGCAGACAGCAGGCACTGAGCGTTTTACCAGGGAGGAATGGAGGGAGGGGGAGGTGATCCTGTAAATGGGCTTTTTAGGATAGTCTCAGGCAAGTTTATGTTGGGTGAGAGCTTGAGCGAAAACATTGTTCAACATCTGAAGTGCAATTAAGGCTTTGGTGGAGCTTTCACAGACCACAAGATAGAGGTCTGGATTCTGCCCAAGTCGTACAGCAGCTGTCAGCAGGTCTCTCCAAAATCAGAATGCTTCCCAGATTCTCTGGCTCTCTGTGGAATGGCAACAATAGACTTCATGCCAGAGACCAAATTAATCACTCCACAGATTCAAGAGGGGAGGGGGATAGTCATCAGAGGTGTAGTGCAGCACAGCTTGTGTAGCACTGTGACAAAAGGTACCATATTCATACAGTAGGGGATCCAACCTCTGTGATCCTTTAAAATCCAAAAAGCTTTCTTTAATGAACTCTTTTGTTTACAGAGGAGTGAGCAAACAGAACCACTTCGTCACTAAGTCTTTGTAGAAGGTAATCCATTCTTTCACACCAATATTATGATGCATCCACAGGGTGAAGAGTAAAGTCTGCAGTAGGAGGTTCTGGACAACTATGGTGTTATGATAAGAGTTTTAGTAGTTTGGTCTTATTCACGTTTGAGAATGCTTTTTCTCATGTGAAAGTGACTCTGCGTATTAGTACACACAACAAATGTTTCAGTCATGTGAAAAAGTAGGAACATCAGATGGAAATTGTTGGCTTTCAGGCCACCACTTCAACTTCTTTGAAGCCGAGTCTAAAAATAAAGACGGTATATCGAGACAAATTACATGTAAAACTGACATTTTATGGTGACTTTTTTATTTGACATGACACCAACTATGAATCACACCGATTATGAATCTTGGTGGTGAAAAAGTCTTGGTTTGAGGTTGTTTTGCTGCCTCTGGAACTGCAGCTTGGAGTCACTGGTTTAACTATGAAATCTGCATTATATCAGACAGCAATTTAAGAAAAAAAGATACTTAACTAGTTGATACACGGTTTCATACATCACAGTTGCAGACAGGCAGGCGTAAAGCCCCACTAGCAGCTGAACACACGAAGGCAGCACAACAAACTTGGAATCTTAAAGACTGACAACCAGTATTGATGAGGAATTTTGCAAGGTTAGTAAAGCTCCTGTTTCAGCAGCATTTAAGTATTCCATAGTTATCACACATGTTAACCTGGCCAGCACACATGCTAACGTTAGCTGTTTAACTATTAGCACTTACCTGATAGTCATTATTAAGATAGTTGGTAGTAAATTGATAATATTAACATGGGAGTTAGGCAGCAAATATTTTCCTGTCCATCTGTAACATCAAGAGATTGCTTTTAGACAGATATCAACACATGATCTTAAATAGTATATAGTAGCATACGTTGAGATGTTTGCACAGACCAATATTGTTCTTTAATCGTTCTTTTTTTTAAATGGGAGGGGGTGTTACGGCTCTAGCAGGGCCTCCTCCTGAAGGTGCCTGTGTGGGTGTGTCCCACTACCTCTTCTGCCTGAGGTGCCACCTTTCCCTTTTGTGCAGCTGACTCTCGTCAGTAGTTAAGGAGATTTAAGCCCAGGGAAAGGTGAGCTCTGGGCCAGAGTGCCATTAGTGTGGTTACAGCTAGTGAGCTGAGTGTTTTGGGGTGTTTCCAGCTAGTGAGCTGTGCTTTTGGTGATTTTCAGCTTGTGAGCTGCGTGTCTGTGTTTGCAGCTTGTGAGCTGCACTCTTTTTGACTTACTTTGTGCTTTATTGACTAACATTTGAGTTTCGTTTGTTTTCTTAAATGGTGATAGCGGCTTGTCCGTCTCTTTTAGTTGAGCTATTTTAATAAAACTCTTTAATTTAACCCTTTTGCCTCCTTGACTCCTTTTTCTGACCTTGTTACTTCCCCCCTCCCCGCCTAGACCCCACAGGGGAACGTAACAAGTTCCCCTGAGGGGTTTATTTCGTCATTGTTATTTTTGTCATTAATTTTGATATGTTCCCTTGTGTTGTGATTATAGCTGTGGCTCGGGTGGTAGAGCAGGTCATTTACTAAACAGAGGGGCCGCGGATTGACCCTGGACGCATTCGTCGGAGTGTATGATTGGATGAATGAGACTTGTTGTAGAAAGTGCATTGAGTGCTTAAAATTTGTAGAAAGGTGCTATATAATTCTTGGTATCAATGGTACTTAGTATAAAATCTAGTATTGTGACAACTGTATTAAAGATAATTCGCAGATAAATATCTGTCTAAAAGTTGTGGTTAAATCGAAAGATTAAGGCGGTGTAAAGAAAATCCATGGATCACCTTGTTTGATTTGTTTTTTTTCAAACAGAAGAGGACATCTTAAGCGCATTAGCATATCCACCCTCCATTTCACCAGAAAGCAGAAATGTGGAGGTAAAGTCAAACACTTTTCAGTGAGGTGTTATTTGTCTGTGAGCCTTGTTCAAAGGGGGATTCCTTGTCTAATTTTTCCACATGACTGTATGTCAGAAACTTGTAATTGTGTTTAAAGACACTGACACTAAAACCTGCATACTCTGCATCGCTGTATGGTTGTGGGATATGTATGGGTTTTCACGTTTGTTTGGGGTTTTTTTTCTTTCTTTTTTTTTTTTTCATTAACAAGCCACTCGTCAGTCTGCAGTAAGATCTATTTCTCCTCTGCTTCATCTACTTCTTTGTCATATTGGATATAGTTTAGTGTTCTGGGTCAAGGATTCTATTTTGTGCCTGTCAGAGCTTGTAGAATAGGCTAGCCTAGGTCCTGCTGGCAAGGCCACCGTATAAGTGGGTCATCTGGGACCTAGAGGAGCCAGCAAGCTCACTATAGCTGACAGGCACACAGCAGTGTGCACCAGTATGCAGCCAGATGTCAGGGGGAGTGCTTTACCACAGAGAAAATTTGCGATAATACAAAGAAATTTTCAATGAAAAAGGTCTGTGTGTGTGAGGGGGGGGGGTTAAGGACTTATAATAGGGGTGCATGATTCTTTTACAAGGAGGAAAATTGAAAATGTCTTTGTAAATATAAAAATTCTCTCAACTTGTCACCTGAAATGTTTCCATCGCAGGGCCATAAATCCTGGTCTGCCTTAATCTAATCTTTCAGAGGCCATTTAGGATTAGCTTCATCAGCTAACAAAGAAATCTTTTTTTTTTTTTTGCCAAATCAGATTTCATCAATCAATAATCGCATCGTGGAATTAACACAGAGAGGTGAATGGTACCAAGGCCACAGTGACTTTGACTGACAGCATGAAAGTGGAAAATATGAGCACACACACAGAAATATCTCACTTGCATTACGTCATGCTACACACAAAAGATTTATAATGCTTATAAATGGAAGCAAAACTTTAGTAAAACAAAAATGTAGTATTTTATTTGCAAACATAAAAAAAAGAACTGGTGGAGTTAAGATATGAAATCCAACTCAAAGAATGTAGTTAAACATATTTCTCACAATACAGTAGAACCACAAAAAACCTTGTTCTACAACTTTTAAACAATCCAACATGATGTATGCTGCACTGTAATTATGAAGCATAAAAAATGGTAAACAAAATGACAAATTTGGTATAAACAACCAACCAGCAATGCAGCTTTTCAAGTGCAAACTGCAACGTTCAATCTAAAAGAAAGAAGGAACCACCAATTTGTTGTTGTCAGCTTTGTCTTGGCTGCTCTTATTGGCTCCATATGCAGAAGCTGTGAGTCACCTCTGTAATGATTTCATGTTTTTCTGTTTTGTTTTTTTCCAACAGGATGTAAAGCAGAATATTCATGGGATATACACAAAAGGCAGCCATCTTTAAAATTAAATTAGAGCAGTCGTAGCAGGCTGATCCTGATTATATCTGGGATCAAAACTATAGAAAAAAACCCAAAAATCTCTGTGGCCAGAGGGTGGTGGATTAGATCTGGGCTTTGCTGTAATGTCATTAAAAGTCAAAAATCTGCAGCTCTAACACAAATGTCTCTATATGTTGTTGCACGAGCACGGACAGTCACTTTAATTTTGACTCTTGTTCGACACCTGGCCGTGCCGTTTTGACAAATGAAGATCTGTGCTGAAAAAACTGTTGTAGAAAAATTGGTCGTCTTCTATACTGTGCCTTTGTTTTGTGTACCTTTCTGTTTAAGACGTCAGCGGTACAGGTAATATCCCATTTCAGAGATCTAGGATTCCTTTAGATTAAATGCTAAGGAAACAGCCATTCCAGACAGACACAAAGGTAAGAGCACTGCACTGCAGCCGAATAAAAAATGTCACATGGACATGCTATGACAGCTTGGCTCTTCGTGCAGTTCAAGTGAAACGTCCAAAGTCTGCAAATGAAATCACAGACGTTTCATACTTCATTGCTTCTTATTGCCTCCAGATACACAGGGGAAGGCAATCGATCCAAAGAGATCAGGACTGCCCACACTTGCTCTGCTCTCTCCGTCTTCTTTGTCGTGTTTTTTGCATTTACTCCTACCTGGATCACCCTGAGGTTCAGTTTCTATCCTGTTTAAGCGTTGGCGTCTCATAGCTGAGGTCACATCATTACACATTAGTTTGAAACTAGTTGTCATCTTATTCGAGCCTCACGGGTGACTTTTAATTCTAGTCGGTCTCGTTGTAAAATGCCTCTGGTTTTTGTTGTTGAGTAAATCCAGACATTCTGAAAGTGTGACTCATCGCAAACAACATACTCTATTATGGTACTCTCTTATTATGTGTAAGCGTGTTTTGTTGTGGGGGCCGTGAACATCAGCGAGCCAAAGTAAGGTAAAAATTCTTCATATCAATCTCATTGTGGCACCTGTTTCTTCATTTTTGAATGTCTTATTATGACAGGTATGACAAGTTAGACACAAAGCAAAAAGTTAAAAGGCAGCGTGTGGAGTTAAGAGAGGTGGAAAGCTGCTCTGTTAATGGCTGTGTAGGCGGAGCAGGCCTCTGTTTTCGACATCAGACAGTGCAAATGTAACCATTTTCATAAGGAATGCACAAATATCAAGGAGTAGGGATGAAAGTTTAGGCTAAACCAAAGAAGTGTGCCACAATCGGCTAATGGTGGTCACGTTTGGGCTGGCTTTTAATCTGCACTGCTGGGATCTCACGTCATTTCCCATATGAAAACGAGCAACACTGACGGGTTTTTGGCAAACAAAGAGAAGTTGAACATATTCATGAGCAGCACTGTGGACGCAAATCAATTTACACTCCATTTAATGTGAAACCATATGAGAGGTAAGCCATTTTAGAGCATAAGACTTACATTAAGCCATACACTCGGTGTTGACAGGAGCTAGTCCACAAGAAAATAACTTTGGGAAGTGAAAGATGGAGACGCTTTGCCTGCCTCTGTCCCAGACCAAAAGTTTGTTCAGCTGTTATTAGAATTAGAATAGTGTTTCAGGTTTTTCTACTCTATTTCATATATTTGGGTTGCTATTTTATCAGCCGTTCTTTATTAGAATTGGAGAAACTTTTTCAGAGCTCTGAAAGCACGTGTGGCATCATCCCAAAGTAAAATCTGTGACCTGAGCGGGAAAGCATGGGCTAGTGTTAGAAACACAAATGCATGTCTGCAGTGAACCATACAAAGCAAAAGAAAACCTCAAAGCCAGATTTTTTTTTACCACTTAAGCGCTTAGTGAGCAATTTTTCAGTAATTTCAATTGATCAGATGATTACTGGAGTGGTTTTTCAGATCATACTTTAATATTATAGCAGAAGCTCAAGCAACTGTGGGGAGAAAGCCTTGCTCCTCTGTCCTTTTCATGCAGGTTTCTGCTCTCTCCATCACTTGCTTGCCATCTGTTGGGGCATCCTGCTGACACTATTTTAGCCCATTTCACAAGGGTGTGCTGACCACAGCCTTTGTAGTTTGTATACTAAATGCACAGCAGAGAGGGAGCCCTTTTGGACGCGTGGTTTTCTGAAACAAGCCATCTGCAACTGCTCTGCTCTCTGTGCATAGCCTGAGGAAAGAGGACAGACACAAACAAAGCAGATTCATATACTGTATGGCCCTCCACAAGGAATTCATTCTTTTTCTAGTCCTTACTTTGGCTCATAAAAATGCTTTTGTTTTGGTTTTTTTCCTCATCTCAATTAGAATCTCTGTTAGAAAAGTCCTTTACCTCAATATGAATATCTGCTTTAAAAAGAAAAACTGAGGCACATGAATGGTCAAGGCCATCTCTCGGCTTTCACTTTGTTCCTTTTTCAGTACTTATTTCTTTATTCTTTTCTCTGTATGAGCCCGGTTTTAGTATTGATGATGAATGATGGTCCATTATTGGTATAATTAAAGTCGTAGAATGGTGAGCAGTAGCACCAGGGAAACGCGATTAATGTTTGACCTCCTGGAATCAGCAGCCTCATATCTATAGTTCTAAAATATTTCAGGAGCTTGCAGTCTGGATTCAGATGTGCTGCGGGAAAACAGGGAAAAGTGCCCAAGTGACTAAGTGAGTGCACTATGGGAGGTGATGAGAAAAGAGTCACTGCTTCACTATTTATCCAGGAAAAAAACATCCACAGAGAACAGAAAATTACAAACCCTTTCATTTTGCAGCTGGGGCTTAAATTGAGTATCACTTGAAAACCACAGCAAGAAAAGATGTCCTGCAGTGATTCCAATTGAGGACTTCTTGGTAAAACCAGCAAATAATTGTTTTATACGACAATAGCACATGCATAAACATGTCAAAAGTCACTGTGGAAAATCATTTTTATTGTAACACTGTCTCCCCAAAGACTTTGGCCTCTGGGGGAAACGGTGTTCTGTGTCAGAGTCAAAGCAACTACAAAGACCTTCTCAAGTCATTTTAATTCTAAAGTTGCTGATATCAGCTGTTAACTCTGTAAAAGTTGGTCATTCAAAGCCAAACAGAAAACTTGAGTTCCACAAAACTTCAGCCCACACTGAGTGAAGCAGCCACAGTTGGCTGCAGCTTTTTCTCTCGCATCAGTGTTTGCAAACTTCACTCAGAACACCCCCCAGAGCCCAAGTGGCTACACGAGGACCGGTCCATCAAATGAACAACAGATGAACCTAATTATACAATTTCCATCTCATTAGCAGAAAGCTCTTAACCTGGTTATTCCTCTAGTCTTGTTTTGTATCTGATAAGACAGTCGCTGAGTGCCCTGCAGGGTAAAGGGCAGATATGTGCCAGGCCAACTTCCCCTAGCACGATTACTAAGCTTCCATCCGACATTAAGGCATCCCCAAAGAGTCAGTTAAATAAGCTTTAACAGATTTATTTGCAGGTTTTCACATTTGTCCACGTAGCTACGGATACCGAGGGGAAAACCTGTACGTGGCAGCACAGTGTTGACACAGAAACGGGTCTTATTACAGTTTGCCAGTATTCATCTAAGTCTTCATTTGTTTTCCCACACTTCTGATGAAACAGCTCTGGAAAAACATTTACTGTTCTCAACATGAAAGCATGGATTTATCAAACACCCATATGTTTTAGGTCTGTCTGTTGTGGAATTTTCACAGCAGTTATCACACAAATGTCCAGCAGTTAATTCTAAAACACTATCTTTGTGTCATTTCCATTACTTCACCCTGCAAGTATGACATTCAGTCATCATCTCTAAGTAAGAAAGTAGGAGAGGTGCTTCCAGATGAAGCTGCACTTTCATACTTATGTTACTGTGTGTCATAAACACCATCAGAGAACTTTCCATACGGGCTCCATGCGGGGCTCCAGATACTGACATCAGCCACCTTCTTTCAGTCTCTGGTTTCAATAAAAGTGCAGAAATCAACTCAGAATTCCCCCTTGAATCCGCGACATCTGTTTTTCAATGCTGAGATAGGCACGGTCGTGCTCTGCATGCTTTGATGTTGTTAGCGATACATGACATGTCGTTCTCTTTTACAGGTTTAAACACCATCCAATAAACAGGAGAGATGACAGAGATAATTAGGGAGAAAAAAACAACTGAATTTCTGCTCAACATTTAGATTTAAAGCCATGGTTTAAAAAAAAGGAAATGGGGAAATGAACGCTCACATAAAAGGAGTAAAAATGTATCTGTAGTTAAAGATATACAGAATATACATAATGGAGTTGAATTTTATTAGAGTTAGTCTTTCATAGGCTCAGTGTTGTTGGATCTTTGCAGTGTCTTTTAGCCAGGCTGTCATTTCCAGCCTTTTAATCAGTGTTTATATGAGAATCTGCCTGTGCCTGATAAGGGTTGGATGTAGTAGCCCAGGGGAGCATCCTCCCCTCCCATCCTGCTCGCTGAATGGAAATCAATGAGATTACATCTTCAAACACAAAAAACGGACCATATTACTATACAACCACATCCCATGGTCAGAGGAACTATGGATACTACTCATCATAATTTTTCACAGGAGTCAACATCCACTGCCACCCACCCCAAACACCAGCATCCCTCAACACACCCCTTCGTAATTTGGCAGGAGTGGCGGCCCCGCTCTGCCGGGTGAACAAATCGTTTCCAGCTCAGGTCCCATTCGGGATGTTTGAATCTGAGAATGACGGGGGGTCCAGATGTGCTTTCAAAACACATTGTAAGCCTCTTTGTTTATGGAAATCGCAATCTTCTTTGAAAAATGCTGATGCAGGGTTTCTTTCTTGAAAATAATACACAGAATCAGTGACTGTTATCAAAACCTCCTTGGTTTAGCAGCAGAAACATCAAAATGTGCATCTGAGCAAAACACAAAGTGTTCCAACTCCACGTTTCACTGCAGTCTCACCAGTGAGTGAAACATTTTATCGCCGAGTTTCCCAGCTGTATTTTTAAATGCTGTTAATTATGCTTTGCAAGTACCCTTCATCTCCTTAAGCTAACTCGACCCCATAAGGAGGAAAAAAATCAGAAAGTCCCCCCCAGAAACGATACTTTTCGCTGTTAAGGAATGAAAAAACAAACAGAAAAAAATCCTGTGAACCTGGGTTTAGTCTTCAAAGAGCTGGACTGTTAATCCTTGCTCATAAAATGTATAATATTGCAGTGTTTTCATTCTAAGCTAGATTCTGTGTCAGTCTGCTTCTAAAACGGGTGTGCTTGCGAAATGCTACCATATGGCAGTGTTTCTAGGAAAGTTGAATGAAAGGACATGAGATGAGCTCACAAGTGGAGAGGAGCTGAGCCATATGGTCTGTCACACTAAAAAAAAAAGAAAGATGATATGATAGAAGTTAACATTTATGGTATCCACTGAAATGTAAGTGCAGATAGATGCGAGTGTATGTGTTAGGACACATCACATTACATGTGTGCCAACACATGGAGGAAAAAGATGAAATCACTGGGTCAGAACAGCTACTATTTAACATCCTTTTTCTCTTCAGAACATAGACTCTTGACTAAAGATTGATATTGTTTTTCTGGTTTAAAGCCTTAACATTAGCTGCATGGCTGCTGCACGCTTGGAGTTTTGGGGCTATGAATAAACGTATTGGAGGAGAGGGTGTATATAACATCTATATTCTGTTGGCTTGTAACATATGGAGCTTTTAAAGAGTAGTTGCATGCCAGTCTGGTGAAAGCTATATCCTTGAGACTGTCATTGAATCCTCCATTAGTTACACTCAAATGGACCCACAATGCATTGGGTGTTTCTTCTCTTCTCACCTTTTTTCTCTATCTATGTGTTTATACACCACTCTGCCTTTAATCATTTGTTTTTAATAATGTCTGGCTCTCTTCCACAGTTGCTCGTTTATTCCCCAAGGCCACCACTGTAGATGGATCCACATGTTGATTTGGCCAGGTTTTACAGATGTCCCCCCTTGACACAACTCCCCCATTTAACTGGGCTGGGGACCAGTAACAGGAGTACACTGGGTTATGACCTGTGAGGCTGAGTTTATGTCTCCTCCTGGTTTCAAACCAGGGATCTTTTCCATGTAAGGCACATGTGTTAATCACTACAATACAAAGCCTCTGGAAAGAGTTTTTTTTTTTTTTTTTTGCTTATGGTGCAATCATGATCAACTGATCAGGCCTGTGGTGGAAAAAAAAATGTCCCTGGTTATTGTTATATTTTCTCTTTTAAAGAAATATTGAGGTTTTGGAACTGACTCGCTCACACAACACACAAGTACAGAGCGTATACACACATACCCACAAAAAGGTGTCCATCTGTGATGCCATTACCTACATGCTTCTTTAGTTGTAACTCAAAAGTCCTATTCTATGCAGCCTTGGGGAAAAAATCATTAGGGCAAATATGGGGTTAAGATTGTTGTGCTGACAGATCTTTATTTTTCAGTCAGATACATTTGAAAACATTACTGAGATTAACAATTGCTGGGTGTCATTTCTACAGCGTAGCCACCACTGGTTAACACCTGACAGCATATGACATCTAGTGCTACAGCACCTGGGGTGTGAAATAATTTATAGGATTTTCAAGTTTAAAGTCCTATAGGTAGAAATGGCAGGATCACTTGGGACCCGCCGTCTCTGCCTACGCCTACGCCTCCTCTGACACGCAGGAGAAGCTAAACAGAAAAAAGTATCTCCAAGAACACAAGTTTGTGGATTTCCGTCATGACTGCCATACAGCTTGTAGATTTATTGTCCAATTACTTTACTTATTTACTGTGGCTTTTTAGATCTAGTTTGGGTATGAAGATTGATGAGGGTGTAATGCTTATTTTTTTGTAAAGCTGTTTATTTACAGCTGCCTTCTCATCTCCCACTGTTTTTGGAGCTCAGCATAATAATAATGTGTCCTAAAGTTAGAATGACAGTACGTGTGTAAATCCAGTAAACAGGATCAGTTGACAACGAACGGAAGAAAAGGGGGAGGAAAATGGGAGGATAGCAAGTAGGAGGCAATGAAAGAAAACAGGAGGGAGAAAAGGAAGGCAAAGAAGAATATTCTAATAAAGCACAACTTCAGATGTGACAATAGTCGATTTAATAT
>NW_005187443.1:800362-807241 GCF_000239375.1 Pundamilia nyererei | reverse complement strand
TATTAACAAAAGTATTGCACAAAAGGTATTGCACAGTGAAGTGAAGAGGCACTACAGCTTAGTTGTTCTTACAACATATTTTAAGACACACAAACATGGAACAGGAACAGAAAAATAGAAATGTACAAAACGGGAACACGACTGAATAAACCTCCACTAAACTGGCACTGAGAGCCAGATGAAAGCCAATACTGAAAGGACACCATGGGCCCATGTTTGGCATCACCTGGTACCAATCTGCAAGTCCATGTTTTAGACTGAACCCCGTTGCTCCAGACTCCAGAAGATGGTTTGTTTATTATATGCAAGAAATGCTGTAGAACTTCATGTGTTTACAACCTCAAAATGAATCTGGGCTGCTATTCTGTCATTACAAAAACCTTCTGCCACACACTGAATTCCTTCAGATTTAAAACGGGATCTCCAGCTTCCTGACAAATACATCAGAACATATGTGCTCTGGGGATTATTTGACCACAGCGTTGCTTGCGTGTCTGAAAATATTACAAAAACTACAAAAATGCAAAACTCGTTTGTAATTACACTGTTGAAAGGAATACAAGCATTTTTCTTTGTTTGTTTGTTTTTGTTTTTGCTTTTTGTCAGCACTTCCAACATTGCCCATGTGGAATCTATGAATCTCCATTGTGGTCATTCCCATTTTTAGCACTGCTGTAGTTAGTTATATAATGAAATAGTTTTAATCAGGCATATTCTTTCATGTTGTGAGGGAGAATGGCCACATATGTGCCTCTCTCTGTGAGAACACAGAAGACTCACAGGACTGAAATTGTGCATAACGAGCCGTGATCATCGAACCACAAACCACCAATGGGTTTTATCTGTCTGCTGCATCCATCAAGAAAACCCCGAACGAGGTCAAAAGACTGCCAAACACTACTACACTACTACGCACTAAACCTTTTTTTTTAATGCCATCATACAATTAATTCCCTTCACCTTTTGCAGGAGCCGAGTCTCCTTATCTGTCAGTGCTGGAGGACCGTGCGAACAACATGCCCAAATATTAGCGAGCAAGAGAGTGTGGAAAAGCAAATGGAGCCGGCTGACTGACGGTAACACATTAACCAGGCTTAAATGAATAAGCGGATGTGTTATGTGTGACGATATGATGAACGGGGCCAGGGCTTTCTTTGGAGGATGTGTGGCTAATTCTTCCTTCCTGGCCTCACTACGGGCTGCTGCATTGTGTTAAGGCAGATTTCATCAGCAGAATCTGGCTTCCACCACCATAAGTGGAGGTATGAGACGCATTTTTGGCCTGAAGTTCAAGGTTAGCTGACACAAATCTTTAAAGCATGTACTTAAGGAAAAAAGAGAAAGGGAAAAGCTTCACACAAAGTACAGATAACCTTTAGGTAACCTTTATCGCTATCGAAACACCTACATATGGATGTGACCGCAAAGTTCTGTAAAAAGATGACTTATTTTTTTCAGTCACAGGTACAAGCGGAGGAGTGACGTTTTCAGCTTTTTACTTCTGTATTTTTGTAGTGCACACCCCAAAATATTTTTGCATTAGTCATCTACAAGCCACCTAACATCCTTGTTTCATTTCATCTCAGTGACAGCCACCTCTAAAGTGTGTTAGAACAGCATTCTCTGGGCCTGCTGACAGCATGTCAGACAAATCAGCAACCAAGGGAGAAAGATGAGTTCCTTGAGGAAAGGTTGAACTGATAAGAGCGACAAAAGCAGAAAGATGGAGTTGGGATGTGCAAGGGAGAGGACAGAGAAAGTTTATTTACACTTTGCTGGAGCAGGGATGAGCTCACAGACCAGCTGCATCTTACGGGGTGTGCTTGAACATGAGTGAAAAGAGTGAGGGAGGAATGAGAGGGGTGGGGTGGGATGGGGAGTGGAGGGGGGTTGCCAGATCAAAGATCATCCCTCATTCCCCAGACTCGGTCCTGCAAATGCAGCAGGGAAGTGAAGCCACAAATATGGCATCCAAAGCCATGGGGTGAAATATATCTAGTCTGTGAGCTTCTTCAACAAGACCATAAACACAAAAATGGAAATGATGTGAACATGTGCAAACATGGCTTGGGGTCACAGACAAAACCAAAACTGGAACGGTTTTGTCAAGTCAATGAAATGAGCAGTTTGGTCTCAGAGTTAAAGAAAGCGTGCAGCCTCTGAATCGCACAAGCAGCAGTCTTTCTGCACTTCTAAATCTGTTTGAGAATACCCGATGAAAGAGTTCACCTGCATACAACTGCAGAGCAGTGCACGGTGATTGTAGCAGACAGAAAGAGGTGACAGCAAGTGTTTGTGGCCGGTCATAGTACCGGCCATTTTTCAGCACAGGCAGACAGGACATGGTTATTCGTAATGAGCAGTTCTCCATTCTCAGGCCCTGTGTGATATTCCCACAGTGCAATGTTGTTATTTCACATTCCACAAAGGTATTGTCCCATTTTTGTGCCGAGGTATACACCAGAGATTTCCCAGTAAGTGGTGTAATGAGCAGGGGTTGACAGGGTTTAACAGGAGAATTAGTGCCTGCAGAGTCAGTCAGTTGGGGGCAGATGAGGTCCAAAGCTGTGGACTTTTGTCTCCATCAGCAGCTCCCAGTTACCCAGTCCAGGCACTACAGGGAACTACTGAGCCCCAAGCATTTGGTATTTGCTCTAGCGCCAGTATTACCAAGAGGTCTTTTTTTCCCTTTTTCTTTTTTTACATTTCCTCAACAGAAACTGGCTTCAAATCCGCTTAACCTTGTCTAAAATCTGGATCTCACCATAAACACTTCCTTCTGAAACCCAGTGGAGTGGGTGCAACACAGTTAAGCTAACCTCAACCCTTTGCACAAACACAAACACACTGAGAGCAGCCACGAAGATGTGGAAAGTCCGGTTATTTGAAAATCAGCTAATCCTATACACTGCCCGATGGGGAGAGCGGGGCTTCAAACCAAAGTCTCCCACAACTTTTCAGTCCAAATAGTCCAACGTACACTAAACTAACCTACACATCGTTTCCACCCTGATCTAAACGTCCGCCCACAAAGATGAAAGATAATTTGTCTAAATAGCTTCACTCCCGGGGTGGGAGGCTAAACTGAACCTGGTGGTGTGGCAGAGGACCAGAGAGTCAGATGAAAAGCTCCGTAGGCTGATAAGGAAGCCTGGCAGACTGCATGATGAGAAACCTGGCCTGTAATGGAGTATTGGCGATTTACCGGGTCTGCATGTGTGCAAATGGCTGCGGCTAGATTGAGCAACAAGACAAGGCCACCTACAGAGAGACAGCAATAGAGAGAGAGAGAGAGACAGAGAGCAAGAGAGAAAATCAGAGGAAGGGGCTGTGCAGATAAGACGGGATTAGATTGTGAGAGCAGAGAGAGAAATTGGTCAGCTCAAGCAGTAGTCTTTTCCGCTTTGTAAACTGCTCTCAGAAAATACACAATATCCTGACTGTGCCTTCTTAATCAACTGATTTAAGAAAGGAAAGGCTTCCCATTTACCTCAAGATAAGAAGGTAAAAAATATCATTTTTCCAACTGTCAAAATATTTCTTCATGTTCGTCTGTAAATACAGCACTGAAAAGACTTTTTATCTGTTTAACGCCTTCAGGGAGCAGAAGACACTGGGCTGGCCTAGGAATAAAAATAAAGACATATCTTCAAAGAGCATCTCAGTGGAGTCTTCGTCTCATTCTACATTTTCCATATCTTGTGGCTAGAATACACAAGCTCACAAAAAGTGGTAAGCATACAGTACGAGCGGGTATGAATTTAAGGAGGAAACGTGAGTGAAGGCGTGAATATAAAAACAGCTTTTTATGATCCCTGAGACGTTGACAGATTGGAAGTACGGTGAACACGGAACAAAAACGTGCCGAGCAGGAGGAGGAAGAGAGGAAAACTAAGAGTGGAATAACATAATAATGTTGCCGCGTCTTCGCCGCCAGTTTATCCAGTGTTCTCAGCCTGATCGTACCCGCCTCACTGTCCTCTGTTTATGATCAGGCCCCATAAATTCACACATAGCACAGACTCACGCAAGCTCCCACTCACCCGCTGTTTGTGCTGCTGGCATCCTTTTACAGTACTGATAGTTTGAACACCCAGGGAGTATGCCTTCATAAAACACTCCTTGTCTAATTAACAGCCTGAGAGACACATGAAAGGGAAAGGATTTTTTTCCCCTGCCTCTTCTTCCCTTTTTTCTTTTTTCTTTTTTTTGCTCCTCTGGCCTACCTTTTCCGGCAAATTTGGAAAATACAAAATGATAAAAGACAAAAAAGAGAAACAGCTATCATGTTAGGATACAACATAGGAGATGTCCATCATTTGCAATGTACACTTGTAGTGTGGATTGCATGTTTTGTCACACTGTTGTACTCTGTAATCGATCCTCTCATTCATTTACTCAAACGTTCATCTGCAGAGTCAGCCATATTATGTGCACTAGCTAAAGCTGCCTGTGTCAGCATCCGTGTGCAAAGTCAAGGACTCAAATGCATAACTTTAATACAATTAAAAACAGGTCACAAAGGGCGCCTGGCTCTACTTTAGCCAGGCTAAACACAGTTTCCACATTAAAAAAAAGTTGTGTATTTTAACCTTCTCTGGGGATCTACTTGGTATTCACAGTTACCCTTGAATGGTCATAGAAGAAACTGTGGTTCTTGGCACCTCTACTGTATGTTTGCTTAATTTTTAAGCCCCCAGATATAGATACGTGGCTGCACTGCACAACCTCAACCCACTCCGTGTCATAAATAAGAAACTACAAAAGTGGATGAGACTTTGTTCCTCAGCATCCTCCAAAATGAAAATGAAAAATATATTTAGAAAAAGAGACTGCAGACACTCTGTAGAGCCACACTCCAGACTCTTTTCATCTGGTAAATGATGGCTTTCCTCACTTCAAAGGGCAAACGCAACAAAACTCGATGACCCTTAGCTCGACTCATCATCCACGCGGGCGCTCTGCAAGTTTACCAAGCTGTATGGGTGTTAAACATCTGAGGGCTCCTGGCAAACATCATCAGCTCCATAGAGAACTCACGAGTCACACCCCATTAAGATCAAAGGTCAAACGAAAAAGCCTTGTAGACCTTGAGAAGTAAAGTAGCGTAGAGAATCACCACACAGACACACACAGAAAACATCCAGGGTTAAGTCTAGAGACTCCAAATCAGGAGGTCTGCTAGTGCTCAAGGGCCACTTCATCCCTCGTGTGTGTGTGTGTGTCTGTGCTTGAGAACGGGGGACGCTGACTCAGCGTGGAGCGGCTTATTTGACCGCAGTCAGTCTCGTGGGAGCGTTCAGAACATCAGGGGCCAAACTGCTCTGAGAGTCATGCGATAACCTCTGGTGACCTCTTTGTCTGACATCATCACTGACAGATAGATGTAAGCGGGGCGCTGGAGTGACTTCCCTTATATACACAAAGGGGAGATTTAGGGTGTTTGAAGGAAAAGAAGGACCTTGTGTCAGCTCGTGCAGTCAGGCAGTTTTCGCTCTAGTGTTTTTAGCGGTTTTTATGTTTCTTTCACACAAGTGGATATAGAGCATTTTCACAGTGACAGCTCTAATAAAAAAAAAGAAGGGAGAACAACCTCTAACTTGCTGCCAAAGTCAAACCCCAGAGTAGGAAGCAAAGCCAAAGAAACAAGTGCAACAGAATGTCTAATAATAACAAGGCCTAGCTACCGTAAACGCGTTGACATCACACTGCTGCTGTTCTTATGGGTGACTCTGTACCAGTGACACAAATCAGACCCCACTCCTTCACTCAGCAGACGTCACAGTGCTATTAGTCCCACAGTGCTTTCGCAGGCATGTGACATCAGCAGGGTGAAGTATGGGCGGGGAAATTTTGGGTTGGGTACACTCTTTAAGAAGATACGATCTTCTGAGAAGCATCTCTGCGAGTGTTTTGCTCACTTTGTACAGAGCTGTCTGTACTTTCTGTCCACACACAGAGGGCCGGACAAACACACAGCGATTAGAAGAAATGATGCACATAGCGAGCGTCAACATAAGCAGAAATTAAATAAACGTATCCTTCCTGAGAGAACTGCTGTGTAAAAACATGCAGAGAGAAAAGCAAAAAAGGGTTTTTTTTCTGCACAGCAGGCAGAGCAGAGAAATGTCCTCTGGGGTTCTTCCTCTTGAGAAGTCCCCATCAGAAAGTGGACAAGCTGGTCAATGGGGGTCACGGAGCATGCTCAGTGCTTCTTTCCCACAGAACTGCCTCAATTTATATCCTGGCTCCTACATACCGTGTAATGCTGCCCAGAGAACTGTCACTTCCTTGAAACCACTGGTCAGCAGAGGCCCTGCCAAGTCAGCGATTTTATAACACATTGTTGGCCCGAGTTTGCCTTGAGAATATTGCCAAAACACAAAACCTGTGATAAGTTGATAGCAGTGTCTTTCTATTTTCGGGAGGGGGGGGTCAGTAGTTATAAATAACCCCTTCCCGTGCGCCATTTACTCCCTCCGTCTCAAACTTGTGGCTCCGTGAGTCGCTCCAGGATGTATGTCCCCAGTAAGACATGCATGGGGAAGTACACGTTTGAGCTCACATGCGTTTCACACAACGCATCCGGCTCCGCCAGGTATGAGACAGACCACGTTCTGGTCCAGCCACAGCCCTGTCCTGTTAATCACCAGCCCACCACCCTTGCATTGTCCAACACAGGGTGGGATGTGGGTGTGTATTGGCAGTTACCTTTGACCCACTGGAGCAACTTATGCACACACCTTTCACAGTCTTCATTCATCCCTTGACTGCCGGGCGTCAGATCCTGGACACACACGTGCTTACTCACACTTACCCTCAGAGGATACCCTGGAGAACGGAGAAGAATTCATGGAAGGAACATGGACTCTCTCTCTC
>NW_005187443.1:798932-800326 GCF_000239375.1 Pundamilia nyererei | reverse complement strand
ACACACACACACACACACACACACACACACACACACACACAGAAACTTGTCCAATGCTCGTACAACATGAGACGCATGCGATATCATCACTCAATAACTTTTATTGCTCAAGAAAATATCCTATGAATCAGAGTTTGCTGGCTTAAGATGCGGATTTCTAAACAGAAGCAGGAAGCGCTCCTGTTTGTTCTTCTGATCCTAGTACATGAAGTTTTTATGATTTCCCAACTGAAAGAGATCAGTCAGGATTTCTGGTACAAAACAGAGAAAAAAAATCCCCACCCCCTTTCCCAACTTTCTTACACCCCTTTAAAAACTATTGAGACATCCTGTGGAGGATCACCATACTCACACAAAAATGCACTACAGTCACACGGTTGCCAATAACAACATTAAATCCACAAAGAAATCGAAAATATTAAATGCAGTTTCTTTTTCTCCATAGCTGTGCCCTCTGTGATTCGCTGCCATGCCTCTACAACTGCACTGCGAGGATTTCCCGTGTAAGATCAGTAACGGGTACCAAGGAGATATTTTCTGTTTCAGCCTCAGGTGACAAAGCTGATTCCTGAGAATGGCAAACTTAAGAGTAAATGTGGACTTTCTCAGTCATTGACTGGCTATTGCCTTCTGTATTTTTACTGTAAATGTGGGCCTCTTACAATGGCAGTGATAATAAAACCACTTCTCACTCCAAAGATGAATAAACAAAGACTGTCTTCTCACTGCTTTAATTTGCTAATGGCTGTTATCAAATACAGAATTAAAAGGCACACATAATGCCCTCAAGGATAGTTGTCACAGAGATGCATTCTTATAAACATTGCCCCCTCTCCCAAATCACAGCGACAAACGATGTTCTCTGTGTTTGTAGAAATCAGAAAAGAAGGGAAGATTAATGAAGAGCGTCTGGTAACTCCTGTATTTTACCTGTAAGCCTCCTTGATTCATCTCCTCTCGCTTGAGGACTCAAACAGGTCTCTGTCTTTCAAATTGAAACTGAAGTTATTTCTTTTGGGCTGCAGCTGCCATAAAAGGGTGCACAGATCACTGGTCCTTTTAGATTATGGCCAGGACAACTCCTGAGATGTGAAACCAGCTTTTTAGCTGTTAAGTTCTGAATTCAGCAGCAACTTTGACTCCTGTGTGGTTCTGGTAGGCAGTCAGTCTATCAGATGTGATAACTGTGTTTGATTTTCTGAAAATATCTGAAGATGGAAAAAAAAACCCCACTGAACTGAAAGATGAATAAATATTTTGTAGAGCTGAGGGAATCTACGAAGTGTTGTGACTTTATTGTTCCAGGTCAAACCTTTTTCATGCTTGGAATTTTACTGGAGAAATATGAATCATTGTTCTGAAAGAATACAGTCATCTCTTTTCTATCTACATTT
>NW_005187443.1:795483-797330 GCF_000239375.1 Pundamilia nyererei | reverse complement strand
TGGGCCGCTGTGCTGTCCATTTATTCTACCTTCAGTTCGATGTTTAGTTCAGATCTGTTGTAAGGCCGCCCTCTCTTTAAGCCAGCTTTCTCCCAATTGGGTGTCCCTCACAAATTTGACAGCATTTAAGGCTAGGTCACCTTTCACAATTAATGTGTTTTGATCATAGCTAACCCAATGTATTTTAAATATACGCACAGCTGTAGCTCAGGGGTGGAGAGAGTTCTCTACCAATCACAAGGTGGGTGGTTCAGCCTTGGATGCTCCAGTCTGGTTGTCTAAGGAATTTTACTTGGACCTCAAGTTGCTCTCCGGTGCATTCATCAGCAGTGTGTATGAATATGTGTGTGAAAGAGTTAGATAAGTAAGCGTTTGTGTGAATAGGTTAATGAGGCATGTTTTACGGAGCACTTTGAGTGCTCAAAAACAGTAGAAAAGCACTATATAAGAGCTAGTCCATTTACCATTTAAAATTTTTATAGTTAGGTATATATGCTGACACAACAGCTTCCTTTCTACAGTTAAAAAGAAAAGAAAAAAATAATAACTTACTAGTTTATCACTAGATCTTCCCAGCTGTAAAAATCTACCTACTAGTTGGGATGCAGCCTGGTTTTCTGAAAGGACCGCCTTTGCGTGCCCACTCCAAAGAACCCAGTTTCCTCTGGTCAGCCACTTTACACCAGTAGAGCACACTGAGCAGGAAGTTTACAGCCACCACAGTCAACCCAAAGCATGCCTATCTTTGTTCAAGCAACCAAACAGTCTTTGTTCTGCGCAACAAAGGAGAAGCCTTAAAAACAGAGAGCACAGAGAGTGTCTCAGGACTGTTTGGTGCCATGATACAACTCAATACTGCGCAGAAAACAACTACAGTCTCCAGATCTCCACAGCCTCAGGCACACTGACAATAATCAGGCCACACTAACTCTATCATTTGTGGAAATGTTTATTCCAAATGTATCTTTCATTATTTCTGCTTTGTATTATGCAGCAAGCCATTCGAGGTCAGAACGCAGATGTATATCTGATTTGTGTTTTTCTTGGCTGACTGCAGCCTTATTAGCATGCTGTGGAACTTCTTGCAATTCCCTCTGTGGTGGAGATCAACTGTGTGTATGTATGTTGCACTGCAAAAGCAATTTAATTTGTGTACACAGTATATATATACTGTATGTGTGTTGTATATGTTAATGCATTCCCAGATTTGCAGCTTTAAGTCAGTTATTGCCTTATGTTCTCTTAACTTTGTGTGGATTATGCATTCCAACTTTATCTCATTGTGTTCATGGGGCTCTCTAATACAAGCTGTCACTCCACATGAATCTTTGCTCTTAACCAGAACTCCCTACAAAGTCCTTACAGTGGAGCTGCTGTTATAATGGGAATAAAAACTCTGAAAGGGCCCATGAGAAATCACTTAACTTGTGCTGGCTCAGCATAATTCTGTAGTGGGTTCTGCTGATGACTGTGTGTCCGGTCCTCACAGCCTGTCGTTAACTCTGCCGTGTTAAAGATGAACTAGCACTTTGATGTAGTGATGCATAAAGGGCCATGGAAAACGCACCGTGCAGTGGTCGGGTCATAACTCAACTTGAAAGCAAACCATGTGTTAATTGTCCGTGAGTGTGTTTGCTGGATAGACGCACAGTGTATATAGGGAGGCATGCAATCATTCTTTTTCATGTAGTAAACACTGAATTGACCCACGCAGGCCTTCTTGCCCTCTTTGCAGCCTAAGCTAGAAGACTTTTATATCACTCATTAAAGGAAACAGTCTAAGAGGCCTTATACAACCTTTGGCATTTGGCAATCTGTGATTTGAGTTTGCAGAGCTTCCAAAAAAA
>NW_005187443.1:759498-795377 GCF_000239375.1 Pundamilia nyererei | reverse complement strand
ATGCTTCAAAAAGCACTTGAATATCCAAACACAAGCAACAGTAGAGGGCGTCTCACCACAATATCACTGACCCAGAGTCAGCATTTGCCCCAGTGGAATCTGCTCACACTCTGTTAGACTGAATCAATACTGTGAACAAAGAAGCTTCAGACGGTCATCTCCTCTCCAACCCTGGCTTTGATGAATACAGTCAAACACACATACATGCACAGAAATTCCTTCGGTGACATATTGATCCGTTTCTCTGATGGAGTCCTTGGCCTCAGATGTGTGACACACTGGCAGGGAACCCAAGGTTTTTATAATGGAGAACGGGGGCGGGAAACGCAGATTGCTCTTCTTTTCGAGCATCAGTCACACTCAGCTTCGTGAGTTATGGTTGGCGAGGCGACGGCATGTTTACAGCATTTGCCACAAATCTGAAAACAGTCTGTTCACACAGCTTTGAGGGCATAAGACTGTGATGTCTAAAACTGGCCACAAGATGCCACTGTGGGACACAAACCTTAACTGATGATTTTCCCTGCTGAGACAGCATTTTATAATCATGCTTATGTTTATGTTTGTAAAATCTTTTCATTTATAAATCGGATATAAAATAATCTGTCTTTTTTCAAGACAAGTGGTGGGTTAATTCTTTTTAACAAGTGCAATGTAACCACAGTCTTCTGTAGCAACTACAGTATTTAAACGAAAGTCTTTTTTGGCATATCCCACATTAGAAACCAAAGAAAGTTGTAGTTTTCACTTTATTTTTTTCAATTGTTACCAATACATAAACTGTCCCAATTGATTTTCAAGAAAGCTGATGCACAATAGGATCAATAATTTATTGCCTGTCTATTTTACCTTCAGAAATCTGAGTTTCATGTCATATTTTTCTTATATATTCATATTTGTAACTCTCGACTAAGAGTTTGTGAAAGTCTAATGTATTTTTATTAAAGTTTAAAATATTCCAAAGGAAGCATCTTAAATTTCCCGTATTGCAGCGGCTGTTTTTGTTTACAATTTGAATTACTGTTATGCTTTCAAACCCTAACATACTTAACCAAAGAACGGGTTGCCGACCCAAAATTGCAACAACCCTGATGAACAAGAGTTTTACTTCTGCTAAGAAAGCTTTGTGATTGATATGTCCATCTTTTAGCTAGAAGTGATTCATGTTTTGAGTTTATCTGAAGCCTTGAGTTTAATTTTTATCATTGTGGATTATGGCAACATTGTACATTTTGGATCGTATCTTTACAAATACAAACAGTGTGTGTACTTGCAGTGCTGGCCTTGATTGTCTGAAGAAAATGTAAAACCTAATCTGCAGCTGGATATCCTTTTATATCCAGGAATGCCATTCATGGATAGTATGAGAGGAATCTTCAGCCTTGTTGGAAGTATGCTGCGCTTCTTTAATAATGTCAAGTTACCAGTCATGATATAATAATTGTACCAATTTAAATTACATGAGTCATTTCACAGAAGAATTAGTGGAAATGATTAACAAGTGTGGGATATGAGGATATTATTATTTGTTGCTCTCTAGGCCCGGATTTTATAACGGAAACCATAGCAACATTGTGCAGGTTATACGGTTACAAACACTGAGTCGTTGCAGCTCAACTCCTTATGAAAATGTGTGTAAGTAATTAATTTATTCAGCTAATCAGCCGAGCTCAGATAAGCAGCCTTTTTGACTTGTAATAAAACACCTGCATTAAAGATAAATTGCAGCTCAATAACTGCTCGTTAAAATGCATTTGATTTTTACAACGTTTTTGCATTTTTTTATGCATTTTCTAGAAGATATTGGGATTTTAGTGTTGTGCCTTTAAAATAAATATCCCTTTTTTCACATGTTAGACTAGAATTTCAGCTAAATTATTAAATACAACCTGATTTATGACAGACTAAGTTAGGTGGCAGTGCAAAATTATTCACACTGCCAGAACATTGTGATTTCGTGTCCTCAGCTGCTTCTTCTAGCACTAAACCTGCTTCTCTTCAGCACTGTCTTTGAAGTGTCACAGGAGTGTTCTGGGAGTTTTCTGTCATCTCATCAGCAAAAAGGAAAGCCAGCACTCATCCACTCAGAATAACAATAATGAAGCCACTTCAGCTGGATCCTCCACATCAGCCAGGTCAAACTGTAGAGCTCTTACTCCCTCTACTTATGTGGCCAACCGGTGTTGTTTTTTTCAGCCGAGGGACAAATTACACTCTGTGAGAGCTCATTTGAAGACATGACTGTAACTCAAGATTTGTTTTTCTTAAACAAAAACCCAACATCACCGAGACACCTAGTGGCCAGCTAGTGAAACGGTTTAGTGTCTATCAAGACCCTGAAATAGTTTATCACAACCTCATATAGCCTGAAGGAGCAGCAGCTGTTTGCAGGAGTTCTCATTAGGAATAACACGAGTTAGTCTTCAAACACCTGCAAGCCCATTTAAACACGCCTGTCATAGCCTAATTACAAGAAAGCAGTCAGCCAGTAGGAGATCCAGATCATTTTAAATATTACAAATTCAAAACTTTGTGTCATATACAGTCCAAAAACGACTCCTAACCTAAAATACATTTTTTTGATCTTTGGATTCCAGTGCTGTTCTTAGTGCATTGGTTTGATGTACAGTAAGTATTAGAATATTTGATTACAATGTAAAAATGTCAGCGGAAGAAATGTTTGCTTTTGCTGGAATATATTACAGCCCATTGTCCAAAAACGACTGGACCCTATACGAAAATTTACAAATTTTATAAACTCATATTTTATTAAGGAGAACATTAGAAAAAACATATGAAATGTTTAAACGTAGAAAATATCCCAGTTTACAAAAACATTAAACATCTTTGAATTTAATGGCAGTAATGTGATTCTCAACTTTTTTGAGATGAAGTCAGTAAAAAAAGAAAAAAGAGCAAGAAAAGTGAGCGGTACAAAAGAGAAACAGCTGGAGGGAAATTAGGTTAACAGGCAACAGGTCAATAACATGCTTGGTTGTAAAAAAAAAAAAAGAGCATCTTTGAGAAGCAGCATTTCTCAGAAGTGAAAATTGGCAGTGGTTCAAGAATCTGCAAAAATAAATAAATAAATAAAAATAAACATATCTTCAAATTTCAGAATAATGTTCTTCAATGTACAATTTCAAAGAATTTGAATATTTCATCATCTACATTACAAAATATCATGAAAAGATTATGAAAATCTGAAGAAATCTCTGTGCATGCAAAAAATCCATATTGGATACCCAATATGGAAATGTACCAAATGTCCCCAGTGACCTCTGAGCATTGGCTCAGAAATCACTGTCCGTGAACACAATTTTCTATGCCATCCAAAACGCAGGTTAAAACTCAAAGATGCTATGATGTGAAAATGGTTCAGGAGAAAACCTCTGCAGTCAGTCAAATCCACACTCAATTAAAAAGCTTATTTTTGGTCCTCATAAACATAAAGCAACCATTTCGAATGACATGCAACTGAAATATATGAAATCAAAGATTAATTACATGGAAAATGTACATGTAATCAGATTACTTAAAGTCAACATTTAGGACATAAATGTAGAATTAGTTTTGGAAAATATGGATGCCCCATCCCTCCAACTGAAGAGGAGAATGACCATCTGGCCATCAAAATGACTATTTTTCCTTAGAATTGTAAATCTTTTCCTTTTCCTACTCTTTTTTTTTTGTGTGTGTGCCTGATCTAAAAACGTTGCAAATCACATTTTTGGCATCCAATTCATAAATGTGTTAACATGTATTTTTAGGTACATTTTCCCAGGTTAAACATTTGATATGGTTTCGGTTTTCTATTGTAAATAAAATATGGGTTTTAGAGATTTAATTGCATTGCATTCAGTTTTCGGCAAATTTTTGAAAGCAATTTTCCTGCTACCCCGTAGTCTAGTGTCCTCCTCCACCTCTGGAGGTGTTGCATGTCCCACCAGAAGGAGGCCCAGGGTTGACCCAGGACACGCTGGTTATATCTCTCAGCTGGCCTAGGAAGACTGGGCAGAAACAGTTGCAGGTAAACAGTTTCATCACCAAACCGAATTACCGTCATAAGATCTGAGTTGCTCAGTTGTGGAACCAGGAAAACATTTTAAAACACTCACAGAAGTATAAATTGTATGTACATGTGTTGCCTGAGCATTACAATAAAAAGATTTGGCAATATTTTTGGAAACAATTTTCCTGGCACCCCCGTAGTCTAGTGTCCTCCTCCTCCTGGTTTCAGTCCCCACTCCTGACTCTCCTCTTCTGTCGTGTCCTACGTATGTGGTACTGTAACTCAGGCCAGAATTCTACTCTGCTTTGCTCACTTTCTCTCCAGTTACCTGAGTAACTTGTACTTGTGCTCGTCTTCTCCCTCCTTGAAATCCCACTCTCACTGTGTCTCAGATACTTGCCAGTCTTGGAACTTGTGGGAAACTGGAAGCTTAGACTTTTTGCTGGAAGAGTGGAAAGCCATACCTTCACTGTAATTTAAAGAATACTTAACTGAGTGAAGTCTCGTTTCTGGAAAACCGAATTTGAGCATTACCTGCTCTTGCACAGTCCTGAAACCTGCATTAAAACTTTTTAAGCAATTTAATCAGTGTCCTGCTATTGAGTCCTTGGATTAAACCCTAACAGCAGAATACCAGAGCATCACTGTATTATCATGCCCATATTATTATGCCCATATTATAATATATATATAGATATAGATATATATGTCCGGCTAACCAACCGGACATAGTGGTGGTAGACAAACAGAAGAAGACGGCCGTAGTGATCGATGTAGCGGTTCCGAATGACAGCAATATCAGGAAGAAGGAACACGAGAAGCTGGAGAAATACCAAGGGCTCAGAGAAGAGCTCGAGAGGATGTGGAGGGTGAAGGTAACGGTGGTCCCGTGGTAATCGGAGCACTAGGTGCGGTGACTCCCAAGCTAGGCGAGTGGCTCCAGCAGATCCCGGGAACAACATCGGAGATCTCTGTCCAGAAGAGCGCAGTCCTGGGAACAGCTAAGATACTGCGCAGGACCCTCAAGCTCCCAGGCCTCTGGTAGAGGACCCGAGCTTGAAGGATAAACCGCCCGCAGGGGCGTGCTGGGTGTTTGTTTTGTTATATATTCCGGTACTTTTTAATTGCTAGATAGTGCCAATATTTATTTCTTCCATTTCCACCATACAATGATGCATAAAAATCACAAATCGGTGCATTAAAATTCACCAGATGGTGGAAAATTAAGTATCTGATGGTCAAAATTTCTTGAAAGACTGTAGGCCCTAATGTGTTTTCCTCCAAAGCTAAAGCCAAACCTACACTGCTGTTGCCAGGTGCTATTTATTAATGTATGAAGGTTACCAAAAATAAGTATATTCAAGCATTGCAAATATACCATTTGGTATCATCTGCATGCCGAGTAATGGAATACAGGTGTTTGGTACTTGAATAAAGGGATTTAGCCTTGAGAAGTAGTCTCATCCAAAAGATGTTTAAGAACAAGCCCGGGTGTAGTTGTGAATTCAGTTCGCATCATTAGAACTGCTAGCGCTATTATCCAAGGACAACAACCTCCTATGTCTATGAATTTGTATAACACTCAGAACTAATAAATCCAATGTAAAAGGCATTACTAGAACTTGTTCACCTCTATGTGTATGAATGAGAATAGTCTATCTCAGGTCTTTTTGTTTCCTCCTTTTCCAAATTCCTCACCCAGTTAGCAAAACTCTCAGTACTCCTTTTGTATGTTGCCAAAGTAACGCTCACTCCCTCTCTCCTCAACTCCTTTGAAGCAACTTCAGAGCATCAATATTTAACCTGACATTGTCAAAACTAAAAAAAGAAATGATGCTGAAGGGAAGGCAGCGCTTTGAAGCATGTTTGCCTGTAGACCTGCGCCGAACATGACTGATTTCCTCTCCGAGTTTGTTGACAACACAGGCAGGCAGTGCGGATCATACAGTCGTAACACACACATTACAGTCATTACTGAGGAAGTGCTTGATTACATAGCAACTAATGGGATTTGGTGTTAACCTGATGGATTGCTCACAATGGCACAGAACAGGAAGGCTACATCACATGCGTGACAGACTGTTCATGTGTCCTCCTTCTGCTGACAGGACAGGGCGGCCAATCTCACATGTAATACTGACAGAAGGACCAAGTTGCGTCCCGTGAGCTCATTGCAAAGTAAAACTCAAAGGTACCATGAACAGAAGTGGCAGATTTGACTCATACAAATGAGTGTGAATAGCGCGGCGCAGAGTAGAGGAGGAAATCTCGAATGAGTTTGCCGCTCGCTCTAGCTTTACTCATTAAAGTTGAAAAATTAATGACCACCGACTATGTTGTCGTGCATATTCACCCCCCACAAACCAAGATGTTATATTACCTTTCAAACAAAATATTTCACAGTGAGCATCAGTAGCTGTGCACATCACCATTCAAATGCACTTCCCTGCACGTCAGCACTTTCAGAAGCACCAGACTTTCAGACTAGATACTGTGGCTCTGTTCAGAGTGCAAACATGTGGGCGTGAATGCGTGTCAGCACCGCATCTGGATGAGGACATGAGTGAAGGTTACATGTAGGGCTACTGGTTCGAGCTTTGGTCTTGTGTGTTGTTTTAATCAGTATTGTCTAGTATTAATATTTCAGAATGCATTTCTCTTTTTTTTGTACAGTTGTTCGGGGTCTATGACACACCCAGATGTGACCCCATAAACCTTTGAAAACAAATGCATAAGACATAAATCACGTGCATCTTTTGAATGAGAGAAATACATTTTCATGTGTGACAACTGATATCTGGAACATGAAGGTCCCAGACCTAATTTGACAAGGGCCAAATTGTGGGCAACGTTCTGCTAGGAAACGTTGGGTCCTGCCATCCACGTGGATGTTACTTTAACCCATCCCACCAACTTTATCTTAGCATTTTTGCAGACCATGTACACGCTTTTCATACTCCATATGCATACTGTGCATGCTCAAAATATGGTGTAGAAGAAAGTCTTCCTGAAGTAACCATGACCAAATGGCCTCACACAGTTTTTCAAATGAATCATTCAACAGTGCAACAGGAAAGCTGACATCTCCACATGCATTTCTTATGAAAGTATAACTATTTCATTGCCTCAGCTCAGAGCACCTTTCAGTGGGCCACTTCTCTTCTGAAAGGGAAGAAGACAATCTGAAAATTCTATTATTCTTTCCATGAGGTGTTAGCCATACCTCTGATCAGGGGAACTGCTTGCATTCAAGGGGACACAGACCTGAAAAAGACTTGACGCACGCTAACTGCACAAAGTGAGAGATTTATTTATTAGACACTCACGCATGGACACGTTTGAGCAAAGGAAAGCCAGAGGTGATGCCTCAAGGGAAGGCAAACGTTCAGTGTCTTGGCATTGCTGAAGGAAGGGTCATTCAGGGGACACGAACCCTCCACTTATGAAGTCACATATGGGACTTCAAGATCAAATCACAAGTGATATTTTGTCAACTTAAACAATCAAGACTTCCTCTAGATGAGCCCTGATTCTGATGCATGCCTCAGCTCTTGCGTGCTATTACTGGAGTCCACTGATCCTCTTTTTAAGAAAACAAACAAGTTTCAATATAATCACACGCCTCACCCACAGCAGCAACACTTGCACATAAATGAGTACTTACAGTGCTGTGAAAAAGTCTTTACATTTTGCTTTAATGGAGTCAGACTTTCTTGTACTTTTTAAAGCTGTCTTGAGCAACAGTTCTCCAGGCTTTCAAATCGTCTTTCAAAGTTTTTCTTTGGACATTGGTTGCTTTTACACTCATTTTCAGTCCAGTCTTCGGCTATTTTTCAGATGTAATTTCCTTTTTGTTGTTCATTAACCCTTTAAGACCTACCATAGAACCAAGGCCGCCAGAGCTTACTTTATATTTTTACATGCTGTAGTGCCATTTTAGGGAGCATTACAAGTTGCTGTACATCAATACAACTATTATAGCCCACATTTTAATAATATGTATGCATTAAGTCCATAGTAACGACATAAACTGCAATAGACTAATCATTTTTGATTTTTTTACATATATTTCTACTTGGAGAAATTTAAGAGGTTTATCCCTCAAAACTTTAAATACAAAAAAAGTTGCAAAAAATAGTTTACAACAACAGGAAATTTATTTGGAGTGGCTTCATAGTTTTATTTTTGAGATACACAAATTTTTATATACTGCAGAAAAAACGAAAAAGAATCTTATGACGCAAATTTGCAAAGAAAACAGCATGTGCATCAAAATAAACTATTTTAAGCAGTGCAATTTGAGTTCTAAGCATCACAGAAACTATTCAGAAAAGCATAAAGTTAAAAATGACTTATAAAAACACCAGTATAGGCTTTTAAGGGCTACAAGTAAAAAACTACATTTTCCGCGAAAATGACGTCACTTCCGGTTTCGGGCAGGTAATGGCGAACATGCGATCGTTCATGCTGACATCTATTTCAATGTGGGAAGTGTTATGAACAGCTGATCGGATCGAAACATACTGAAAGTCATGCCTTTAAGAATTCGAATAGGAAAAAACAGCAAAGACCTGACACAGGACCTGAGAGACACACTCGGTGTATAAATGCTCAGTCAACAATCTCTTTATTCCATACAACACTTTAAGCATTACAAACGTCCAGACGGGAGATGTGGACAGGAGGGTGTCCGTCAGATCTCGAAGTGTCTAAACGTTTCTCACATTCTTATAGCTTTTCAGCCCCCTCCAAAGTCATAAAACCTAAACATCCACATTCTTTCTCTCTCAGTGAGCCTAAGTTATGACCTCGGCTTCCTGTGCAGTATGTTCTGTTCTTTCTAATCAGACAAATAAGGCCATGATTCTCTGAAAACAGTATTTCTTATAAATCAGCAGTATAATGCATCATAAAACAGTGTAATGATTTCACAATCTTTAATCCAAGGCATAATGTGGCCTGTAGCCGTATAATGATTCAACAATTCTTTGATTAGAAGTATAAGGTGGCATAAGATAGTATAATAATCTCACACAAGGAAACAGGACTGTTCAGGAAAAGGAAAGAAAACACCAATTATGTATTAACTAGCTCTACGCTGCTGATTATTTGACACAATGCTTGTGGATTTATTTTTTAACTGACTGATTACAGCTGGGACCAGGCTCCTCACACTTTGCTTTTGAATAGATAGCTTTAACTCTTTGAAAAAGATAAATAAATACAATTGTGAAACTTTTTCTTTCTTCTAAGTGAAATCATCTTGATCCTGAGCACACAGCCAAAAATAACCCAGTGCTGTTGTTTTCTCTTCTCCCCCCAGCCTTCGTATGTGCACGTCTACAATTCTTGTCTGCTGTCAGCTTAAGGGAAGAGCCCGTTGCATTAGTGTTGCCATGGCAACAGGGCAGTAGAGGATCTCTAAGGTCAGAGCAAGAGCACCTGAAGCTTAGCTGATGGGAGAAAAGAGGCTGTCAGTGAACACTCATGTTGTTATTGGACATTTTATTACTGCTGCTTCCTACTGCCTGACACTGACATGATAAATTGTCCCAAGACACGTGTTGTTAATCATTTCTGGGATAACACAAGAAATAAAACCAGGGGCTCTGCTCCTGCGTCAGATGATGGAGAGTTGAATAGGTCTTGATAAAGAGGGGGCAGAGATATTTAAAGAGAAGGGAGAAGAGATTTTCGGTGCTGGAAAGTGGATTACATCCATTATTTAGGAATGGTTTCCTCTTCTGTGAGGGGACAGGGAAGAGAAATGTGTTTGCAGGATACAAACTCCAGCCCTCTGTATTCTGTAGAAATACTAAATAACACATGCTTCTCTAATAGGGAAAAATGTCAGCATCCAATGAAAACAATGCAAATCGTATAGCCTGCATTAAATATACTCAAATGGATATTTGCAACTTGGATTTTTGCACTTACTAAAAAGTGAGCCGAAGAATTTCCATGTAATGCTTCCACACTAGTGCACATCCCATAAATGTAGCTATGCAAAAACAGTTTCAGATCATTGCATCAAAAGGAGTGGAATGCATTGAGGCTCCCTTGAATTGCACAGAAACTGGGCCAGAAAAAAGCTCTGATATGTTACCATTTGATCACGATGCTTTAACTCTGTTTCACATTTCCTCTTATGAGCTGCACAGATTGTGTCCACAGGGTAATCTTGAATGCAGATTTTTGAACATATGGCATTAAGTACCTTGGCATGTGCTGCAGGAAAAAGCACAAACTTCATATGATGCAAGCTCAGAAAATCTTAAATTCTCCCCATATTTGTGTAAACATACAGTTAGCTCCATAACATTTCTTTTTCCTGGCTCATCTGTTTTTTTTCAACAGCAAAGTGGGCTTAAAAGCAAACGATCAATGCGACTGAAGTGCAGGCTTTCAGCTTGAGTTCAAGGGGCTTGCAAACAAACTGGAACGACAGCCATTTCAATAGTGAGCTCTAAAGCGATGGGACGATTGACTGACAAGGGGTTTCATAGACAGGTGAGGCCTGCTGCTGCCATTTCATTTCAGAGTTGATTCCAAGTCTTACATTTTGTAACTCTCAAAACGAGATTCAAAGTGAGGCTGACGCAAGAGACTGAATAAAGATAAATTTGATAAAAAAAAGAAAGAAAAAAAAAGCCTAATATCGCAAAAATGGACGACACAGAAGACAACTGAAGCAGATGACTGCAAATTCTTTCCTCTGTAATGAAAATCATTCATAACTTTTAGAACACTCAGAGGCATATCACTGTAAAAGAGACGCCTTCGGAAATTGGAATACAGAGTTTCATCTAAAAACAAGCTTTGGACAGATGAAACCACATGATGGGAAATAGTGGGAGGAAAACAGTATGGAGAAGGAAAAAAAACACATCATGATCTGAAACATATCACATTATCTGTCAAACAAGGTGGAGGCTGTGCGGGCATGTGTGCCTGCCAGTGGAGCTGGGTGACTAGTGTTTTTTCCTGACTGTTGACAGCAGCAAGTAGCAGGAGGAATTCTGAAGTTGCTCAGATTCATCCAAATGCTGTGAAAAAGAACAACGGACGTTGCTTCACAGTGCAGATGGATAGTAATCCAAAGCATACTGCAAAAACAATCCAAGACTTTCTCAAGGCAAAGAAACGGGATATTATTCAACTGCCAAGTCTGCCTTGACTACAGCCACCTTCAGCCTGAGGGAGGAAACATTTGGTGACATCTATGAGTTTTAGACTTGAAGGATTTATCATTAAAAATAGATTTATTTCCTGTTTATTACCATAATCACCTTTGAGGCCTTTGAGAAGTTGGTGAAAATTCCTTTTTTCTTTTTGTAAATTAAAGCTGAAGTCGGTTCAAATGTTCAAATTAAATCCACTGTGGTGCAACACAAAAGAGTGTCATTGTCCTAATGTGTAGGGACAAAACTGTATGAGCATCTCATGCCTTAAATTAGAGTGTGAAGAAGGTAGATATGAGAGGTCATCCCGATTTCTTATCGCTGAATGTTAGGAAATGTTAAAGAGGTTAAAATGCACTTGTGTATCTTTCAGGGTTTTGTTTTTGTTTTTTATTGCCGTGGTGAAGTATATTGTGCATTGGTATTTACCGCTCACCCAGGGTGACTACTTGGTTTTTATCTAATCTCCACATTGTTTGTCCCAGCATCACCACCTTCCTTCTGCCGTCACCGTCCTGAAATAGACACGCAGCATCCCCGCTGTTTGTTCTGTATCAAATGACAAATCTCGCAACCACAAGAGTGGATGGAGGAGGAAGGGGAAGGACCGTAGAGGGCGATGGGAGAAAGAGGGCACTGAAAAGGCACAAATCAAAGTAAGCTGTGAAGAGGAGTGAAGGAACAATTTTAAGATCGTCCTTTTGGGCTTTGATGTTGGGGAAAGGACAGAAGCTCTTTGCTTTACTTTTCTTCAAAGGCTTTATCTATATGCATGCACTTTTGGCAGGGCTGAGATAACAATGTTAGTCTCCCCACTGTTTTGTTTTCTGCCTGGCAAAATGAGAGCTCAAAAAAAAAAAAAAAGCTGTTAGTGTACATCTTTCTTCCCATCCAATATCTGCATTTTTTTCATGTTACTTAAGCAGGTCAATCAATCCCAGAATGACTCCAATGGCAATAACTAAGGAGAAAAAAGATAAAACAACTGTTCATTTGTTGAATATATTATTTTATTTTAACATCATCATCATAGTTTAACTTTTTCATTTTCCCTTCCTTCATTTAAAATGATCACCTCTGAATGTACACATACTGCAAACTGTCAAAAATATACAAACAAATGCAGGCTTGTGCTATAGTCTGGTCAAATGTCTAAAAAACAGTGGCACTGGAAGGAGAGAGAGTACGAAGGCAAGAGAGAGAGAGAGACAGAGAGACAGAGCGAGAGAGAGAGAGAGAGAGACATTGAAACCGGTAAAGACATGCACAGCATCATTGTGAGCACCTGTTATGGTGACCCAGGTGCGCAGTACTTCCAAGGGATCTTTGTGGAAAAGTACATATATTTCATCATCTGACAGTGGGGCACACAAACTGCCCTCCACATATCAAACCCGAAACAAAAATGTTGTTTGTTAATGGAACTGTTGTTAGGCACATCATTGTTTTTTATGGTTTTATATTTTCTGGAAAAGTCTGAGTATCTGTAAATGTAGAATACTTTAACAAAACAAAGAAACAAAAAACAAACAAACCCCAAAACAAAATGAGAAAACAAAGAAAATCAAATATACAGTTTAAAAAAAACAAAAAGAGGAAAAAAAAACAGCTTTCAAAACTACGACCTTGTTAGTAACTCAGTGTTGTTACAGTGTGTGTGTGTGTGTGTGTGTGTGTGTGTGTGTGTGTGTGTCAGCATGTCTACACAAGTTGGGTGTGTTTCTGTAGAACAAAGTGGTAGTGATGGTGAGTATTTGAGGTGTTTTGTGGATGGTTGCTGTGATCAGCTGACAGCTGTCCAATCAGATGCTCAGGTCTTTGGGATTCTCCTTGTAGGTCTTCTTGGGCTCAGGGAGCGTGGGCTTGGATGAGCGACTGGTGTTGGTCTTGTTCTTGACCGTGCTGTAGTATTGCGTCACTTGAGCCGCCACAAAATTGTCATCGTCCTCTTCATCCTCCGAGTCGTCCCTTCTGAAGCTCCTGATCGGGGATATGTCTCGTCCGAGACTGCGGGAGCGGTACCAAGGTTCAGGGGTGCTGTCTCGGCTGGGGTAGCGCTCATCCCTGTCAAACCTCTCAGTCGAACGACCCCTCAGCTGTGTGCTGTCAAACCTCTCTGTCGAACGACCGCTCAGCTGTGTGCTGTCAAACCTCTCAGTCGAACGACCCCTCAGCAGCGTGCTGTACTTCTTGTAAGCTGAATCTGAATCTGGAGTGCGTAATCTGGGCAGGGTGATGTCTCTCTGGTTGCGAGACGCCATGTCCTTCAGCAGGTTATCCCCCCCTCTGTAGGACCTGTCCAAGGTAGAGGCTTTCATCAGCAGGCTATCTTCTCCATAGAGGCGGTCTTCCCTGCGCAGTGGCGGTGTGACCTCCCTGTTTAAGCGGTCTAGGGCTGGGGACTCTCGCAAGATGCTGTCTTCCAGACGGAAGGTGGATTCAGGAGTTTTGATTGGCTCCTTTAATACAGGCTCATCCGCAATAGGCTTCTCGGTGCTGCGGGTCTGTCTCTCTGGGGAGCGATACCGGCGGTAGGGGTCTGAGGATTGGGCCCGGCGTCTGGTGGGGGACTGCTGCCGAGTGCGGTAGGGGGACCGATGGCGATGAGGGGAACGATGAGGGGAACGATAAGGGGAACGGCGAGGAGAGCGGTAGGGTGAGCGACGGGGTGAGCGGTGGGGTGAACGGTGGCGGCGGTGGCGCCTGTCTGGAGAACGGCCTCGGCGCTGACCCCCATGTCGGTCGTCCAGGACGTTATCTGCACTGCGCGACCGGGTGTGCCCCTTATGAGGTGACCGATGGCGGCTGCGGTGGCGATGGCGGCCATCACTTTTCTTGTCATCTTTCTTCTTGGGAGTGTTCTTCCCTGTCGACTTTTTGCCCTTGTGTTTTCCCGTGCTGGTTTTCTTGCTGGGGGAGTGGTGGCGGTGGTTGGAATGTGTGTGCCTGCCAGTGCCGTGGGAGCGGCGGCCTGGCTCCTTCTTGCTGCGGGATGATTGTTGGGGTTCTGGTGGGTCGCTTGACTCTGATGGTGCACCGTTCGGGGGAAGAGTGTTCACTTCCGCAGCGTTTTGTACCCCTGAGGCTGGGTTGGCTGCGCTGATGTTGTTGGTGCTGTCGTCTGCAACACATTGGGACATACAAACGAGGGCAGGGGGATCAAACATGCATCGACACACTAAAAGCTTCTATCTGCTTTCACATTTATCATGCTGAGTCACTCAGACATGAAGCCGAGAACACTTTCAATGGAAGCCATTCTGATGTTAATACCAGCAAAGATGGCAAGTTGTTGGATGGCACAGCAGCAGCCAATGGTAAAACAGTGTAGCTTACACAGATTTAAAAAAGGCAGTGACAGAGTTATGAAGCAGCCATTTCTTGAAGAAACCCACAACAAACCTGTTCCTTGGTCTAAAGGGGGAAGTCACCTCTGTGAAGCAGAACGCCGGCTTCTCTGGTGGCTGGACTGGAGGCTGGTTACAGTCAGTGTAACTGCTGCTTCATACTGATGATGCTGCTAGATTTGACTCATTAGCCATGCTCTTTCATGTACTGTCAGGGCACGTTGTAAATCTTTAGAATAAATTAAATGGTCGTGATGAGATCCAGAGACTAGAAGTTGCTCTAAGTGCATTGCAGTTGCGGCGGGTGAAATTTAGCATTTTGCTAAGAAAAAACAGAGCTGTATGGAGCGCTTCCTCTTGCTAAATCTTCAACAAAAGCTGCGACAACAATGCTTTGATCAATATGGCATTTTTAAGACAAAACTTTACAAGTGCTGAGATGGCAGAAGAACCATTCACTGTTCTAAATACTTCACATCGTCGGCCCTGAGATATAGTGAGTGGGAGTAAAACTCTGGCTCCTGTCAATTGAGTAAATAGTCTCCACCTGTAGATATACACTTTTTAACATTATAGCTTAGTTTGAAAACGTACTGCAAATGATTCTGGAGACCTTCAACAATGGATCATGGACAACTCGAGGAGAAGAGTTGACTCCCAAAGAGAACCACTGGTCTGAAAGTATCAAAACTAATTCCCAAAGATAAAATAATCTGCATTTTCACTTTTGACTTGTTTCCAACAGGTTGACTGCAACTAGGACATGAATGAAGTATCCAAAAGAACGGCTATGGCAGCGGTGACACTGGAGATGTAGTTGGGTGAATGGATTTGTATGCATGAAGCAGCGCACAGGCACGGTTGAACTGAAGCGACACCACGCACATCAGGACATAGAAGAAGAGAGAGAGGAAGACGGGAAGTGGGAGAGAGAGCCGAGATGAGAGGGGAGGACAGCTACAAACCGTGGTCTGATTTTGGAGGACAGAGGCCTCCCCCATCTTGTCATTTCTCATACATGCAGTGAGATGGGGAGCGACCATCCCTGAAGGAAGACAAGAGCCCAGCACAATACGAGAGGAAAGGGAAGATACACAGAAACAGAAAGGAAAGAAAAAAAGAAGAGCACAGTAGTTTAGAAAAATATGGAACCAACTAGAAGGAAGAAAAGGAGAATTATTCAGTGTTGATTCTTAATGAAAAAAAATGTGTTTATTTGATCATCGACTCATTCAGAATAAAGAGACAGTCCAGGAAGTTGCCCAAACCCAGTGAAGACCATCAGTTACAGAGTAAAGTCCCCTGGAAACAAGCGTGCACACATCGGACATAGGAGTTGCCACACCCACCCACAAACAAGCGCACACACACGCCTAGACACGTTAATGAAGAAGCAGCAGAAAATCAAAAAAATGAAACAGTGAGACTGGTGCACAGACACACACACACACGCACGCACGCACACACACACACACACACACACGCGCGCGCACACCAGCAAATTAAGCAGTTTTACAGTGCTGATAGAAATCAAAAGAAATACTGGCGAGACTGTCAAAGGTTGTGCCAACTAAAAAAAATACTAATAATAAAAATAAAGATTTTTAAAAAGTACAAACAATGATCCAAAATATACAAGTTCACATGATGTCACATCGGTGCAGGTTTTGACAGCACATTCTCAGCTCAAATAAACTTTACATTGATGAACTTTTCAAAACAGGCAAAATGTATCCACTCAAAAAAAAAGCAACAAAATGAAAAAGAAAACATTTAAAATGACTCGTGACTATCAAAACGAATCAATACGATTAGAAAAAAAAGGAAAACAGAAAAGAAAGAAATGTTCCATAAATATTATGGAAAGTAGACAATAGAAGGGGGAAAACCAAAAACAATTTACACTTTTGACATGTTCATGCAGCAATAAACTTTTATCCATTAATATGTGGCTTTGATTCATGGCTCTGTACACTGAACAAAAATACTTGTAAAAATGACTCTTTTTTTTTTTTTTTTAAATCATCACTATAAAAAGTTAATATAACTGGAACGAATCAACGTCTTTTTAAACGGGGATGGGTGGAGTCCCTATCTTCACAGCTTTTCCATAACACTGACAGTGGGTGCAAAAAAAAAGTCCATGGATGAGTGAGTAATGTCAAGCACAGTATAGTGAGATTTACTGAAAATAGCCTTAGACTGTCTTTTTCTTCGCAACACAGTTCTCACTTAGAAAGGAGTTCAGTAGCTTACATTCACCTTCAATAAATATCATAAATATGTTTGTCACATCCTATCCAAAGCTGTGAAAGGTCCCATTTTATCACGGGATGCCACGGATCAAGTTTTCTCTTCCTTTTAATGCTAAATTAGCATGTAATGAGAAATGAGAGACATCCATATTACTTCTCACCCACAAGAAACATTGATTTTCTTTCCTTTTTCTTTACTACTCAGGTCAAACCCTGTAAACAGTTTCCTTTTTTTTTTTTTCCATGTAGCACTGAAAATCAGACCCACCACCTTCCTGTTAAGTCCCAGCAGAGTGCTTTTGCTCAGTGCCCAGAAGGTGAAAAGTGACAGCGAGATGACATGACAAAACTGAGAGCAGGTGACAGCAGGAGGGGGTGAGAGCGCCCACAGGAGCAGCCTCGACCCCCTCGCTCTCCCACGAAATCCCAAAAAAGCCCAGGAGTGACCGCCACCACAAAAAGACCAAAAGCGCGAAGCAACACCCCCCACCCCCCTGACTCCCCTCTCCCATCCCTGGTAGGTTTGCTCCAGGGAGGGGTGAAGGATCCTTGGGGAGGGGGAGCGATTTAGTTCCTTCACCTTCAACCCACCACCATCCGCTTGAGTGTCCCCTGGCTCAGGGTGTGAAGATGGGCGAGAAGGGAATGTTTTCGTAGATTGACCCACCATATTCAGGCACAGAGCCGTCACCCCTCTTGAGCACCAGATGGACTCGCCGGCCTCCATTCTTGATGAGCTCGATGGCTCGCGCGTGCTTCATGCCCTTGGTGCTCTCGCCGTTGATCTCCAAGATTTCGTCGCCGACCTAGTGGGAAGGAGACCAGGAGGGGGACAAGAGTGACAGATGAAAATGGAAAAGAGAAGAGGTGAATCAGAGGGAAAGGTGAGAGACAGCAGGAGCCCAAATAAGGGGAGGAGACCGCAGAGCCACACGCGGTGCAAAAGAAAACAAGTGAGAGGAGGGAAGAAGGTACACAAGGAGAAAGATAAGGTTCAAAGGGAAACAATGACACGAAGGGAAGGGTGGAGGGGGTGAGGAGGAGTTAATTATCAAATCTGCTGAATGGTAATCTGCACAATAAGAAAACAAGTATATATGGAGGGCAAACTGCATCAAAAAGCAGCAAGCGTGACACTGAGAGTCAGAGAGGGAGAACGACAGAGAAAAAACGAGAACTAGAAGAAACATTTTTGCTTCCTGATTCTTTGAATCCACTCCTCAGGTTATCTGTCAGTGCTGACTGCGTTAAGGGAATACTTCTCTGGCAGAATACGGATCTCTCGCTGACACCTCTCCCTGCCTCACAGAGCTGCGACTATTAATATCTCTGCTAACAAGGTGCACAAACACCAACGGCCGGGTCCATATATGCATATACTAATGTGCTAACGAATGTGCGCACACACACACACGCGCGCTCCCACACACTCCCTAACTGCAGCATATTAATATATATGAAAAACTATATCTCAGATTCTAACAGTGTCTGCCAACAGGCTCCCTTCGTGCAAACGCACAGTGAGAGAATAAATAAAAACACCTCACACTTCATCAAGCACTCCGGGGAAAGTGCTATTATTTATGTACAATTAATCAGATGGAAAGGTTAAATATTGCAGTTTCATCACAGCTTTTGTGGCATGTATGAATGCCACTTTACGAGCTTGTCGTGAAACATAAATTAAAATGTGCATATTCTGTTTGCATGTCTTCATATGACAATCAGTGAACCGTCTGCATGGCCGAGCCCGGAGGTGACTGTTTGCGAGTCAGTGAAGCATGGCTTGCAGTAATTGGGGGTACATTATGCAAAAGCAATTATACTGATAAATAATATTATTGCGATGGCTGTAAGGTCTACAAGGCTGCCATCAACCCCCCCCTCCCACCCCCAGCTAATCAATAAAGTCAACTGGCTGGTGCTGCACCTGAAGGCAAGGATTTATAAAATTATAATTGGTATTTATAACAACGGTTACAATCAGCAGTCGTTTTTCAGATATGCTGTTATGTGCACCCCCGACAAAAGATAATTTTATAGCGTTCAGGCAAGCTGACGGATTAAGGAATGAGAAAATTTGACAAATAGTTAAATTAAACATTCATTTTAAAAACACTCTGGATTACTAAGGAAAAAAAACCCGGAAAGAGACGTAATTTTTCTTAGCTAAATTGCAGAGCTAATGTCTCGCACAGCTCCACCAAAAGTAATGAAGTCCGAACATTTCTCATTAACATTACAATTATTCCACTAGAACGCTTTCTTCAGATGATTTCAAACTATGCTGACAAATGCCAAGACGACTATATTACAGAAAATTTACTAAAACAACCGAGGGAACTGTCCGCCGTTATTTCCAGACAATCTGTTGGCTGTTTCCAAAGAAAGCAGGCTGTTAAAAAATAAAACTTATTTGGAGGTATTCTAGCTACTGAGGGAATATTGGCATCCCTGTTGACACAGCTGCATATAACCTTAAATTGATAAAATTACATCACAGTTTTCCATAATTAAGTATAATATTAAAGGTGGTTATATTTCAATAGGCCGTCCAACATTTCCTGTAAAACAGCTCCATGTTATGTGGCTGCAAAAAAGGCTGTCTGTCATAAATTTGTATGGTCTAAATATGAGCACAGACGACGAGATTGCAGTGTTACTTGGGTAAGTGCTGTTTTTCCAGCACTAGTTCTTATGATGGTCAAACTAAACTTCAGTGTTTGGTGGCGTGACCCTTTCAAGACCCCGAGAAAACAACCTCTGAGCTTCTGCGTTTCCCATTTGTGTGTCCATACCATCATCTTTCCGTTGCGAACAGCTGCTCCGTCCTCGGCTAACCTCAGCACGTACAGGTCCATATTGTACTCGCGGCCTCCTCGCAGGCTGAAGCCGAAGCCTTTGTTGTCTCGCTCCAGGTCCACGGAGTAGAACTCAGAATCCTGATGGAGTCAGACGCCATGTGTGGAGGGAGAGAGAGTGAGAGGAGAAAGGAGATGTTTGCATCAAAGTCACCTTTGTGATTCAGGTTTCAAGTGTGCGCGTGTGTCTGCGTTTGTGCGTGCTTGTGTGTGCGTGTCTCCTTTGAAGGGGGATCCTATTTCAGAGGCAAGGGACAATTGCCACCTTCAGGCAAGTCTCACCTTAACAGTTGTGCTACGCTTTTCCCCTTCGTGTGTGCGCGGGTGTGTGCGTGCGTGTGGACATGCATATGCTCAGGTGTAAGGACGCTGAATTATTGATGCCGTGGGCCCTGGCCTGAAAAAGTAGAGAGGGCGCAGACGAAGAGAGAGGAGGAGGTCTGGGAACCACACAAGGACGGGCAGACAGCCTCGGCAGCTCCTGTCTTTACGCCCTCCTAATCTCCTCTGCTGGAGGATCAATGCTATCTGTGAAAGCCATCTCCACACCAGCAGATTAATTCAGCGGTGAACAGAGTGGACTGAGGGGCTACTTTGAAAGCAAACAGGCTTTCCTTAATATGCACACTCAGATAACGCCAGCAGGTCGGCGTAAAGAGATAAATAAATAAAAATGCACTTGGTTTGTCCTTGGGAAGGTAAGTGGGTATATTAGTTGATAGATGGAGGGACAGGGGAGGGGATGAATGACTGTTTAGATCTCGCGAAACAGCTGAATGGATGTATGAAGAGACAAATTTAGATTAGATGTGGGTAGAAAAGTTGATGGAGTGTAGAGGACTGGCGTGTTTTGATGGAGACATGAAATGGATGGGTGTCCGCATGACTGATGTAACTGCTAAGACTGCGGCGCCTCTCTTCCTCACCTGAGTGCTTGGGGGTTGCTGCGTGGGGGGCTGGGGAGGGGCGGCTTGCGGGGCAAATGACTCCTGTTTTGGTTTAGTGTTGGTCCTGAAACAGAAAAGGCGTGACATATGAGGCCTAAGCAAGGGGTCGCTCCAAAAGACATTTCATTATTAGGCAAGTCTGTTTTCTGCCGTGCTCCTCACCTGGCCTCCGGTGCGGCCTGTTGCTGAGCGGTGTGAGTAGTGGTTATAGTGGCGATCTTCTCTGCATTCGTCAACAGAGATGCGTTCGATGACTCTGCGGAGGGCGGAAGAAGAGCAAGTATATCGTCACATGAGATAACACAAAACAAAAACAAAGAACGAGAATGATTGTGTTTTTCAACCAATGAGGAGACGGGGGGGAAAAGGCTTGTAATTGAATATGCTGTCATTTTGTATAGACATACTCTAACAGAAGCCTCTCCAGTTTCCTTGAAAGCCTGGGCGATATAATTTAATTTCACATGTGGAGACATTTCATTGTTTTCCTTGTGTCAACCCGACCTACACGGTCCACTACGAGGCTCGAAACCAGTTTCCAGGCTTCTTTCACCACTTAGCCATGTTCCCGGACACTTGGGTAATACTGCGGTTTGTGCCATCAATCATTTGGTAAACGTCCAAAGGCTGTACATCACATTTAGGACTGAAACTAATCCTTTCTGCCTCTGAATTGTCAAGTAGGGAACATCTACGCCAGTGGCATTAGAGCTCGTGCTTACTCTGTCTTTTATCTCTGCACTGATCCACTCATTTTCAGTTATCAGTGAAAAACACCAGACAGGCCGTCATCACGCGACACCTGCTGCATAAAGAAACCTTTGTTTTATCTAACGACCTCATCCTTCTTGGCCATCTACCGGCATCCTACATTCGATTACAACTCTGCACCTCCCCTTCCCCAGTCTGCTACTCGCCATTCTTCTCATGGTCACTTCCCTTCTCACCTATTAATCTCCTTTCCCTCCGGTACTCCACTGGAGCCTGGTGGCTCAACCATTCCTTTGCCCGCTGCTCAAGATCTACAGTATCGACCACTCGAGCGGGAGAGGTGAGCTTCACTTGAGACGGCAAAGAGGGGAACCACGAGGAAAACCTTCGACCACCCTTTCAGTTTTGCAGTCTCACGTTTAACTCCTGTAAAAACACTATCACTATCTTTCCCTCTGCCTGATTTGCATGAATCACTTCCTTTTTTTGTCGCCTCTCTTCATTCGTCTCTCCTCCGACTGCTTTCTCTCCGGATATTACTTCTATTCTGCGTGCGACCTACTGCCTGCTTTCCCCTTTCTCGCTTAACTAAATAAGTAAATAAAACGTGCACAGAAAAGGAACTGAAGCGTTCTGTAATTCGTCTGTGGCTTTGACCACGCATTTGCCCTCGAGCCCTGAATGGCGTGAGCCGGGAAGGACAGCAGGTACAATCAATTCAAGGGAGGTAAAGAAAACGAGCACTACAGAGGGTAAAAGGATACGAGAGCTACAGATTACACTTAAAATACAACATGTGCTAACAATAAAAATCATATCACATACAGCTTGTCTAGCTCTCTTTTCTCACACAGTGGAAAGAATGAGGAGGGCTTTGTCTGTGCTCCAAATTTATGCTGCAGAGACATCAGCTCTGATGAAGGTATTAGTTTCTTGTACACGTATTACTGAGCAGCAGCAGGGAGACTCCCATGCTCGTTTCCTCGACACTGCAGGCGTACCGAGCATCAGCTACTACAAAACTCCATCTGTGCTCTCACACGGTGAGGGGGTTGAGCTGAATCAGACTTCACCTTTAGAGGAAGCTCTCGCTATGGCGCTTGTTCCCATCAGAAAGCTTAAAGATTGGACTGATCCACAAAGAAATTGGCGATGCTCAGCCATTTGTAAACGGAGGCAGCCAGAACAGTCATTCAGAGGCACAAGTTTAGAAACACAAGCCACCATCTCTGCCCGATGCTCTTTCTGCCTCTGTGTCAGACGGCGTCTGGTTGTTTGACACATGCACATAAACACAAACCAGAACTTTTCCGATAAAGCATATCCAGTTATTCCTCGCCAGCGCCTTCTCTCTTGCTCTGTGTCTTCTTGGCAGAGCAATTTTGGCTCACTGTTCTCATCAACTGCTCTGAAGGGAGAAACAAAAAACCCTCTCCATCCATAAGAAGCGAGGCGGAAAGCAACGAGCGGCGGACAAATAGCTCCTTTTCCTACCAGTGTGCAGGTTGACAGGGAGTATTGCCTTTCCATGAGCACACACACACGCACGCTTAATTAAATAGCATTTGTGAAGCACGCTAGGGTGATATGTCAGCACAAAGCACAGAAAGTTCTCAGCTGCACAGCGCAACATACAATGCACACAAACTTTTCCTTAAATCCACCTTGACAGAGGAGACACACCCACATGCACAGAGGAAATTCAGCATCTCTCGGTGCCTGTCTCGTTCGCCCTCTCTCCGCTCACGCACGCATACACACCGAAATCTAAACGGCTCTTGCATGTTTTAAAAATGCGGGCACGCCAAAGGCAGGAAGCTAAAAAATTCCAAAAAAACAAACAAAAACCCAGCAACCTCCCAAATATCCCCAAAGAATCACTCCTGTCAACACTGCGGAGGCGTTATAGTCACTTTGAAAGCCACTGAAGAAAGTGCACTTTACATAACGCCGAAGGAATACTTAATAACAACAACGACAACCCAGGAAAGTGAGAACAAGTCTCCTCAAACATAATCAGGAATCTAATAATAGCTGATATGAGGAAAAAATTCGGACCTGGTTTTGGATTCACTTTTCTCTACTCACCATCTCCAGGAATGATGCGTAGTGTAACTGTGTTTCCAGCCTCCTTGATGAGGTTGACGATGTCCGAGTGGGACTTGTTGGTGATCGAGCAGCCATTCACAGCCAGGATGCGGTCGCCGACTTTCAACTTCCCGCAGCGGTCTGCTGGGCTTCCCTCAATGATGCGTCCTATTTTGTGGGGCATGGCCACACAAGCATTTCCAGCTATGGTCAGCATCGATGTGGATGTGTAATGCATGCGTGATTGAGTGTGTGTTTGCGCGTGTAAATGTTGGGGGATTGTGTTTGGTGAGAGGAGGAAAACGGGAGGGAAAAGTGGGGAAGGAGCAGAAGAAGAGGACCAAGAAGGGTTAAGGTTAATTGACCCGCAGCCAACAGTCAGCCAAGCAAAAGTCACTGAGAAGAAGAAGAGGATAATATGCAAGCACTGGAAAAGAAGGGTCAATTTAAATGTGCACTGCAAAGAAATAGGAGGATTTGTCTTACTATTTTCTCTAAATAGTTTTTCCAAACGATTCTCAACATCTAAAAAAAACTCTTGTTAAGTTAGAGCTCTGTTTCATCTACATCCCAAACACCTGCAACTGCAGAAAGTTAGACTCTGCAAACATACATCAGAGCTGACATCTCACCAGCTACCCTGAAGTCTCTCTGTTTGTTTCACTCTGCAGGCCGACATCAGTCACTACAGACTGACGCCCCCAATCACTCATTACTCTCGCCACCCTCTCCCCTCCTTACTTTTCATTATTATTCTTCCATCCTTCCCGCTGCATTCACACTTTTAATACACAACAAACTCATCTGATCCCAACCCGTTTCTGTCCCCCTGAATAAACCTAACCATCTAGGACTGTGAAATATCAAGAGCAGCAGAGAGATAAATCTTCCTTTACACGTTAACTGAAATGAAAGCTCATCTACTAGCCTATGCTTTCTGCTTTGGCCTGTGAAAAGGAGCTTCACTTTACAAAAAGAAGAAAAAAAAAAAGCCAATCTGTAAAGCTAAGCGTTCACAGACCTTTCCAGTGCTGTACACCCACACAGGGAGAGAAGAGCATGGTGCAATGTCCTTCTAGTGTAGGTAGGAAGCCATAGCAGCGAGCAAAAAACGTACCGGTACATGGAATACGAGTAGAAAAGATGCAGTGCTACGAGTTTGTAAAAGCAACGCTGAATCTGATTTACTTGCGTTGCTGTGCAATATCAAACAGAGAAAAACGACACCATTCACCAGCTAAGCAATGAAAAAGAACCTCACAAAAAAGAAGAGAAAAGAAGATAAAGTTTGAGTAAGCGAATATCTCTAATCATATGCTGGAAAATAAATAGAACCCATTCACGTTGATCATTTCCCCTATTTATCTTTCTTGCAGTGCTCATTCTCATTAAACTGCTATTAGGATTTTAGTGCCAACCTGCTCCGCACAAGCCATTTAAGTTCAGCTGAATAATACAAGTGGCTTTATGTAAGACCTACTTCACTTGTGATCAATTATGAAAGCCTTATGTGAGTGTGAGCAGCAGCTGCAGGCAAAGAAAGGGTTTCAGTGTCTTGGTTTGACAGGCTCAGATGAAAATGAGAAAGAAGAACCACTTCTTTGAAGAGTGTTGATATTGATCTGGTGGGACTGTAAATAGCCAGACTGTGCACTGGCTGTCAGGCTATTTAGCGTTCAGTGGTTTTTATAGAGGATTCAAAGGATTCCCGTAGTGCAGACGAGAAGATAAAAGGCCCCGGTGATGAGGCAAAAGCCAAAGTGTGATTCGGGTTTTTGCTGAGTAGAAGTGATTTTTGAAATAACAGCATGAGCCGCCATCAACGGTGCGCTGGTGGTGGTGTTTGAGGGTGCTAGTGCTTACCGAAGGTGGTGCCAGCTTCGGGCCTCGACACCGACGAGACGATGACGAAACCGAATCCTTCGTTCTCGCCGCGGCGGATCTCTACGTCGTAGGGCTGCAAACCGGATGAGACGACAGCGGGGGTGGCGATGGGCGGCTGAGAGGAGGTGGTGGCGGCCGCAGCGGCGACCACGGCGCTGCCGCCGCCCCCGCCACCCACTCCGCCTCCTCCACCGCTGCCGATGCCAGAGGTGGAGCCGCTGCCGGAGCTCACTGTGTTGAGGGAGTTCTGGCTGCCCTGTGGGGTGCGCTTCCCAATATCTTCTGTGAGACTGGGCGCCTGGGTGCTGCTGTGGTGCGAAGACGCCGGCGATGGAGGCATGTCTCCCTCTGCTTTAACTAAAAATGGCAGGAGGAGGAGGATATGGTGAGAAAGATGCATAGATGAGGTGCAAAGTGCAAACAGGAGGGTAAGAAAAACACAGATATAGAAGATTAACAGTAAAAGATCACAAGGGAGGTGAAACCAAAGGTGAGACATTCAGGAGACAATCATGTACAAAACAGAGTGAGAACCTAATGTAATGAAAGCAAAGCTGTGCAAAAACATATGACAACATCCCTAAACGTTACGTGAGCAGTACAATATTAAAGGAGGCAAATAACAGATATTTAGCTCCTCTAGCACACCTAGTTTATCTTATGATTAAAAAAAAGGACAGCTTTGGAAGAAGGCCTCTTCAACAATCTCTGCTCTCATCTGTTTCCAACAAAAGATGAACCGAGGACGTGGTCTGCCTGCTCTATCTGGACATTTCATTCCACATTTCATTTCCTGTACAGCTGCTCAAGGAAGGCGCCTCATATTCTCGACGCTCCGAGGCAGACAGGGAGCAGCAATGCACTAATGTCTGGCTGCTGTCACTGGGCCGAAGGTTGGCCACCCTCTCCATCATATTTATGGGCCTTTTTTTTTTTTTTTTTTTTTTAAAGGAGCAGAGCTGTGTTGACCGGAGTGAAGTCAGCGATGGGGCGTGGGTGTTTGCTCGTGGTAGCGGCTGACCACATCCACACCCACACTAAATTCTAAAAAGGTGAAAGGTTGACCTTAGATATATATTAAGAAGGCCTCTGGGCTCCTGATGGAAGCGTGACTGACATAAATGTGGCTGTTGGTAAAGCAGGGAGGGCATTTCTAAAACTGAACAATGTTTTACTGTAAGCAAAGCTGCAAAAACCGAATATAAATGAAGCCATCTCAGACTGCTCTCAAAACTGATTCAATACACATTAAAATTCACTGACATGTTATCAGTGAATACACTATATGTAAACAAACTGATCAGTTAGAGATATTTATACTTTTTGCAATTTATAAAACAAAACAAAAAATTACAGTTCTGCTAATTCTGAATCCTGCATAAAGGAATCTAAATAGAGAAACAAATGATGGTCATTTTTGGACTATTGGTCAACAAAGCTACTAGCTTAACTTGAAACTACTTGAAATTGGATCCTGACTGTTTATAATAGGATGAAATTAACTGACTCAATAAAACATGTTCTGATTGGTTGCACTGTGGACGGATATACCCGTTTGTCTTTTGCAGTACACTTTAAAGGTTCTGCAGTATTATTTGTCACTGTTATTTGAAGTAAAATCAGTAGAATTCAATAATAAATGGACTGCCACATTCTTACGGTACTATTTTCTATCCATCTGTGTATTTTCACAGAACCACATATTGGTGGATGATGTATCAGAATCACTTTTCCTTTCAGTATCTTACACACTTTGCTATGTGGACTGGAGTAAATGACCTACTCTACGTCCTGAGCCACAACAACCTGAGTGTATTCTTGGACTTCAGTAAAAACCCTCTCTTGGACCTCTTAGGAGGTCTTTAAAAAGCTTAAACTACTCCTCCATCTCGAGCTGCTTGCTTCTCACCAGCGTAAGTGCTTTTGCGCCGCACTGTGAGGTTGACATGGCCCTGCTTGGCAGCCTGCTGCATCAGCTGGACCACCAGTTGGTGCGACTTTCCCACCACCGCCGTTCCATCCACGCATATCAGCTCATCACCGGATCGCAGGCGTCCATCTTCATCTGCAGCCCCGTACTTGACTATGTGGCCAATGTAGATCTGAAACGCAGCAGACGAATGAGGTTGCCGTGCATTCGAAACCACGCGTCGACAAAGACTGCGCAGCTATACGTTACGCCGCACCTTTGCAAAATAAATGCATGGAAAGCGATCAAGCGGTATTCTAAAAAGAAAAAGTACGACATTAAAGTGCATGACATATAAAAATGTGTCGATTTTCTCAGCGGCCATAAACTTGGCATGCTGCACAGCTACAATTTAAACTTCAGCAATAAATCTTTACTATTCTCTCAAGCCTGTAACAGCAGTAACCCAAGCCAAGCTCTAAAGTAAATCATTATTTTTTTCCCCCTTCAAGAAAAGCAGGGGGGGGACGCAGTGCAGGCTAGTGTAAACAAGAACAAACAACTTTGACTCTTTAAAAGAAAAGAAAAAAAGAAATGGTGTGTGTGCAGGGTTTTTTTTTTCCCTGGCTGGTTAAGGCTACATTGGTCAGATCAGAGAGAAGCAATCACAGATATGAAATTGCTGAATTCCAATACACAAGCATGGACACGCACACAAGGGGAAGATAAGAACTGTTGTGTTGAGACTGTTGAAAGAAAATCCTATAGCTGCTGCTCCCACTAGTGCTGGGAATATAGCATCCTTTTCATCATTCAAGCTACACAATCTTGTCATTTTATCCATTTCTTTGGAGATGTACGGTGAAAAGTGAGGAAATTGAAACGCAAACTGGAGAGATTTCAGCCGTGAGATTGAAAAAGATTGAGGGAGAGAGACTCACAGGCTCTCCTGGCTCGTTGCCTCCGAGGATCCTGAAGCCGAACCCCGTGTCCTTTCTCCACAGGAAAATGTCCTGCTCCTGGAAGTCTGGAACTGTGAAATCAACAAGCTGCCATAAACACTTATGCACAAGCACAGTTGGCCTTGTGGGATCTCTATTCCTGCACCGTGATGCCTTCAGACATTTCATTTAATACCCTCAGGTACACAATAAGCCAACCACAGTGTGAGCATAATGAATACACCTGCTGTTCTGAGACAATCAGGTATGTTTGTTTATGTCAGCATGTAAATACTGTCATCATTTGTGTTCAAAGCTTTGTCACTGTGGTAGCACACTGCACAAAGACGGTAAAAAACAAAACAAAAAAAAACGAGCCATCAAAAGATAAAAAGGATCTATTTTGGGCCAAGAGTATAATTTTAGAGCTAAAACAAACTGAAAAGACAGGCTGAGAAAAAAAGATATCGGTGTCCATCGTTCCCATAATTAGAAACGATCAGATTATAATTCCCTTCTGATCGTTTCAGAGTATAGTTTCACTTTCTTGCAGCTTTTTGAGACAACCTTAGAGATGTTCAAATGGGCTACAGTGTTTGTCTTGTGAGGTGATGTGTGACACGCGATGCATCATTTGGCTATGCTGGAGTGAACCTTCCACCTGACCCCCCACCCTGAGTATGGCTAGTCCCAGCACACTCGTAGCCACGAGGCAACCGTGTGCGTACGCTAGTAACTCGAAAGGTGTCGCGATATAAAAAGAGGCATCGCACCGCAGCGAGTGACAGCTCATGGTTAATGTAGCAGGGGAGACTGAAGCGAGCTCAGAGCCCAGAGGACAGGAGGAGATGATTTGCATGCGTGTGGCCTTATCCCATTGTACATAGGAGCTTCTTTGCTTTAAATACGCGGCTTTGAATCCCCATATGAGTACGTGTGCATGCATTTCCATGGGCGCAGATGTGTTATGTGTGCAGACAAACATCTCTCAGGGAGATTTCCTTTTTTGCTCCAGCTGAAGCTGCTGCTGCCAAGGCCGCTAAAACCACTAAGAGAGGGTGGGATGGCAGAAAGCATAAGCAGTCTGCTTCCAATCTGCTCCTTCAGTCAACACTTAAAATCCCCACGGAGCGCAGCTATCTCTTCCAATCTATCACAGGGTTACTGTGGAGGAACCAGAGGAGGAAAGAGTCAAAGGCTAACTGTCGCAATCTGCACCCGCACTCAGGAAGGTCAACTGCACACGCTGCTCCTGCCCATTAATAGACCCATAAGTGATCCCCACAGTGAGGCAACTGGGCATGAACGGATCAATATTTTCCCAAGATAGACGGCCCTATTCAAAGCTGTGAGTGATGATGTTACAAAAAAGGAGATAATTTTTTTTTTTTTTAAAACCCCAAAATAATCGTAATGAAGCCCAACAAAAGCACGAGCAAGCTTCCTCCGCTTTTACAGCAGGCTAATGCTGTGCGAGATTTTGGGACGTTTTCTTCCTGCAAATGGAAATCACTCCCTGCACGGTAAGTTTAAAGACCTTGATCTCGGCAGAGTTTTTCATTATAGTGAATGCTGCATGGAAAAATGTCTCTGCCCTATCCAAGGCCTGAGAACTATGGAGTGAGTTTTATGGAGAGAGCTCAATGAAGCGTGAGGAAGTGGAGGTTTTACACCTGCTGTTCATCCCGTGCTGTTCAAGGTATTTCGCCTTGTGACTCTATACCTCAGAGTGCTCAGCTTTCTCTTATATTTCTCTTTACATCCCCTTCAAATGTTTTGATCAACTCTCCTATTATTATTCTTTGTTTTTGCTTTTCTAACATTTTACCAGATCAAACTGGCTGGGCAATTTAGAAATCCCCTATTGGGATGTCATCATATGAGGGCGGGTATGTAGACAACATCCCTCCCGCCCTTGGTTGTGGATTCTTTCACTCCATTTCTATTATTGTTATTCATTTATTTATTACAAAATCAAATACTATTGACTCAACTAATCATGGCAGCTTTCCAACAGGTGTCTGAACCGCTGCCTACGCTCAGCCCTTCATTTTTCATTCTTCTTCATCTAAATAATGAAAATCCTCAACAAGTGCGCCTGGAAAACTGATTAGATCTTTAAAAAATAAATAAATGAAAGAATAAAAACCCTTTGCAGATGTCTCTCTTTTTTTTTTTAACTTGACAATGATTATGATGGTTATTCTTTTTAATTAGTGCAATCCCCTTGCTTTGCCAAGGCAGGGGGTGGGGAGGTTTACAATCCGCCAACATCTACTCCACTCTTGTACTAATTATACACCATGTGCCTCTTAAGGGAAGTCTAAAATAAAAGTGTGTCAGTGGTGCTGTTGTCTGGCACTGGGTGAAAGCGGCAACTAGTAATTTTAAGAGGACACAATCAACAACACACTGGAGGCCTACATGTCTACAGCTAGTAACAAAGTAGCATGCTAGCTCTTTTGGGAAATACTATTACTATTCAGTTTCTTGTGGAGTCTCAGTTTCAGAGATTGACACCACTTTGATAGCTGAGTGCTAAATGTGAAAGAAAAGCCAATTAGCTTGGCTTGGGGAAAAAAAAACAAGAAGATGCTTGCCATGGCTATGCCAGAAAAAAAATACATGTACCTGTAGACATAAAGCTAGATTCTAGTAATTTTACAAGACAGCCTATAAACAAACAAATGTAAACGGCTTTCTTTATTAGCTAAGCTCCTCATCTACCATCACTGACATCTATCAGCAGTTTTCCTTCAAGGCAGTGACGGAGTACATATGAAAATATGTAGGTGAATTGATTTTACATTCTACAATGTCCTCCCAATGTAAGGTTTATGCCCTAAATTAACAGTACTGATAACTTCCAAAATCTTTATTTATATTTATTTATTTATTTTTCTGTAATGGTAAATCCACCAGCATGCACAAGCTCTTTTATCTAAACCAGCAGTGGGGCCTCGGGAGAACTTCAAGACATGTTGAGGAGGTAATTTAGCCATTTAAATCAGCTGCGTTGGATCAAGGACACATCTAAAACCTGCAGGACACCGGCCCTCGAGGCGTGGAGTTTGACACCCCTGATTCTAAACCATATATTTAACCTCCTAGGACCTGGCATCCACATATGTGGACATCGCATTTTGGGTTATTTAGACCAAAATACTCAATTTTGCTCTACAAGGGTCTGATATCCACGTACGAGGACATTATACTGCTACTGTTCTATCGAAATTTTAAACGAATATCCTCATATGTGGATCTCATTTTTCTTAGAAACAAAAATTAGGTAAAAAAAAATTAATCTGGTAATTCTTTGTTTTTACATTCATCATGTCCCAATCAGCCCAAATATCAAAGAGAAGTTAAAAATGCATGCTGTGGAAGAGTTCGGGTCTTAGGAGGTTAATGCCAAATGTCAATATTTTACATTAAAGAAAGCTGAAAAAATAGCAAAGCTCAATTATGCTCATTAATTTGCACCCCTGAACAGAAAAGTTTTACTGGTTGATCAGAACATCAGACTTTAAAAAAAATGTATGTATAATTTCTGACTTCTCTGTGAAGTCCAGTGTGCCAGCTCAAATTTGGGTATAAAAATATGAATTCAATTTGTCATTTGCTTAATAAATAATAACAACAAACAAATTTCTTTGACAGACTCCTACAATATTTATGTTTTATCACAGGCGGTATAATATAGTTGTTAATCACTATGTGTAGTGGAGCATTTGAGCGCAAGCCAGTCTTTAGTAAAACATAGATCAATAAATAAATATAAATATCTGACCCAGCTTACTTACAAGCACAAAACGTTCCCCAAAATGAGCAGTACCACCAAGACACCAAGGGTCTGCACCGAGCCAATACCCCATGCTGCCCTCATCCAACCGCCACCAGAAATGAATATACTTACGCCTACTTTCATACATGCTCCTGGACTGGGCCCAAATCTTAAAGGGGTCCGGTTTTCTCTGGATGGTCCCGTCTCCTGGGGAGTCCTGGATTGGGAGTCCCGGCAAAGGCTGCGAGGGAGGTGGGGGCGCGTTGCTCTCACTGAGAGCGGGTGCCAGGGAAGAGTGCACAGGCGAGTCTGTGTGCGCGCTCCGGTGGCTGGAAACACTATGCTGGGAGCTGTTCTGGCTGTCCTTTCTTGACAACTGCTGTTGGAGAAGCAGATCAATATCATTTGACTGTTTCAAATCTTCTGCACAGGAGCATGGAAGCTGAACTCAAAAATGACTGACAGGAGGAGACAAAAACATTCACAAAAAAGAAGGTTATTGCATCGTCAACAGCGGAATAGAAAATATGAATCTGGGTTGTGGTTTGTGAGAGGAGGAACAGGGACAGCGGAGATGTGAATACAGAGCAATTCTGAATTAGAGTTCAAAAAGATTAAACATGGCTTCTCCTTGGGGTGAAAGGAAGCACATTCTAAGAGTGTAATGTCAAGCATTGTCGTATTGCTCCCTTATTTAACACAAAGAATAATCAAGCTGTTTTATGCAGAGAATTCTTTTAAAGCTAACAAAGAAGGAGAAAAAAAAAAAAGAGGACCTCAATGGTTTCTCATGATTAAGTCATTCAGCTATGGGAGAAAACTGTGGAACTTACAAGAGTACATTGCCTATTCCTTTTGTTTAACAGAGTGGAATGTATTAAGAAGGAGCTGCATTCCCTGCTGTATATGGAGGGATAGTCACAATGAATAAAGCACTCCAGGGTTTTAAAAAGAAGAGAGGACTTTACTGGTGAAGGTAGAAATGTAAAACTGCTTATAAATTGCCACTCGCCCCTCAATAACATGCGCACTTAAGCATCTGTTCGAGGATTCGAGCCGAGTAAACCTCACAATCCCGAGCTCAGGCACAGGTACGCTGCGAGTATCGGTAAAGATCCTGTTTGTCATCCTTGTCACAGCATCTCTCCTTTGCAAGCTCCACATCGTCACCATTGGTCTGCAAATTCTCCACTGCTGCGAAGAAGCCAGCGACGTGAAAGGGTTACGGGGCAGAGCTCGGGAAAGAAAGGCCGATCTTTTAAGACGGTAAGCGAAAATGACAGCAGTTCAGTCTCTTCACGTCACGTGACTGCACATTACTTTGGACGCCGAGGACAAAAATATACCAGGAAAGGGTGGAGGCAAGTGGCTCGTCTGTTCTCAAATATCAAAGTGTTTGGCCTTCAAAGTGCAGTCATGTCTTCACACTCATTACTCGCTGAATCACTCTCCTACACCTCTGCAATTCATGTTTATATTCATCATCCTTGTTAGACATAAAATAAGCTTGATGCTTTAGGAAATATTAAGTCGGGGCTGTGGCTCCAGCTGGAATGCTTACTCTGCTGGTGCTGCAAATAACCTCACTAGGGTTTGTGGTGTACTTAAAAAAAATAAAATAAAATAAATCAATAGAGTCATATACTTAATCAGAAATGCAGGTCGTGTTGATGCTAAAGTCAGACCTGAGGACTGATTCTCAAAAAAAAAAAAAAAAACCCCAGGCCAACCAATCTGTGTTTTTTTGCACAGAAAGTCCAAATCCGATCCCCCTCTTAAATGAAAACAAATCTCCTATACTTGATGAATCTATTAGATTTTGACCTTCTGCAGTCATTGCGTTGTTCCTCGGTGGCCTGCGAGTAGTTTAATACATGGGTTTGTGCTGCTCCAATAACTTATTAAAGAGACAGAAGATGGGACGCGAGAGGCATTGGTAGGTGGGGCAATGAAAGCAAATCCTCACTGCTTCCTAAGACTCAGCTCAGTCCTGCTTAACGTGACGCATCACTGGTTTAGCATACATACAACTTCTTAACATAACATGCATTTAAAAAGCATACCCATCACCTCGATTATCTGCTATAGAAATCCCATCATAATCATATACCCAGCATTAATATCATCACACATCCCAACAATTTTCTTCCCTAGCTAACTGAAATCAGATAGGGTGGTCTCTATAAGTAGAAGCCAGTGGAAAATCATCCTGCAAAACTATTCTATACTATTACTGTACTTTCACTCAGACACAGCTAATAGTGACTTGATGTTTTAGCACTGGCAACTTTTCCATCACCTCTGTTACGCTTTCAAGAACACCATCACCATTACCTAACTAGCACCACCATACATGACATCAATCTCCCACCAAAATTCTGTACTGTATCTAAATTATATCACATACCCTTCTAGAGTAATCGTTGTATGGAGGAGCCATCGCAAAATCATCCTGGAAAAAAAAAATAATGATAAAAAAAATGAAAATTGCAAAAAGCTCCTGAAATATGTGCAGAAAGTGGTTTAGGCATTGTCTCAACAAGGTATCAGATGAAAAGCAGCATTTTTGGTCGACAATCTGTTTATATTATACTCTACACTCTATACTCTATAAGGGCAAATTCTGGCTTTTAAAACAGCACACTTATAACTTGAATGATGGTCCCTATCTTATTAAGCCTTAAGGACAAGGCATCTAAAACAAATTGAACATTATAGCTCTGTCCTGCTATGGCACCAATAGTTTTTCTGCAGCACCCAATCAGCCTCAGATATCCAAACCTGTTAAAAACATTATGATTTTTCACATTTATCAGTGGGAAGTTGTTCATCAGCTCTATTATCTGCTTTAAGAATTCAATTACTGTTATCAACCCATCACCGTTATCCAAACCGGTCATTCCCAAAACCTTCACCTTCTCTAAACAAAGATCACATACCCTGCTTCCATAAGCTCTGTACCGAGGATCCATCTCAAAATCATCCTGCAAAACAAAATTGGCAATCACAGATTGAGTCTACAAAGTGCTTTAATAATCAAAGTTCTAAACTTCGAGCATTTTAGCCTCATACACTAAATGCAATGTTAAACATTATGTAATGCTAAAATGATCATCGGCACCTTTTTCGTTGTGTCATTTATCAGCCTAGGATTATCAGACCAACACCAATATCACAACTTATTTCTAAAGCCTTCACCCCATCTGAACAATATCACATACCCTCCTACTGTTATCTGTGTATGAAGATTCCGCATCAAAATCATCCTGCAAAACAAAACAAAGTTTAGCTCCTTGATTCTTTATTGAAGCCTCTTGATCTTGTAATATGTGCAGAATTTGGTTTAGCATTTGAAGGGCATCATCAAACGCAATGTTAAACATTATGCTAAAGATTATGTTAAATATTATGTAAGGTGGGATGCTAAAATCTACATATGTCATTCAGTATTAGTGGTGCTGTCACATATATACACTATATCTGTCCATATGTACTACTAAATTAAGAGCAATAACTATATTAAAATATTAAAATTAAAATATTCTGTTGAAACTTCATGCATTAAACCCATGATCTTTGGCACCTTGCCCATTCCCTCTATTGTTTTTATAAGCACCATCTACGCACACAAGGTTATTCGCGAAAAGTTTCAATGTATCTAAATGACATCACGTACCCTTATTCTGTTATCTCTGTATGGAGGAGCCATCGCAAAATTATCCTGAAAAATATATATTTTTAAATGGATACAAATGAATACAAAAGAAGCTCCTGAAATACATACAGAATGTGGTTTGGCAATAACTTGCTTAAATAAGCTATCTGGGTAGTAGCATTGGTTGCTTCCAAAAAAAAAAAATGCATTAATGTGTACAATACAATCATGAACACTGACTGTTAAATTATGTGCTTGTAGTGAGATAAATGTTCCTCTCTGTTATTGAGCCTGAAGGATGCAA
>NW_005187443.1:744786-758592 GCF_000239375.1 Pundamilia nyererei | reverse complement strand
AATCATGAACACTGACTGTTAAATTATGTGCTTGTAGTGAGATAAATGTTCCTCTCTGTTATTGAGCCTGAAGGATGCAACATCTCCCCAAAATTCAAAGAGTAGCTGTGTCATGCTAAGCTGGCATCAGGCCTGACTATGTTTTATTGTCTTTATGGACTACAAAATTAACAGCAATTTAGTTTTTGTGTCGCACACAGACAACATCACACAAGCAACCAGTAAATAAAGTAAGAACATAACGCATTAACACATTTATCCTTGGCAGCTTAGTCCTAAAATCTTCACGTTATGTAAACAGCATCACATACCCTCCTAATGTTCTCTCTATATCGAGGATCCGGCTCAAAATCATCCTGCGAAGCAAAATTAGCAAACACATGTTTAGACTATAGGACCCTTTTATATTATCAAGAGGAGGGTTCTATTTTAGTTTAGCAACTAGACTTTTTGCAATGTATTCATGATTGTGTAACATAGGCAGATTGTAGTTTGCTAACATCTTGCTAAAATAAGCAAGGTCTTCCATTAAAAAGCATCATCTCAATGATGGCATGCATTGCCACACCTGAGAAGCTAGCATTTGAGCTCTTAATGGCTCCTTCCTTTTTAACATGATGGTATCGGCCTCCAACAGGAATGTTAAAGTTTAACTCTGTCACCAGCAGGAATGACTCATGTTCACTGTCTTTATGCACTGTAACGCAAGGAGTCATAATTTCTTTGAGGTGTGACACATAAATAGCCTCATACACTAAACGCAATGTTAACCTCCTAAGACCCGAAGTCTTTCATGACATGCATTTAAATGTTTTCTTTGCTATTTGGGTTTATTGGGACCTGATGAATGTAAAAACAAAGAATTACCAGATTTTTTTTTAACCTAATTTTTCTTTTTGAGAAAAATGAGATCCACATATGAGGACATTGGTTTTAAATTTCAATAGAACAGTGGCAGTATAATGTCCTCGTAAGTGCATATCAGGCCCTTGTAGAGAAAAATTAAGTATTTTGGTCTAGACATCCCAAAATGTGATGTCCACATATGTGGACGCCAGGTCCTAGGAGATTAAACATTATGTAATGCTAAAATGATCATTGGCACCTTTTTCATTGTGTCTTTTGTCAGCTCAGGATTATGAAACCACCATCAATATCACAATGACTCATTGCTAAAACCTTCACCCCATCTGAAGAATATCACATACCCTCCTACTGTTATCTGTGTATGAAGATTCCACATCGAAATCATTCTGCAAAACAAAAATTGGCAAAGACATGGTCTGTTAGACACAGTCTACAGGGTCCTTCTAACAATATCAGAAAGAAAGATCTGCACTAAAACCAGCCCAGTTTAGCACTTGGCATTTTTGATATAGAGTCATGCTTGTGTCCTTTGTTATTTCAGCATTGTCTTGCTGAAATAATTTAAGACTTTCTTGAACCCGCCTTGAATATTATCTGTGAGAAGAATCCACATCAAAACCATCCTGCAAAAACAAATTGGCAGCCATGTTCTGTCAGACAAAGTTCAAGCATGCAAAGTTTAGTTCCTGGACTCTTTATTTAAGGCCTCTTGATCTTGTAATATGTGCAGAATTTGGTTTAGCATTTAATGGGCATAATCATGATGGTGGGATATGTTCCTCTAAAACCTAGATATGTTGTTCAGCATTGGTGGGGCCGTCACAGATATACACTTATACAGTGCAATACCATCATGAATGATAACTTGAACTGTATGCCGATCACAAGATGGAAGGTTTCCGTTTCATTTAGCCTGAAGGTACAGCACCCAAAGGGAGTCTTAGTGCGGTTCTGAAAAATGAACAGCAGGCCTAAATTGGGTTCACTGTCCTTATGTACTACTAAATTAACAGCAATAACTAGAATGCAGGGCCTCACATAAACAGCATCTTGCATTAAAATATTCTATTGAAAGCTCATGCATTAAACCCATGATCTTTGGCACCATGCCCATCCCCTCTATTATCTTTATAAGAAGACCACACCGTACCATCTACGCACACATGGTCATTCCCGAAAAGTTTCAATTTGTCTAAATGACATCACGTACCCTTATTCTGTTATCTCTGTATGGAGGAGCCATCGCAAAATTATCCTGAAAAATAAGAATGTGCAGAATGTGGTTTGGCATCGTCTTGGTGAAATAAGCACGTCCCTCCTTTAAAAGGAATGATGTGGATCGCTCTAAAACCTATACATATTATATTGTAATCCAATGCTGTCACAGAAACAGCTTTTTAAAACGGTTTGTTTTTAATGAGATTGATAGTTCCTCTCTTAATTAACCTTGAAAAACATTGGGTTAAGCAGAACTTCAAAGTTTACCATTGTCCTACTAAGCTAACAGCCAGCTTGACTTTGGTTAACTGCCTTTGTGTACTACAGAATTAACAGTCACATTTACTTTTCTGACAACCACACAGTTAGTAAAACCAGTATGAACATGATTATCACTGACAGCTTATTCATTGCTTTCATCCGTTATAAGAACACCATAGCCATTGTCATTCATAATACTTCCACCACCTCTGAATAATATCACATACCCTCCGAGTGTTATCTCTGTATCGAGGACCCGGCTCAAAATCATCCTGCAAAACAATATTGGCAAACACATTTTCAGTTACATACAGTCTGCAGAATCCCTCTATTAATAAAGGCATTACATCATGCAGCGTTTACACTGCTCTCCCAGGCACCTTATCCATCACCTCTCTTATGAGCTAAGAATTATAGAACCACCACCAATGACGGCTCATTCCTAAAACCGTCACCCCATCTAAACAATAACACATACCCTCCTAGTGCTATCTGCGTATGAAGATGCCACCTCAAAATCATCCTGCAAAAGAAATTGGCAAACATGTCCAGTCTAATAATTCCTGAATGACACTTCTAAACTGCAACAAGGCCAGTGTAGCACCCGAGCTCCATGCTATGGCTCCATGCTCATGTAATATGTAGATTTATGTAGCACAGCATTAACAGTCATAAGTAGTTTGTTGAGTCACACATAATATCGTTCTGTGTGAGACAATTTAAGCCTGAATGCATTAAAACATGATCACTTTGTATTAACATTATAAGAATACCATCTCTATCATCTGCCCAGCACCAGTATGATTACACCTCACTCTCAAAAACTTTAAATGACATCACGTACCCTTCTTCTATAATCTCTGTTTGGAGGAGCCATTGCAAAATTATCCTGAAAAACAATTTTTTAAACACATGAATACAAAAAAGCTCCAAAATACATGCAGAATGTGGTTTGGCAATAACTTGCTGAAATAAGCAAGGCTGTCTTTTAAAGCACATTATCTGGGTTTGGCATTGGTTGCTTCACAAAAAAAAAAATCATCATTTTTGTGTACAATACAATCATGAACACTGACTGTTAAATTATGTGCTTGTAGTGAGATAAATGTTCCTCTCTGTTATTGAGCCTGAAGGATGCAACATCTCCCCAAAATTAAAAGATTAGCTGTGTCATGCCAAGCTGCCAACATCATCACACAACCAAAGAGTAAATACAGTAAAAACATTATGCATTAACACATTTATCATTGGGAGCTTAATCCTAAAATCTTCACGTCATGTAAACAGCATCACATACCCTCCTAATGTTCTCTCTATATCGAGGATCTGGCTCAAATTCATCCTGTGAAGCAAAATTGGCAAACACACATTACTCTGCAGGGTTCTTCTAATAAAACCTCAAATGAAAGTTATAAAAAGGGTCAGTTTTGCGCCTGGTCTCTGATGACAGAGTCATGGTTATGTAACATTTACAGAGTGTAGCGTGCGATCAACTTGCTTTAATAACAAGAGGCTTTCTTTAAAAGTCATGATCGGGATGGTTGCTCCAAAACTTGCATATATAATGTATCATTGGAGCTGCTCTCACAGATGTGTGGATCAACCATACTGTATGTAATAGCACCATCATGAGTGCTGGCTTTTCAACAGCGCACTGATAATGAGATCAATGGTTCATTTCATATTCAGCAAGAAGGACCCAGCATTCAGAAGGTCCAAAGCTTGTTGTGTCACACCTAAGCAGCCTCGTAGAGCTGAAATGTATTATGCAATAACACCAGCACTACTGGCACTTTATCCATAACCTTTACTATTTGCTGAGGACACCAGAACCATCATAAACCCACCACAGCCTAAAGCCGTTCTAAACATGTATTTTCTGTAAGGCTGATCCAGCTCAAAATCATCCTGCAAACTCCCCCCCCCCCAAAGCAAAAAACAAAAAACATGCTCAGTTTACAGACTCTTTCCCACAACAGGTCAGGTCAGCACCTGGACTCTTTAAAAAGAGAGTCCTGCTCATGTAATATGTGAGGAATGCCGTGCATTATTTTGCTGAAATAAGCAAGGGCTTTCTTAAAAAAAGAAAAAAAAGGCATCATCAAGATTGTGTCATGTGTTGCTCTGAAATATGTTTTTGTTCTTCAGGCATGGTGCTTTGAAAGACGTGGGGATTACTCCTGCACTAATGCACTCCATCATGATTGCAAGCTTTTGAACTGTGTGCTGATAACAAGATGGATGGTTTCTCTCTTATTTAGCCCGAAGGTACAGCACCCAAAAGGAATTTTAAGTTTTACCAGTTTAGCTCAGTCAAACCTTCTCCCCATCTTAAAAAAACATCACATACCCTCCTAGTGTTAACTCCGTATGGAGGATCCAGCTCAAAATCATCCTGCAAAATGAAATCGGCAAACACGTTTTGTTAGACACTGTCTACAGGGTCTTTCTGGTAATACCTGAAATAAAGACTTTTGAACTGTACGCTGATAAAACGATGGATGGTTCCCATCTCATCTAGCCTGAAGGTACGGCACCCAAAAGGAATTTTAAAGTTTAGCTCTGTACTGCTCTGTCACCTGCAGACTCATGTCTTTATGCACTGCATTATGTAGTGACATAAGAGTCATGATTTGATTTGTCACACATAAATAGCCTCATACGCCTAAACACAATGTTAATGTTAAACATTATGTAATGCTATAATTATCACCGGCAGCTTATCCACCATCTCTTTTATCAGCTAAGGATTATCAAACCAACACCAATAATATCATAACACCTCATTTCTAGAAACCTTCCCACCAACTAAACAATATCACATACCCTCCTACTGTTATCTGTGTATGAAGATTCCACCTCAGAATCATCCTGCAAAACAAAATTGGCAAATACATGGTCTGTTAGACACAGTCTACAGGGTCCTTTGAATAGTGCCACCGAGTAAAATTACTGAAAACACTCTGGTAGCTCACTGCCCAGACTGTCCTGTATTTATAAAACAAAGTTTTGGTTATTCATAGATTTTTTTAAAAGTTGGTTATAGATAAATATTTAAAAAAGAAAGAAATTAGTAGTAGATAGAAAAGCTCCTCTTTTTTTTTTTTTTTACTAACATTTAACGGTTTATGTCCTACGTAACTGCTTTGGTGTAGTGAGAATGGCAATGGTGAAAGTCTTTAAGCTGTAAAACTTATGAAAATACAGTTAAAAGTTTCCTTCACATTTTCCAAAGCCAGATTAGATTGGAGTCTTTGCTAGGCCATTTCTGCCCCCCTCGCCTTATGTTTCACATCGCTTCTCTATAAAACTGTAAAATATCCTGCACCTTTAGTGGTGCCTACACAGTGGGGGGGCTTACCCATGCTGTGCGCATCATGAGTGACGCTTGAACTGTACCACTTATGCACAGCTATGAGAATACCATTAACTACCCAACGCTAATACTACAGCACCATCATTTCAAAAGCACCACTGCATATCCTCCTAGTGTAATCTCTGTGTGGAGAGTCAAAATCATCCTGCAAAACAATATTGGCAAACACGCCCTCAGTTGCAAAGTCTACAGGGGTCTCTCTTTTAATAAAGACATTACAGGATGGAGCAGTCTCTCAGCTGTGATCATACATCAATGCTCACACTGCAAACTTAGCACCCAGTGCGATGCGATCATCAGCGTGTTAGCAACCCAGCACACGCGGTGCATCAAAGCTCCTCGTCCCATCCCCCGTCAGAAGGGGGGGGGGGGCTGATGTGAAGCTACAGGAATCCGCCCCCGCGCAGTACAGTATCCCATGTCCACAAACCGACCCACAACATGAGCACAAGTTGCAGCGCACAGAGAGGAGTTAGAGATGAGGTGGGAAAGGGAGAGATGATGATATTGAAACATCTCTCAGAAAGATGCACACATGTGGTTAGAGGACTGAGGTGGGCAGAGGTGGATGGATGTAAAAATTAAGATTAAAACAACTACTTACCAGTTTTGGGCTCTTCTTTGCAGGTGCCACTCCTGTGAAGCCAGACAGAGAAACAGAAGGGAAAAAAAAGAGAAAGAGAAAAATGTTACCAAAGGAGTTAGAACATTTATTTCACATTAAAATAAAGGGGAAATTTAAAAAAAGACATGGGTGGGGGAAAAAAGATTAACGCAGACTCCCCAACATTGTCACAACAGAGCAAATCTAGCTCTCGTCTCATTCTCTTTCCTTTCCTCTCTTTCCCTGCTTGATTTCATTCGCTCGCCCCTCCGTGGCTTACGTTTTGGAGGAGGGGGGGTGTGGGGGAGGTGGGGAGCAGGCAGCGCGATCTATCTGCATCGCTGCCGCGGCCAGCGTTTTGGCTTGACTGGTGCGGCAGAAGAGCGCGGCCAGCGCCGGGGGGCTAACCCAGCGCTGCCGAGACCCTGGCTACCCAACGGAGGCGCGCACAAGTGAGCGTGTGTTTGAGGGAGGACGAGTGAGAGTTAAGGGGAAAGACAGGATCCTGGAAAGCACCTAAAGCGAATAAAAAGAAGATTGTCAAAGAGGAGAAAAGCAAGCTTTGCTCTGGAGTTCCTGGCCGTAGCATTACCCATGGAGAAGGAGTCCAAGATATTGAACATTAAATTATAGGCAACCGTCAGTTCCCCTCTTACTGAGACCATCTTCCTGTGTCCGCTGAGCACCGCGCTCCGCTGTCAAAGGCTCCAACATCTATAGGCAGTTGGCGCGTCCTCCCAGTCTTTCCCTTCCCTGCTGCCTTTTCCTTTTTTTCCTGTCCCTGTTCCTTTCTCTCTCTCTTCCTCTCTCTCTCTCTTACTTCACTGCACACTGTCCTCCCTCCCTCCCTCCCTCCCTCCCTCCCTTTTCTTCCCTCAGCATCATCACCCTCCCTCCCTCTTCTTCTTCTGTACGCTCCATCTCAGCCTCCCCTCCCACCCCCACATGCTGGTAAACATCTACGCAGCTACACATGCACTCTCACAGGCAGGCTTCTGACACAAATCAAGGTGTGCTTAAAGTATGACAGCCACGCTGCTTCTGCCCAAGTGAGCAGTGACCAGAAAATATCGTTTGCAGCAAGATGGTTGTACCCGACAAAGCGCGCGCACAGACGGAAAAGACTGACAGATTACTGAAATACCAACACAGCTCAGCTCCGACCAGGTAAATGCGCTCCTTAAACACATCGCTCCCTCCCTCGGCTCTGCGTGAAAAAAGCGGCAGTGTGAAGTCACGGATATGAGAACGCGTGGAGGAGTGCGCGAAAGAAAGAAAATACAAGAAGTGTGGTTTTATTTCCCTCTACAACGTTACAGTTCAGCAGCGAGTGGAGTGCTGGCCAAACACAAGCTCCTCTGACATACAAAAGATGTGTTAAAGCACGCACAAGAGTAGGCTGTGCTTCATCTGCGAAAATGGGCCACTACTGTGTGTCAATCCTTTAGGGAAGATGAGAGGATAACATCTTACACACACACACACACACACGCTCTTGTCTTCTTTATCTCTCAGACATCTGGGTTCATTCAAAACTGACAGCTCCAGCTGTGTTGCGTCTGCAGTTCTTCCTTCTTTCCCCGCTACTCCCCTTTTCAAATCGATAGGAATCGTTCATTCAGAAGTGTGAAACAATCTGATAAAAAAAAAAGGATGCATACTAGACATAATCCCACTGAATCCCAAGGTTTTCTCTTTGGACCGAGGAGGCTGTCAGTCAAGGACTCAGGACAGTGTTTTACTATCCTTCATCTGTCCACTGCAATTGATTTGCCGCTGCTCCCTCTCAGTGCCTCTTAGCGGCTCTGCAGCCACACAAATTTCTGAATTTCATAATGTGCAGCACATGTTTTTTGCTTGCTTTTTTTGATTAACAGCTTTAAAAGTTGAAAGACAAACTGAATATGTTTGTTATTTAAACAATAACAACATGACAGGCGTTCATTTTTGTGCTTGCAAGCTGCATAGCGATATTTCTAGTCTTTTAATGATGCTGTACTCTAATTAGTTGCAAGATACTCCACTAGGTGTTTTGACAAGCGTGCCACAACTTCCTCAGTCTTTTGTTGCCTTCGACTCAAACCTCACTTGAACATCAAATTCCAGTTTAATAGACTGAAATCTGCAAGTGCATGAATTCCATTTAGAGTTTATGCTTTTGGAGAAACTACATCGGATAGGAAAACCTGAGATAAATCAATTATTGAAATAAATGTCGGTTTCAATCATAAAGCAAATAAAAACAGGGAAAACACAACTGTGCAAAGGTTAGCTTTACATCTGTGTGCGTCTCTCAGATCAGAAGGGATTGTGAATGTTTGGGCCAACCTCCGGTCCTAATTACACACACGAGGAGGGAAAGAGCATTTTTAGACAGGTGGGCAATTTGGCCTGGCCGGCAGACTGACAGCTTGAGTGAGAGAGCTCAGCTAAATCCTCAGCGCCTCCAGCTCTCAAATAATGGACCAGAACCACTGTGGGCCCTTTTGCTCATTTTACTCTGCTTAACAAATCTTAAACATGAGTGGCACGAGACTCTTTCGTAAGAGCCAATAATCCAACTACTAGGATTTTTCTTTTTTATGATTGAAGATATCAACAGAGCGGCGTGAATTTCAAAGACAGGAAAGTAATGAACTCTACTGCATCTTTGAGGACTGTGACAGATTAATTTAAGTAGCTTGAAGTAATACTTTTGTTTGATTGCCAGAGGAAATAAAACACCTGAAGTTGAGGGAAGATGACTTGGTTTTCTTTTCAAAAAACTCCCTGAGCCTGGTTCTGCCGGAGGTTTCTTCCTGTTAAAAGGGAGTTTTTCCTTCCCACTGTCGCCAAAGTGCTTGCTCATAGGGGGTCATATGATTGTTGGGTTTTTCTCTGTATCTATGAAGCGCCTTGAGGCGACTTTTGTTGTGATTTGGCGCTATATAAATAAAATTGAATTGAATTGAAATGAACACCCTGAGTTTACCACAACAAAGAATTTTAGGCAAAAACTAGCACAGTTTAAAGTAAGAACTGTTACTAACAGAATCAATACATAAAAATCGAAGCACTGACACACCAAGTCAAAATCTGTGTGCAAAAAATTCAGCAAAACAAGCTGCCAAAGGTGGGTACAGTCTGACAAAAGGCAGTACACCTTGTACACGACCCTGCAACAGATAGGAACTGTTGCACCAACCTGGCAACCCAGCAGTTACTAAACGGAAGCCATTACTAAGCAGATTATGTTGTCTGTCCACAGTGCGTGTCTGTGTGTATGTGCTACTAGGTCTCGGCGAGGAGTGATGGCTTCCAACAGGCAGGTCCATCTGTCACCGTGGCGACAGTGCCTGGTGACCGTGGGGAACTGACAGATGGTCTCTAAGCAACGCTTGTTGTGGTGAGCTGCTTTCTGCTGTACAGTGAAGGAGTGAAAAGCTCATATCAGCCGTGTCCATCGGCATCCTGAGTGTGACAGTCATGCTAAGTGCAGCGTTACTGAGGATCCTTCTATGTGTGCCTGTGTGTAAATAGAGAAATTACAAGTGCCAGTGTGGCTAACAAAAAGATGGTGCAATGTTGGAGATTTACGACTCGCCCAGTGGCTACAGAGGTGTGAAGACATGGGAGATTGGTATGGGCTCGGAGAGCGAGAAAGGCTCACTTCGTCCCCGCCGTGCAACAAGCAATGATTCACCAACTCGAGCCCCTAGCGAGCCAAAAAAACGAGCAGAGGTGAATCGTGGGCACCCGGTGGGCAGGCTGCTCCCGCGATCATTGCTTTTCTGAACTGCAATGCTGTTCGTTATGGTGCCACTGGAACGTTCAGTCAGCAGAATTTTTAATGCGAAGTGGGCAAAAATACAACACTTCCTGCCCATACAGTGAATTGATTTCCTGCTTTAGTCTGTGCAGGGAGCCATCATCAGCGTTTATCTCTTTCTAATGGCTGTGTAGAAGACTGGAGACACTAAACGAGTCTTATGAATGTGCGTGCCGGTAACTCTGAGTTTGTTTATGTGGGTTATGCAGTTTCACATAATTGTGTTCCCGTCTATCAGTGTGCGCCCTTAAAGAAAACAGATCCGTGGAGTGCTTTTTGACAGGAGGCACTTACAAGCCATCAGTGCACTTGCCCACCATTACGCCAATAAGAGCCATCTACAGTGACAACGAGCCACTTGGTGTTTTTACCTTCATACCTTCCTTAATCCTAAGGTTACCCTCCTTATGTTCCTTGCATGCTGATGGAAAACACATAGGGAAACTTGTATTTAAACTGTGATTGTCTTTAAGGGTACATGAAGTCTCCTGCATGCTGCATAGAGATAAATAAGGGGATTTTGCCCTCTTGCTATAACACCAAGGCTTCGATTACAGTCTTTTGTGGACCCGGACATGCTGGAGACACCACATCTCCTGTAACTTCTCTGACGTCCGTTACCTGGTTAGCAGGCACGCGAATGTTTTCACTGACCCTTGCGGTCGCTTTCAAATCAGGAAATTTACATCACTCGGTCCCAAGTGAACTCTAGTGGACTTGTGAATGCTGTTTCTAGGATGATTTGTAAGTGAATGCTAATAGAGTTTTCCAAGGAGCCATGCAGTTAATCTAAAGTCTTGGACACGTCTTTGGGCCCCTCATTTATTCAAAGGAAATAAAAGAAAGTAACTTTACAGGCAGCGGGGGGTTCATCAAATACTTTGACACATGAAATAATTTAAACCTCTTGGCTGTTTCACTCCTGTAACCCGTTGCTTGCTACGGAGAGAAAGGGTCCATATCTCACTTTGAGAGCAGAGACGCAAGAGGCCTGATTGCCAAGCAGGGACTGTTGTGTCACTGATGATTGATGAGTCATGAAGTAGAGGGAAAGAGAGGAAAAGACAGAGAGCAGAGCATCATGGGGGTTTCTACACTGCTCTTTCATCATCTCTCTGATCCTCTGACATCGTTCCTGCCACCATTTTTTTCCCCTTCTCCCCTCATCCACTGCGGCTCCAGTTAATTAAAGGAAAAGCCTAAAGCCTTGCCCCTACGGTAAGGGACTCCATGGGCTCTGTTATGCTTTACGGGTTTTTTGCTGGCTTGTTTTTAGGCCTTTTGTCCCCTTAGAGGAAATGGTCGGAGCAAATCAATGCAAAGTTGTTTTCACTGATTAGATTTATCCTATAATTAAACCTTTCCACAGTGGTTTAAGAGGTGTCTTTCAGCATGACAATGTCCTCATCCATAGAGCTCGAGGAGGTTACTGAATAGTTTGCAGACTATGATGCAAACGCTGGTAATCACATGATATACCTTTTACAGTCACCTGATCTCAATTCAATTAAATACCATTGAGTGACTTAACACGTGTTGCACAGCATTGTCCACCACCATCAAAACACCAAATGAGGGAATTGATTGATACACTGTATTAGTGGTTATTTAATGCTTTAAAAATAAGAAATTCAGTAACCTATTTTGTTCTGGACATAAACTGCTGTGGATGCTGGGAGGAGGCGGCACTGAGACAAGAGCACGCAGAGCAGAAGGGAGAGAATTTTCTCCTCTAATGTTAATTTAATTGGAATACCAGAGGAAAGCGCCATCAGAACATATCAACAGCCAAGGCATGTTGTTTTTAATTTGTTGGAAGAAAGTTTTAATTTGTTGAAGCTTCCGAATCAAGAACGTCACAAAAGCCACTGTATCCAAACCTTTATTATTAACCTTATGATATTTTTGTCCTTCTTCTTATTACTAGGACATCAAGCAGAGCTTTAATAATCCCTCTCAAAGAAAAAAAACTACCAAGAAATACATGGAACTGTCAGCTTAACCACATTCAAATGACCATTTTCATTATTTCATTGTAATTAGTATAACAGATTTCCACATTTCCAAAACTGTCCCTTGTATCTGGGCTTCTCCACTGTTCACACAGTCACTTTAGCATTCACCTTGACCACAGTGGTGTTGAGAACTCCCTTTTTATGAGCCAGTTTAAAGTATTGTTTTCCTAAGTCGTTCCTCTATTAACACCTCCGGTTTCCACCATTCTTCCGCCTCCCCCTGGCCCGTGCTGCCAAGCTGCTTCCTGAGCGAAATGTGGGTAAAACCTACGCTTACATTATGTTGTCAGATTACAAGTAACAAGCTGTGTCTGTGCTGTTAGTCGATTACTCACACCCTCATCGGGCCTGCTTGTTTGCAACCCTATGCTCATTTGCGCTGCCATTAGTAAACTACATTAGGTTATTATTGAGCTGAAGTGGCTGCGCCTGTGTTTATAAATTTACACTGTGTTAATAGATTACCCGGAGGACTTTCCACTCCCATTGCTCCCATTTGCCCTGCTTAGTGAATCAGGCCCTTAATGTAAGTTGATTTTTCCTTTAATTTGTCATCCAGAGGTACGTATCCTTCCCCCTTCATGTACATTGGTATGACCAGTTTGCTGCTAGCCCAGCGCGCATTACCGTGCATTCCTGCCTGGATTTTCAAACAGGTAAAAAATGAAAGAAAATAATGCAACTCTGCATCCATGCTGAGACAAATAGACGTTTTTGTTTTTTTTCCTGAGCTGACTAATGACACGAGCTGCCGGAGCTGCTAGGAAGCTATGTTTCAGAAAAACTGCACCGAAACTAGTTTTCACTGACAAACAGCTATACAACAGGTGTATGCACTCCTATGGACAAAAGAGAGTGGGGTAATGGAAATTAGCATCTATGCAACGGCAAGACATCAGGGGCCAAAATGAATAATGCTGGTGCATCAGTGGGGGCAGGAGAAGACAGGCAGGGGAAAATGAGCCCATTACAGGAGTGTAATTAGACAAATGAAAGCACAATGGATTACGAAACCTGACTGAGGTAATAAATCATTCGTGCGCGCTTATAGGAAGTACATGACAGAGTGTCAAGTGTCTAAAACCCACTATTTAACCTACGAAGCACTGTTAAAGTGTCTCCACGCTGACCCGTAGCTCTTCCTCCAAATCTATTAAATGAGGGAGAGAGGCAAGTGAGAGGGGGGGCATACTGTTGCACGCAGCGGCTTTAACGAGTTCGCTTCTTCGCGCTCTAGTCCTCAGGGATTGGCTCCCATCTTTACGTGGGCGAGCAGGTGTGAATCTCCATCCTGGCAGTGGGGGAACAGAAACGGAAAAGGAGGGACGGAGGGGCGGAGGAGAGGTGGATTTCCACCAATTAAGGTTGAACCAGAGTCTTTCTGCCTTTAATCTATAATTGGATGCATGATCATGAGACTGGCTGAGTGAATGCCTGTAAGCAAGCAGCGTTTGGTTGGAAGGAGAGAGACACAGAGAGAGAGAGGGAAGCAAAGAAAAGACGTATGTGTATTATAAGCAAAGCTGACATCAGGACCCCAATTAGAGGCCAGTGTGCTTTGCTGCTACTGGTGGAGTGATCCTGATTGAGACAGCAGTGAAGAGAGTGTGAGCAGGACAGTAATTAAGGCACCATGACTAGAGCCTTAGATGATGTG
>NW_005187443.1:734432-744598 GCF_000239375.1 Pundamilia nyererei | reverse complement strand
ACTCTAAAGGATGGGAAACGTGTGGGAGGAAGGGATACACAGTGGGACACAGTGTATATCAATAAGCTTTGATGGAGAAAAAGGGACCCAGGTATTCGCTCATTCTCTTAAACTGATTTAGCCAGCCATAAGATCTAAATAAAGTCTACTCATCAATCCTGCTACAAAGAGGCCATAGGAAAAAATGATTTGTCCAGTGAGAACACATTGGAGATGCGATCAAAAATGGTGCTAAAGCAAACATTCAGCGAATCGGCAGAGAATTAATTAGGGGAAAATGAATTGTCAACTATTTTGTTAACTTCAAAGTGTCATTGCTCAAGTTATTTATCAAGACGATAAACATCAATAATCTTTGTCTTCCAGTATTGGAAAGGTCAGAATTTGCTTTGATAAAATTGAAAAAAATGATCAAAAGCAAGCTACACCTCACATCACGCTACTAGATTGGCGCTACATCATGCTCACATACCAGTATCCCTAAAAGAGCTGGAATTTAGTTTTTGGGTTTCATGTGGTTTATTCTTGACTAGCTAGCACCCAGGAGAGAACCACTGCTGTGCACCGGGTATTTTTAGTTGTCTTTGTGAGTTTATTCTGCAGGCTGCTGTCTGTTTAAATGAAAACTCATTATATATTGATTTCAGATTCACGGCCAGAAAAAAAACATATGAGGATGTCTGCTTTATTTCCAGGAAACTTAAACTTACATTTTCTTTCCTTCTTTTTTTGATAACTTTTATTCTTGCATAGACCTCATAGCTTCACAGCTCTCAGAATTCAATTGTTGGAAAGACATGAGATTTCTCAGTAATAATGTCAACATGACTGGAGTATTGTCATGAGAATTTCTGATATCTTGCTTTTAGGAGCAGAAACATGAAAATCAACATAAAATGCAATCCAAAGTCACAAAGACTGATTTAATTTGGAAAAAAAAGTTTAGATGAAGAAGGTGAAGAACTAATCTAATTTGTACCTTTGCTGTCCTATTTCTACGTTAAAAGTTAGATATCTGATGTTGGAGCCATCAAGTCAGCGGATCACTTTCTAATAATCTGAAGGAAATGTGTTAGTTTCCTGCTTTTGTATCCACCCTTTTGTAAAAACTCTAGTGCAATAAAAGCCACCATAAAGCGCATTCAGTAATGTTGGTTCGCTTACAATGCTCCTCATACTTTATCCATACCATCCTTGTGTTTCCCCCAGTATCATTCTACTGTCATAGTCTGTCTGTGTCGATCGCAGCCAGCCAATGCATTTACAGAAGCCCAATTAAACTGACGTCTGTTTCCTTGACAGCCCATTAAGCTCCTGCCTGAGATGAGATGAGGCCGAATCGCTTTACGTGCTTGTGTACACAAGCGTGATGAGGAAATGCTACTCATTACCAAAAGCCAGAGAGGAGGGTAGAGAAGCCGTTTGGTCTGCGTAGTTTTTGGAAGGTTTAGCCATTTGTTGAGAAGTCAGACAAACAGACTGTGGCAGAAAAAGATTGAGATACAACTTCAGAAAGAGGAAACAGAAAAAAGATTCCATGCGAGATTACAGTGCGAGCTGCCTGCCATTCATCTGACCAATTTCCCTTGGCAGTTCTGAGCACTTAACCTTATGACGGAGATAAACTGCATGCGTGTACACAGACACACACAAAACCTTTTAGTAACTAGAATTAATAAGCCCTAAAGCAAGCAAAAGGAGAGTCTGGCAGAGAAAATGGTCCAATTACTTGTATCACACGGGGCGTTTAGAGCGGCGGAGGTCTGCGTGTCTGAGGGGGGATTGGAGGGAAAATACTGAAATTCTATCATTTCAGTTTTATCCTATTCACAGTTGCTTTGTTTCCATTTAGTGCTCCTCTGCTACCGTGATTTTCAATCAGAAGCCATGACAAACGCTGAGTGGCGCACGGCGAATTACAGGCATTTACACGCGGCTGCACCATTTTCACAGCACTAACGTTGACCGGCTAGCACCGAATTTTTTTACGTTAAGGGCAAAATGTCGCGGGCTTATATCGAGGCGGAGAGCCAGGTGGGTGGATAAAAGGCATGCCGGCACAATTGGTGGCATCTTCAAAGTGATGAGCTTGAACGTGGGACTACACTAAAACCCCAAAACACACTAGACATTCTCTCTCCCAGCAAACACAGCAAACAGAAACAGAGCAGACTGCAAATGAGCAGAGACAGAGAGAGAAACTGAGTTTTTCTTTTTGAAAAGGAGCGAGAATATTCATACTCTGACCTCAAAACACCAACTAAACCTGAATTTCTCTCCTCCGTTTATCCCTCTTTTGATACTTCTCCCATTTAACCTTTTAGTCTTCTTTCTCCACTTCCGCCTGTCTTCCATTTCAGGAAAGCAGCTATAACTGGCTTGTCAGAGCCGATAACTGTAAACACCTCGCTCTCTCTTCACACTACACTACACCACATCCTCAAATGTTATTTCAACTTCCTCTGCGGCTCCTTCCTTACCGTAATTATCCTTCTATCTTTCCTCCTTTGCAATCTCTTGTATGCTTCCACCCTCTATTTGCATGAATAAATAAATGTGTGTCAATAAAAGAGCACGGTGAGCGGGAACAGCCTGTAAGGCAGAAGCCTATTATTTTTTTTCTGTCAACAGCATCAAGCAGATGCATGCGAAAGGTTTCTTTTGTTTTGCGCTGCTTCAACATATGGGCACATAACTCAGAAACTGCTGCATTTCTACTTGACACCTGCTCCCAACACGTTCCTCATCTCCATCTGCTGTCACAATTTACTAGACGAATGACAAATTTACCGACACGGCGAGTGAACGCAAAGAGAAGTTAGCCTTCACTCACCTCTTTGCACCAGCATGGTGACCTCACTGCCTTTGGGACACTTGCTGAGCAGGTCAACCACCTGGTTGTGGGACATGCTCTGCACATTTCTCTTGTTCACCTCCACGATGATGTCGCCCTCCCTGAGACCGCGGCAGCGTGGGTAGTCCACGATCTGTTTCACTCTTTGCCCCCCACCCCCGGGACTGTCAGCAATGGTGAATCCGAAGCCCTTGTCTCCTTTCTCCATGTGTACGGTGATGAGCTCTGGCTGCGTTGCGATGGATGAGGCCAGGGTGACTACATCACTAGGGTAGCCATGCTGGGAAGAGGTATCAGAAGCCACCTCTGTGGAGGGGCTGTGGGGTCGGGGGAGGCCGTTGACGGGGACCCCGCTGTTGGTTGGACCATTGTTGTTGTTCTGACTGCCGTGGCTGGACGGCGAGTCGTAGCTGTTGGAGGGCTCCTGGCCGTTAACGATGATGGGCTCCTTGTTGTCGAGGATAGCCACTGAGGTAACCAGGCTGGTGTTTGGGTCGTCGGGGTCAAAAGGCAACGGATAACCACGGCACAGCTCCAAGTTGACCATGGAACCAATTGGAATCGATTGGAAGATCTTCACAACTTGAGCATGGGTGTAGCCGAGCACACAGGTGTCGTTAACACTCACAATCACATCACCTTAAAGGGGTGAGAAAGAATGAAGTCCATTTATTTTTGTCAAGTAGAACATCCATCCATGCGTATCCAATTCAGGGTCACCTGATGCAGCTACCCTTTGTTAATAAATACAGGATACTTACCAGTCTCCATCTTGCCATCAAGGGCGGCAGGGCCATCTAGGACTAGGCTCTTTATCTGCAGGAACTCATCTGGCTCATCCCCTCCCACAACAGTAAAACCAAATCCCCTACGACTCTTCTTCAGTTTGGTATTTATGAATGTCCCCTTCAGCTCAGATCGGTTCCTGGTAAAGAAAGGCTTCCCTCCTAAAAACACAGACACAGATAGCTCAGCTTTCATCACATTGGATGCCACAACAGATACTCAAGAACTGGGTTAAGCAGTAGTTGGATTCAGTTTGCAAAGCCCTGGATTGCTACAGTGAAGAGCCTTTGCTCGCTTGTGTCAAACCATCTCTGCAGGTATCATTAAATGCACAACAAATCTTCTGATTGGTGTTTGTCTTGAACAGGCAAGGACAACTGTCACTGCTTGACGATTGCTCACATGGTGCAAACAGGTCAACACAGACCTATTACAATAAAATGATAAATCAGGTTAAAGGGAATGAACAGAATCATAAGCATTAAGTCAAACTGAAGGCTTAACTGATCCCATTTGGCAACTACATTAAAAGTTCATATAGAAAAGACTGAGTATGGTTGAATGACTTTCTTCAGCACATGCAACTCAGTGAAACATTGAGCAAGACCGGAAATAAGAAGCCCGAGTATAGACATGCAAAGCCTTTAAATCTGAACTCATCTACTGTTATCGCCACTGGAATCAGTCCATATTAACTTTTTGATAATAATGATCATTTATTACTTATAATTTTAATTTACAACGTGATGATGTGATGGGACAAAAACAGTTTAGACAGGAACTTATTTCAAAATAGTATAAACTACATGATACCACTTCAGCTCTTTGAATGTCTAATATGCAGGCTGCCGTTTGCTTTCACTGGCGGTTTGGCATTTGAAGACACAACAGGCGCACCAGATATCTGTAGCCTGAATAGCAATGACATTGCTTCAGATGAAGGTCACATGACCGTCGTGTTCGCATAAGCGATGTCTCCGGCTTGTTTCAATCAGCTGCTGAAATCTCATCTGAGAAGACATCTGTATCACTCCACACTGGTTGTGAGGGTTTAACTGAGACACATCTATATGAAAAACATTTGACAGTGATCTTGTGAAAGAACAACTGCTCAAACGACGACAACGACATCTAAACTCGATTCTCTTTTTCTTGACTTTGCTATCTAATTATACGGCATTAAGGATAAAGTTTATCTTTTCTACTAGGAATGAAAAACAAACAGATGAATACACAGGCACAGGCTGAGCTCCGCTTCTCTATTAAAGGACACGATGCATGCCAAACGCACAATACTTCGGATACACAAATGATTGAGGAGATGTTGGCAGAAAAGAAAATAAGAAGAGAGAGGATGATGAAGACTAAAGGAACGTCTGTGTGGTGACCTGCAGAACCACATTAGGTTATGGCAGCGCTACAGCTTACGCATTCAATGAAAAATGCATTACCCTTGGAGTCGGTCTGTGCCCTTGTGTTTTATTGTCTACATGCATGTGTGTTTTCATGCTCAGTGCCTTTTGAATTGGATTTTTTTCCCCTAGACTAGGGAAAATGTAACTAAACTGTGTGCTGATATGGGTGGCTTTATCCACCAGGGATCTAAAGATGTAAGAACAGACCAGGAAGCGGGAGGAACATAAAAAGCAAGTGTGTTAGATTAAAAGATTTCAAAAGTGATGTGTTTCTATGGAGTAATATGGAGTGCCGGCACAGTCGAGCTTGCAGGAGTTTGAGACTGGGGGTGTGGAGGGAGGGGTAAGACAAAAAGATGGACAGCACCAAGCAGTTAAACCAAAGCAGAAAGCTGGGTGGGACCAGACAAAAGGCAGCGAGACGGCAAATGTGCGCTATAAAATAAAGAGATCGATGAGGGAGAAGGAAAAGGCTGCCGACAAAGCAGCAAGAGAGAGTAAGAGGGAGAGACAGGGTGAGGCAGTTAATTCTCTGCCATGGCTGTGCTAATTAGACAAGCTGCTAGTGGGAGGCCGGTATAAAAGGAACTGGCAACCAGGAGAAGGAAACCCACTGTAACGGCGAGACTCTCTATTTGTGTGTGTGTCACTAAATGATGGGTGAAATCAGGCCATTATGTGGAACAACACAGCAGAGGTTTCCTGAGAATCAACACGTTGCCACGATAAACACAGGCAGAGGGACATTTATGGAAGGGCACTCGGCAGAGCGTGTCTTCGTAAAAATATGCAGACTGGACGCAATTTTGTTTAGTGCACGTGTCACGCGAGTTCAATTTGACTTCTAAAAAATGCATGATGTGATTTATACAGAGAGCAGCTTTACAGTGTCAGTTCAGTTCTGGTCCTCCATCACGACAACTCAAACAGGGCCTGAGGCGCTGGCACAGGAAAACAAACGAAGCTGTAAAAGATGAATTTTGTTTAACTTATAATAAGTCGCTCTGGGTGACGCCGCCTGGAAACAAAAAAGTTATGCATAATCCTCATTTCGCTTGGTTGCAGGCTTTAGCTCTCTGAGGATGACAACTTACGTTTTTGTCCCATCGCGTTGGGCACTGCGGGCCCTGTCTGAGGGTCCCTGTAGGTCTCCTGGTGGTTGGCAGCATAGCTAGCCAACGGAGCCCCTGCCATCGTCGAGTCTTCGATCCATTCTGCAACAGCGAGAGGCACATGTTCTCGAGATGGAGTCTAGACAGGTGCAAAGTTGTCCTACTTGAACGAAACTGAGGCTAAGACAACACGTCCTGCTGTGCTGTGTGCTTGCAACAAAGCAAATGCAGCTCCGATGAAGCCGACAGAACTACTGTGCAGCGTGTTAATTACAGTGGATGAAAGATTGATGTGAAGCCTTCTACCCACTACAGATTCATGTTTCACTACTGAGCTCAGTATGAACACAAGCATTAATATGGTTTCGCATCTCTCTTCTCAATAAAACTGGTGGTGTGGGAAACCAGAAACAACTGATTCCCTTTTTCTTGACTGCCTACCACCTTTGATTAATCACCTTGCTAGCCTGCAGTTTGTCATAATATTCATAACAGATAGATGAAGTAAACACGTGTTTGAAAAACTGATTGTTTTTTGTTTTTTTTTATCTTTTACAGAGAGATTCAACCTTCAATTGGGGGGGGGGAAAAAATCAGCAGGTGAATCTAATGTTTTATGCTGAATGAGCAGAATGTGGAGTGCAATAGGAGAATTCCCTCTTGAGTTGACCTGCATTTGCAATTAATTTCACTGTAGGGTGTCCTGTGAATATGCAAAGAAAGGAGGGCAAGAGCATCACTGAGCTACCCGTTGCTTGGTTTTGGGCAGCTGTCTCAGAAGAAGTGTTTGGGAAGAGTTCTTATTAGTGTTACAACTGGCAGCATTTTATTAAGTAACACAAAATTAAGGGTCTCCACTCCAGCTCTTAAGCAGGCAGGTGGGAGCCAAACTTACCCGTCGTTACCTTCGTCCAAAGCAAACGAGAATCAAAAGGTAGCACAGAAAACTGAAATTAACTTCAAAAAGGCTGCGTGGTGCAGCCGCAAATAATAGTTATGCCTTTATGGGAGGGCACTTAGCAAATCATAAGGCAGGAGCTGGCAGCAAAAATAAAACCGTAGCAGTAATAGGCATTGGCAGATAAAGTCACACTCGCTCATACTCACACAGACAGACACGCAGAGCATGCAGGCAACTCATTTATACACATGAATAAGAAAGAAAGAAAATGACGCCCCTGGTGGGGGCTTGTGAACGAACCTCGGATGTAGCGCTCACCTTCAGGTGGCTGCTGGCTCTGGGGCTGAGGCTGCTGAGGCTGCTGCTGTTCCAGCTGCCTGCGCTTCTTAGCCTCTAGCACCGGATTTTCATACTGGGTCTTCCTGTTGATATGACTTTGGGACGGTGGACGGAGTGGATGAAAAGAACATAAGAATACAGAACAAGATGTAAGGGGGGGTAAAAATCAGCAGGAGAGTAGAGCACAGCAGGGACACGGAGAAGAGGATAAGGTAACAGCAGAGCGGGAGAGGGTCAACAAAGGGCGAGGGGATTGGGGTGGGGAGTGGAGAAACATGGCGATAAGCTTTGATTAATACATGGTGGCACAATGCACACACACCCACGCTTACACAGAAACCTCTCTTTGAGATGCACATGACACAGCCGTGCCTACAAATCACATCAAATAAATCCTTTTGTGCTGACGGCTTAATTTCGCTGAAACCACAAACATCTTTCACATTACAGCCTGGGAGGTTTCCTACTAACCTAACTAGCACTGAAAAATGGAACCTGAAAGTGCCAAATTATACAGCAAATGAAGGAAACTGTGAATAATGTATATTAGAAAAAATATTGCAGAAACAAAGAGGGGGGGGGGGGATGCCACAGCCTTGGGCCCACAGGTGCTGCTTTGAACAACATAAAAAAAAACAAACCTAAAAAACCCTGCATAGAACATATTTGTATTAATGCTGAGGCCCAGGGGCTTCACACAATATGAGATACGCACATATGTGCTCGCACAAACACGCTCGCTGCATATTTTTGTTCATTTATTTCCGAATGTTAATGACACAAACAATGGCCTACATTTTCCAGGACACAAAAGGACTGAAAAAGAAATGTGTGGATGTACTTCTATTTATGCACACGAAGAAGAAGCTGGGAGCTATTTCTAGATTTTTCTGCGGCGTCAGCCTGTGCACTTACTCAACATAGTAGACTCCATACACTGGATCATCTATTTTCTCCCATCCTGGAGGAAGTTCTGTAAAGAAAAAAAAAAAGATAATGAGACAAAGGAAGTAAGTAAATCTTGACTTGCAGGAAGCCGTGTATTGAGCCATTTGTGGCAAAGCCAGGAAAGACCTTTTGCCACGCCATTGTAATCGGCCCGTCAGTCAGTCTCCGAGGCCAGAGCAGCTCAACAGCTTCACAGGCTGTCTGGCTGTTCTCACCTCTGTCCCCCTCACAATGCTGACATTTCCACCCATCAGATAAGAACAGAGCAAGACCCCCATGGGCACAGGTGGATGTATGAATGCGGGGAGGGGGGTAGAGAGATGAAAGGCACATGAGAAGGAAATCGTGAGAAGGAAGTGGACAGGAGCACGGGAAGTGGGAAGAAATACAGGGAAAAAACGGCAATGAAGAAGAGGCAGCTAAAGTTATAAATGACAGGAAGTAGGTGGAAAATTCCAGGCTTAGAAACCTTTGTGCAAAATACATTGAAGCTAAATTCTGTGAGATGATTGGTTGGTTTCTGAATGAACGACTTCTCTTCTTTTCTTTCCCCTGATACAGAAGAAAAACAACATTCTACAGAATATCACACAGAAACACACGTCTCTAATCAGTGCGCTGGAAAGGTATGGTCGAAAAGTACCTGTCCTTGGCTAAACAAAGGCTCTTTAGTTTTCACATGGATCGCTAAGTGTCTGGTAGAGATTGTTGCAGATTTGACTTCACATTCGTCTCTTTGTGGGCAGAATTAAAACCTGCTTGAGTAGAACTGAAAGGGGCACTGTTCACACTGATGTAAGGACACGTGTGCGAATGCTAAAACACGTGAAAAGGTGAAACTTAAAAGATGACCATAGAAAGACATGAATATGATGCCAATGTGCAATCATCCAGTGGTGCAAACTTGCTGCAGCGCAAAGCTGTTATCTTCAACTGAGCCATCTGATTCACTTCTCCCGCCTGATTACAGCAGCATTGATTACTGGCCATTCTCCACACAGATAATGTCAGACGCTTCTAATTGGCTACAAACAGAGATTGTCCGGTAATCCTCTCCTGTGACGAATAAGTTCTACATATTACCATTATTATTATTATTGTATATATATTTATATTTCTTCATACATTCTTATATATTTCTATACTGTGTATTGTGTGTTTTGTTGTACAGTTGTTTCATTTTATTTTATTCCTTCCTAGTTAAATTTACCCTTTTTAATTTTCATATTTATTTCCTATCTTATTCATAGCCTTTTTTTTTCCCCTTTAGGTCACGAGCAGTTGTGTAAGCATTTCACTGCATATCGTACTGTGTATGACTGTGTATGTGACAAATAAAATTTGAATTACCCCCAGCCAATTTCTGCTCTGCCCTGCGTGCAAGTAGATGGTAATTACAATCATCCAACTTGGAGAGCTTCCCTCTGCTTTTTAATAAGGAGGACCTCGGCTGGAGTGGAATCAGCTGCAGATGCAGACACACAGAAACACGCCGCCGCGGTCTACATATTAATTTATCATTTGTAAGTGAAACCAGAGCCAACAGCTCCGTGCGTGTAAGCGGCTCGGGCTTCTGTGGGTTCCGTCTTTTTCTACACCTGCTGAAGTGCATCTAAAAGCACAAGCGGCAAAGAAGAAATGCAAGGTTACGGGAAAGAGATGTCGCGAGGGTGAACGTGCAAGGCGAGCACGGTAAATTATCATTTAGATGTTTTGAACTGGAACGTTAAATGGAATGCGGTCCCGCCTGGCGTCACGCACAAATTTTAATCACCCACGTTATTTCACACTGCACTAGTTCCAGTCCGGGA
>NW_005187443.1:720314-734339 GCF_000239375.1 Pundamilia nyererei | reverse complement strand
GCACAGAGAGGACGTTCTGTGCTGCAAACCTACTGAAAGCCTGGCATTGGTTTCGCTGTGTTTGCAAACACAGATGACAACAGCAAAGACAAAGGGAGGGAAAGTCGTCGCTCATTAAGCCGTGTTTTGCTCTCACCCCGTGTCCCTCTTCCCACTTTCTAGAACATATTGTGATTTCGAGGGGGAGACGAGCGTGATGAGTTACGCGTTTAACTGTTCGCATCTCATTCTGTTGATATAGAGCTGTGATTGATTTCTCCGGAGGAAGAGTCTGCCACAGAGAGGCACTTCTCGCGCACGTGGGTGTACGTGAGAATTTGGGCATGCGTGCCGGCGTTCATAAAAAGGCTTTCGTCTGCTCGTCTCCTTCGAGAGCAGGATTTAATTGCGGTTTCTGTGCCCACCTGCATCGGAGGGCGCCGATCGATAATTATTGAGCACGTTCATCCAGTTGAGGATGTCTTGTGGACAGGGTTGGGGGGGGGTTGTCTGACCTGAAGATTTAAGCGCTGTTGATGCTTAGCAATTGGAGTGGGTTTAAAAATAAAGAAATAAAAGCGTGATAGATTCTCCGTTTTCCTTGGCAGCATCTCATCAACCTGTTTGGATCTGGTGTGCTCTCTTTTTCCTGCTTTTATTGCTTTTTGCTGGAAACACCTTCTGCTGCTCGGGAAAAAAAAGAGCTGGAGAGACTAAAACGAAGCAGTTTCTCTGTAGTTGAACCCTTTCATATTACATTTAACCATTTTAAACAGTGCTAATATAGAATATATTTACTAAAGCAGTAATGACGGTGATGAAAACATCCTACATTCATACAGATTTTCATCACAGTATTAGATGTGGGCGTTTATATTTTTCCCCCCTTGTATTGCACCGTGTACCCCCAAGTGAAGTCCAAATATGTCAATCATTATTCTGATATATTTCCTCTAATGGAATAATTCATTACAGGTGCATAACAGTGCGGGGCATCATCTCCAGACACCATTTATCCTGCACAGGTGGCCTCACCGCTCTGTCTGAGAGGCTAGTTAGTGTGCTGATGGGCATCAGAACAAAGAGCCTGTAGCTGTCTGGCTCAGACAGGCACATTAGGAAACCATCATTACAACAATCTTCTCTGGATCAGCTTTTTGCCTCTTATGTCTGATATGATGGCCTTCTGATGTGGGAGTGTTTTGTAAGGCTGTGTAGTGGGACACCTGCATGGCTGGTGGCATGGGGGTTTGATGACAATTATGTTCAAGGCCGCATACAAACGCACATTTAAAAATCCCACGTACTAATGGAAGGGCAGACAAATGTCATGATGTGTCATTTCTGAATGATTAAAGTCACAGTAACCTAACTGATACATGTCAAAAAGATGAGAGAAGTTCCTACCTAGGTCATTATCCAGCTCCTCTGTATGTACCCCTTCTACTCAGTCGAGTGGACGGCACAGCAGCGCCACAGGATTGTTGTTGGGAAGGCAAAGGCAGGAGGGGTGGATTGAAGCAGAAAGACAAACATCTGTGAGTTAGGCGGCTGTAATAACAACATCTGGACACTGGGTGGCAAGATTTAACCAAAACCAGAGCAACAACCTCTGAAAAACCATGTTTACTAAAATCAGGCGGCACTAAAGACTGGATCTCTGAATGTGGTTTGACATGATAATGGAGTTGAGCTTGTGACCTTTTCTTTTTCTGTATACTGTAACAATAGACTACAAAATTGGGGAAGGCAATTAATGGAAGGTGTAGGTCTTGTTGCTCCAAGAAACAGCTGGAAGAAGAGCAAAGGTGGCACCAGCCAGTGGACTGCACACCATTTTCTGTGACCCAATACTGACACCTAAAGACTAAAAGGGTGAACCTCTCAGATGTGTTATCCGAGTCTGAGTTTTTGGGTGTGGTGTAGAAAAACATGCTCTAAACAACGGAACAAAACAAATGAAAAAATATCACCTCCTTTAGCTTACAGAAGATTTTGCACAAACATTGACAGACAGACACGTACCATCATCTTCAGATTCTTCCAGGGGTTTCTGAGGTTTGTCCAGGCACCGAGGGTCTATCCAGGAGGTCGTCCTTGTATTGTGGCTAAGCAGAACACGCAAGACAGGCCAGACAAGACAAATTATTAGAGGGTAGCTAATAGAAGTCGGAAATTTGACCCTGGAACAGGTGGAATGAATTATTTCTAAAAAAAGGAAAAAGTGACACACGGCACTTGATCATTAACTGAAAGCCCTGAAGGTTAAACAGGAAACATTTAAATCTGAGCAAATTGGAATGCTTTTACCATGTTAATAATAGTAAAAAAGAACATTATGATTGTTCATTTTAATGGGTGTAGAGAAGAAGAACACAGCTGGAAGGATCCTAAAAAAAGAACAATATAAACGTAAGTAAGTTACAGTGGATATTTAAAGTTTTATGCCTCATATTAAGGAATTTCAAATCTATTAGAATCTGTTTGACAAGTAACAACAACAAGGAGTAAGGCATCATAGATGACCAGGTAATCTGTAATAAATTTCTCTCTAATTCTCTATACTGCAGACTTTAAATTGGTTAAAGGTTCATGGCTGTAGGAGCGATGCAGGAGGAACTCTTTGGTATCCTGAATTATGCTTCATGTAGCCGCCGGTAATGTACGCTGTATTCTTTAAACTTTCATGCTTCCTAAAGCCTTCGAGTACTCTCCACAGCGACACACGTCTGTCACATTAAGAAGAAACCTGGATCTGGTTTAGACGGTGCAGACGATGGTTAATACAGAAAGAGAGTCAGCAATGAGAAAATGTGTCACGTTAGATAAAGTCATGTCCCATTTTAAACAGAGTTTAATCAAAATGAAAGGAAGCTTCATTCAGCCACATTGACAGTGAACACTGATAATATCTGATTTAAGAGTAAGCACTACTGGAATCCGACCTTTGGTACTTACTCTATAAAATAGACCTCTCCGTTCTCGGTATAGGCCATCTCCCAGTTGTCGGGCAGAGGTCCCAGCGGATCCTCTGGGGGAGGATGGCTCAGGTGAGTGTGTGTCTGCTGTGTGCTCTCCGTGATGGCCGGTGGTGAGGGGGTTGTCCCAGCGTAGGACAGGTCACTCTGGCGGGGGGCGAAAGGGCGCACCGAGTGATGAATCTCGTCTAATTCACTAGAGTCTCCTGGAGGGACAAAAAACCCAGAACACACACAACCTGGTGTCAAAAATCTGTCAACTAAAGGACGCCAGTAACACTTTCAAGGAGCAACAAGTAGCTGTGAAAACAATGAGTTAACCTTGGGACAATGATGCGCTCCATTTCAAGCTGGGATTTCCAAGCTACCAGTTGTCAACCGGAAAGCTCCCACCAAACCCAACTCAGCAATCCAACATGGCAGCAGTGCACGTAAACATGAGTGAAACTGTAAAACTTGCAATCTGCTGCTCTACTGTTGTGCATCTGTGACTCGCTGAATGAGCCACACACAGAGCACTGACCGCACTTTACTAGGATGCACTCAATTAGGAAATTCCATTTGCTCTGGAAGATGGCCGAGGCAAATGGAACGCATCACGACATCAACTAAAGAAAAATTTATTAACAACTGTCTTCAAACAAACAAGTGCTCCTGTTGATTACACCGTTTTTTTAAGTATCGTCACAAGATACAGCCTATTATGTAACCTTAAAGTCTGTGCGGTAATAGAAAAAAAACATACATTTCCTAATACATTAAGAATTATTGAAACATCATTTGAATGGGAGTTTGGAAGAATTCCAGGCATTTAGTGTATTTCTGTAATGTTTTCAATTTCCACAGGAATAAAAATATCGCCTGCCTGAGCAGTCTGAATAATTTAAAGACTAAAATATTTGAAAAAAGTTTCATGAGGCTGTAAAAATCCACAACTAGATGACAAGAAAGCCTCATGTCAGTGAGTTTTTGCATCTACTTATTGAATGAAATCAGTTATGTTGCTATAGCATGTTTCCATTTAGCCCAATAACTTCCTAAAGACAGACGTACTTTGGGCTTGTTTCTTTCCTCCTTCAGTAAAGAATGCTGAGTGGGCAGTTCACGCCTTGAAAGTGCTAGCACCTTGCTTCCTGCCGGTTCATTTCCACACTCACACTCGAGTGGCACTTGTCACACTATCACAGAGAGTTAAACAACTTCTGGTGCCACATTTGAAAAACACATGTCAGCCACAGCTTTAAGGCGGAAACTCCTTAAATTTCCTACTCACCGACTAACAAGGAAATCCCCAAAATTACTCCAGTTCATTTCTTTAATGTCAAACCAGCAGCACTGCTGTCATTTTACCAACTTAAACTTAATTTAATGGACTATTATCCCCCCAAAATCAATTTCACATATGGAATCTGCTCAGGTGTCTAATGCTCGCAGCCAGATGGCACTATTTTACATGTGTGGATGCAGATACGCAGGCAGCAGATGTAGTCCGAGCCAGAGACCACTTACTCACCAATCAAAGAAGTTCTTGTATTCTGCAGCCCCTCTCCACAGCAAAGGGCTCTTTCTCTCTCCACTTCTTTTGTGCTTTCTCCTACTTCTTTTCTGAGCTTATCCTTTTTCACAGTATAAAAACCTCCCCTGCTTGTTTCTTTCTCCCTTTTCAGTCGTTGCTTTTTTAGACTTGCCCTCTTTCTCAGTCACCTCCTCTTTCTATTTAATTTCCTGCTACCTTCTCTCCACTTGCATTCGCCTCCCACTTTATCCATCACCTCTCAAATGATTTTTCTCCCCCGCTTCTCCTCTCCCAAAAAATAAAAGTGAAAGAAAGTGATTCTCAGGCTGATCTGCAGGGTCTGTTTGCTTTGGTGTCCAAATCAGCTGAAGGAGCGGTGAGTCCCGTGAAACAAGGAGGAGTTAAAAACAACCACAGCTGCTAGGTGGTTACAGGCAAAGTGTGAGAAAGAGGAAAGATCTCTTTGAAAATGCAGATAAGCATTTATAAGTGTCAGATGTGATGTATCACTTTGGGTCTTCTCTGTGAAAAGAAGGCAAATTTAATTTAGCTTTGGGTCTGCTGCCAGCCTTCTGGGTCCATTCTTTTATCTTCTGTCCAAAGTTGTATTCAAATGAATGTGAGACAAAAATGCTGCTCTTAACACCTGGCTTCAAAACATGGCTTACACGCATCTTGAGTGACCATTTGCTTTTTGATTTCAGGTGCCAAGCTCACACCCTACTTGAGAGAAGGACACACACATCTGTGCTGAGCTGGCCAGAGAAGATGAGTGCACTGTGTGGTGCCACAGCTTGTGTACACAGCTACCAAGGCGTTAGTGCGGGCAAATCAACTGTGCTTTGGTTTGGTATTCACATTATTTTATTTAGTATTTGCTTTTCTGGCTCCACTCATATAGTATTCAATACTATATTGGATAGAAATCAATTATCAGTTCCTCCAGGAAACACTTTTCAGATTAATAATTAATGAAATAAAAATGAACAAAATCATTTGAGATGCTTTAAAAGATCTTATTTTGTCAGATCACTTATCTGAAGTCTAACACCAATTGATGTAAAGGAGGGTTATCAGCAAGCAATCAAGTATTAATGTACTCAGTGTACACGCAAAAACAGTGCTCTGTCAGTGTTCCCTTCATGACTCAATAATGGGATATTCTCGTCTCATCAGTTTAAAATTTTAACCAACTGTAGTTGGTATTCATTTAGAGTTATTCACTTCAGTCTCCCTCATGTTTTGCTAATCTGACTTGAGTAAATGTAACTTTGCAGATGGTTTAAACCGTGGCCTCTTATTATGCATTTGTTATAGCAGAGGGTTATTTTCTTCAACATGGCAGCGTCCTGACAGAGCCATACATGGTCATTTATACACGTGCTGTTGTACTCTTCACTAAAAGCAAACAGCAGAGTGCTTCTTCAATGCACAAAATCATAGAGATACAATGCTCAGTGTTACTCGAGTGTCAATCTAAACTTATAAGAGACTCTCCGCCCATCCGATTTCCTCTCCTTCCTCCGCACGTACCTGTAAAGCTGCTGTTCATGTCATGGAGGTCCTCGTCGTCCTCCTGCTGCTGCTCTCCAGGCACTAATCCAGCATTGTGCATGTCATTGTAGGACTTGGAGCGTCGGGGAGTGGAGTGCTGTGAGCCCGGCAGGCTACTCCTGAGCCCGTCTGGCAGTGGGGCATCACCGCTGTTACCACTACTGCTAATCACTTTCCCACTGGGGGGCTGCACTGGTGGCTTGGGTGTCCCATAATAGTTACCTAGGTGATGAAGGAGGCAGAAGGGAAGATGGGCGGGGATCAGAAAGACACAGAAAAGAGTAGTGGGAGGGCATAAGAGGAGGGGTCGAAGGGCCTTTTGTGTGTGTGTGTGTGTGTGTGTGTGTGTGTGTGTGTGTGTGTGTGTTGAAGGGGGTTTAGTCACAGTCTTTGTATGCAAATTGTCAAGTTGAGTTTGTCTGTGGGAGAATGCTAATCTCCAAAGCAAAACTGCTTTTGTTCTTTTTTTGTGTTTAATCTCAAAAAGTTTCACAAGCACCCCCCCCCTCCCTTTTTTGTTTTATAACTAAACAGTTACTTTATTTCTCAAATCACTTTTTACTGCTATAGCTTAATTAGGCTGATATTTTCCTAAGTCACCCTTAAACACCAGTTTCTCAGATAACAGATACTCTGACACATGCACAGCACCTGCTTTCCTCCATAAAAAATCCTCTCCATTTCTTCAGTGCCAGTGCAACATTTTGGTTTAACTGAAAAATTCAAATTCAAACATACAGAAAATCACTCATGCTCATCCAAAGAGTAACCAGGCAGAGGTAAAGAGACTGTACCATCTGCAGACCAGCATCTAAAGCCACAGTCTTCATGAGTGAATGGTGTTTGCTCCAAAATATAAGTAAGCTATACTGAGCTAGTCTAATTATTTTGCATTGGCTTGAGTACAATTAATCAACCGTGCTCACAGACCTAAAGGATAAAATAATTAAATTCTAGAAGCCGATAGTTACAGATGATTCATAGTTTGAACTTTACATTATCAGACGTGAAGATATAATAACGGCGAAAAACCTGCAGTCAAACATGATGGAATTATCCAAGAGGATAATGTTTCTGCTTTTCTGTAAGAGCAAAACACCCAGGTTTACACCATGCACAGACTGAAGAAGGTGGACTGATGTTTACATACTGTAGTTTCAGTTGTCAGTTATTATACGCAGTCTCGAACCACATTTTAGATCCTAACCAAGCTTCAGACTTTACTCTCACACACTTCAGACCTGTCTGAGTTTGACAGGCATTTCAAAACATTATGTAATAGATATGATGGGAAAAGCAAACTACATGACGGTTAACTTGTCATGTTGCAGAGCTCTGTGTGTGCCCTCTGCTTAGTAAAGACACGGAGGCTTTTGTGCTCTCTGCAAGTTTCATTATGGGCGTATCTTTGTGTGGAAATAAATAAAGTTTAAAAACTCGCTCAGAATAAGAGTAAAAGCTGTCTGAGATGTTATAAAATGGGTCTGTGTTGAACAAATGTTCTGTGTAGAAGTATACGCCTGTGCCTTTGTATCTCTTCCAGGAAACTGTTAGCTCAGTACGGTATCTAAATGTTATTCAGTTAATTTCAACCTTTACACTGTGTCTCTTATTCAGAAAAATAGCAAAAGCTCCAACAAACTACAAAACGAGTCTTCTAATACAATACAAGCAGCAGGTTTTAAAGTGATTTAAACCCTGTTTGTGTTATATTGTTGTTGGTAGAGATGGGAGGCTCGATCTGCTGGTTCTACTTCTAAGATTCACCTGTCCAGGTGTCTGCAGGACGGTGGTTTTTTTTTTCTTTTTTAGTTGGCAAGGTCCAACAACTACAGCAACCTTTCTAATTTACCATCATATGTTCCTATCTCCAAGAGGGTCCCACTTTTCTCCAATTCCAGGAATTGCTCTACTGAGAGGAAGTCGTAGTCCACGCCAGGAACTTCTCCTTCACGTGGGGCACGGGTAGTACCTAGACAGAAAAACAGAGAGAAACGTAAAGTTAGACGACTTCTTTTTTTTCCATTTCATTATGTGACATTTCATCACCTTGGGAATCTGAGTGCTATGATGTCAAATGAACTGCCATGTGAACCCTTTGGGATTTCCCACACACACTCGTTCCACCTTGCTCCCCATAATGCTAATCTTTCTGTTCCTATATCCTCTCGTTTAAGTTGTGCATATATATCCACATGCATTAGAAGCCTCCATCGCAATTGGTGCAGAGCGAGTTGCAAACAGCAGAGCCTAAAAGAATGATTATCAATTGTCTGCTATGATGTTATTTCTCGGGTGGGGTGTGAAGTATTGTAGTGGCACCTCAGTGAGAGCCTGCCATATGTGCCGGGGTGGAATGGGAGTGTGTGTGTCTGTTTCTGAATTGGCATGCAGCCTGTGAAATTCTAGCACTTGCCTTTAATGGCTGCAGACAGTTGGCCGGTGTGGCACCAGCGGTAAACAGCTTTACACATGAAACGCTGTGTTTCTATTTAACCATTCAATGTTTGCCTGACTAATGCGATTTCCACGCTATTGTACGCGCCGCTCTGAAGTTCTCTTTAGCGTTATCTCACTCTCTACCTAATTGATTTTATCCTACTCCAAAAATCGAATTATTCTGGCACAAATAAAAGCATCCAGTGCCCATGGCAAAATATCTTTTTCTTCTATTTAGTGACAGCAGAGGGCTTTCCCTGCTTTGCCTTCTTCCATTGAAACCACTTTCTTCCATCTCCCGATCTGTCTTATCTTGCAATCATTTTGTCTCCAGTGGGCTGCTAAGCAATAAGCTGGTAAAAATAGATGTGTGAGAATACGGGGAGAGGCTCCCACTGCAGCCACGTTCGGTGACACTGGTGATAAATCACAGATGCGCACATCCTAACTCGAGCAAGCGTACAATGCACACAGAGAGTTTCCACGTCTGAAGATAATGAATCTCTTATACAAATATTCTTGACGTGCATCAACTCAATCATCTATTACAGTATATCGCCTATTCTATCACGGTTATATGCCATTGTATGAAGGACACAGACAGGGATAATCTTCTTGTGAATTACCAGAATTCGCAAGTAGCGCCCGCAAACATCTAATCGCTTGTGCACCAAGAGGAAATTGATTTAAAGTCAATCGGATACCAGTCACTCTTTGCACGTTCCCAGGCAGAATTTCTTTTTGCCGAATGTCAACCGTAAAGAGTGCTCAGACAAGCCGGAGTGTCCAGCCGACTGTCAGTTCACTTCGCATACAAAAGCGGCCATTGATTCGACTCCATTTAGACGGTGCTGCTCTTAGAAAACTAAATAGGAAGAATTGTGACCAGTGTTTCAAAGGGGGTGTTAAAAAAAAAGGGAGAAAAAAAAAGCAGAGCCTTGGCTTATACCCAGGGTTGAGACACTGTTATCGCTATAGGCCTAATTAATTCAATACCCCCTCCCCACAAAAGCTCCATTGACCAAACTGTGGAATGGTACGAGCAAGAAAGACAGGTTGAGAGCCGAGCATAGAGACTCCTGCGACTGTGCTAAGAGTTAATGTAATCCAGCTGCTGGTGCACACAACGAAGCCTCGGAGATTTGTTGTGAGGGTGTTCATCTAAAGCTGGCTGCCTTGGGGCTTAATGGTTTCAGCGTATTCACGAGTTGAGTTGGGTAGGTGGGTGTTATGTAGAAAGAAAGAAAAAATCATCATTAGCATTTCAGGAAGATGATCAAGGAAAAATGGTAAGACACTGGCAGTCACACTGTAATGCTGCCGCTGCATCAAAAACATCCCTCCAAAAAACTTAAAGCATTGTAGCCTGCAACTGTATGACACACACAGCAATGAAAAACTGTTTTTTATAAGGACAGAATAGAAACATTTAAGTCATTTATGCTTCTGCAAGCATCCCGGGCCTGAGTTTCTGCTAATGAGAGGAATAATACAATGTGGGCAGGAAAGTTGCTAACTTGTGAGAGAAAGAAGTTTGTTTTCCAGTTACAACTTCTTTAGCTTTCACAACTTCCTTGTCAAAAATAGGACCACATAGTTATGGCTCCATTAGAGAGAGCATGCACGATGTAAGGCATGACACGGCAGCATTTACATCACGCACAGTCGGTTGACCCTCTGAATGGTACTTCCTGTGGTCAGTTTTGGAAAGCATCGATAAAGCTGCTCACCTAAACTGTTCAACTTACATTCCTGCATGATACTGAGCACTACCCATTAACACGTTGCATCCCACTTCAAGATACTGCCACACTTCCCCTGAATACTGAACTTACCACTAACTGTGTGGAAATTCTGCAAAACACTACATTTCAAGCAATGTCAAGTTTCTTTTTCTGAAGTATGCAGTGGCTGTGACTAGTCAATTCCAAACACCTTACCTAATATCAATAGCTTCAAAACATATGTATACAACAGCCATCATAGAGGTTGTACACAACAAAATGAAGGAATTGACGTCTTTTTAAGAACAGAATTCATCAGCAATCCATTTATAAAATTTGTGAGAATAAAAAGGTCCAAAAGCAAACACATAACCTCAACCTCCAAACACAATCTCGACAGACCGAGTAGAAGGTTTTTAATTTTATATTAGATTAGTGTGTCAACTACCTTAATCTCGCACAGCTGAGCTAACACTTATTTTAGGTGAAGCGGCAAAAAAAAAGCCAATAAGCCTGTGTTGGAGGGTCAGCACGGAAGCTTGGGACTAGTTTTATTCAGCAAGGGGCTCTCTGCTGTGATTGGTGAAAATATAATAATGCATATCTGACTGAAGGGTATTTAGACCTGTCCTCACAGACACTTCACTACAAGGGCAACTATCACTGCTACTACTGCAAATGGAGTAAAAGAAGCAGTACTATAATAAGAAAAAACACTTGCCCATAGTGAGAGCAGGGGTCCGTGTGCATGTCTGCACACAGAGCAGGTCAACAGCCTCAAAAATACTGTCGCTGTCATAATGTGTGTTTTTTTAAAAAGTGTGGCTTTAAAGCTCTGCTGGTTTTTAATTTCTCCATTACCTGAAAGTGCTTTCACTAGAGCTTATATTTGTTTGTTAATATGTGTATGATTGTTGTTTAGAAATATGTACACGACTTTTATTAATTACACTTGTTCAATTGCTCTTTAATTCACATATCTAATCAACCAATCACATGGCAGTGCATTCGGGTGTGTAGATATAATCAAAGCAACCTGCCCGAGTTGAAACTGAGTGTCAGAATGGGGGAATAGAGGTGATTTAAGTGGTTGGTGCTGCCAGATAAACTCTTGTGAGCATTTTAGGAACTGCTGATCTACTGGGAGTTTCATACACACAACAATCTATAGGATTTACAGAAAATGGTCTACAAAAGAAAAGATTTAATGAGCTGTGATTCCCTGGGTGAAAAGTCTTTCTTGGCGTCAGAGGAGAATGGCCTGATTGTTTTGAACTGTCAGGAAGGCTTAAATAATGACTTGTTTCACTTTTTGTATTCAGAATAGCATCTCTGAATTTGCAAAACATCAAATGAAGCAGATGGTCTAAAAGCAGGAAACCGAGGCTACATATTCACATGGGCTGGGAGATGAGAAGATGGGAAAACGTTGACTCGTCTGATGAGTCTCGATTTCTCCTGCAACATTGCTGGGGTCAGAATTTGACATAAACAACACGGAAGCAACCGGTTCATACTGCTGGTGCAATCGGTTGGGAGATATTTTTTTTAGCACACGTCGGGCCCCTTAGTACCAACTGACCCATCTTCTGGTGGCTGCTTCCAGCAGAATAACACACCATGTCACAGAGCGCAAATCATTGGAAAGTGCTTTCTTGAACATGACAGTGAGTTCACTGCACTCAAATGGCCTCCACAGTCACTGATTTCAATCAAACGGGGCTCCTTTGGGATGTGATGGAACGAGAGATTCACATCGTGGATGTGCAGCCGACAAATCTGCAGCAGCTGTGTGATGCTGTCATATCAATATGGATCAAAATCTCTGAGGAGCATTTCCAGCATCTTGTTGAATCTCTGCCATGAAGAATTAAAGCAGTTGTGAAAGCAAAACTGGATTCAAACATGTACTTGCAAGATGTAACTAATAAAGTGGCCATTAAGTTATATGCAGTATTTTTTTTTTAACTTGGGGCCCACTTGCAAGCAAGATCTTGATCGCAATTAAACTTCTTAATTAAATAAATTAAATAAAAATACATTTGCATATCCTCCTGGTAAAACAAACCACTTTGTGTAGGATCAAGACTTTTTGCGCATGTTTGTGTGAACATATGGAGCTGTGCCTGACCTTTATTCCTTCCTGTCCGCCTGACTATCCGATTGTCTGTTCCTTCCCACAGATAAGAAACCAGCAAGCTGAGCCCAGCAGAAGGTTGACTCAGATACCCACAGTCAGAAGCAGTCTTCTGGCTCATATGTGAATGGCAAACATGCGCGCGCGCACACACACACACACACACACACACACGCACGCACACACACACCTACCTTTTGGCCTGTAATAGTATAAACAGGTTTGAGAAGCAGACACTTCCTACTCAGTGTCCTTGTCATAATCAGCAGCTGTTCCCCCTCTGCCAGCCAAAACATGCATATGTAAGTGCCCGCACACAGACAGTGGGGAGGGAGGTGTCACCAAATGGCATGGTCTACGGATAACGGGGGTGTGGGTGGAGGGTAATCACCTAATGGAGCTTTATGCAACGATCTCCTTTGCAGCACACACATACACTCATAAACACCGCTTCATTATCATAACAGCTACAGAGGGGGCGCTGCCCTGTCTAAGCCGTGTACCACCTATGGTGATCGGATCAGACTCTACGAGGAGAGCAACTTAAATTCAGCACATCTGTACTTATTGGGTGCGGGGTGGAATGGATACTGGCCACCTTTGCTAAAAAAATGTTTTTGAAAAGTCAATGATCATATTGCTTCGATGCCCCTTAACTTATTGGCCAAATAATTAAGAAAAGTAAAAGCAGAAGGTAGACAAGAAGCAAAAAGGGAGACAGAAAAGATATACTGAAAGGCAAATAGTCAACATGGCACCCAAACTAGAACAGGTATTTCCACCCAAAAAATTTGATAAAATAAACAAATAGTGTAAATAAAAGTGGTACTAATGATTTTAACTAATATTGGATCAAAACATGGCTTATGGCAACTTAACTTGGTGAGAGCACAACAAGATGAAAGTCCTTTGAAAAGGAAGGAAGGCTTTTGAAACATGAACACATTTATTATCGGCTTACTTTAGTATTTCAAAGCGTTCCAGCAAGGCCTGTAAAACTTCTGTGATTTTTAATGTTGCCATCCTCAACAGTTGGCAACATCATGTCCACTATCAAACATGGCCATGGCTGGCTTTATCAACTGTGAACCTAATTGTAACCAAGTGACAAACTTCACTTTGTACGTTGAGCTTAAAAAAAAAAAAAAAAAAAAAAGGTAAAATACCATTTTCAGGTATACAATTGTTCCTGGCTAACAGAAGGCCCCTTCAGACTGAATTTCTCAATCATTTCAAAGTGAGGACATTCTGTCAATCAGACATGTGTCACTTTCACTATAACAATCTTCAGTAGTATCATCTGTCGTTTGTGAGATTTCATAGGACTCCGTCTGACCTATAACACACGAGGTCAGATTTGTCAAACCTCGGCACCTTAATTCTGATACCAGATTTATGACTGAGGATTTCAAATTTTGAAATGGATCCATAAACTTTAGTAAATGGATTAGTCAACTATAACTGACAGCTCAACTGTCTGTAGTCAAATATATAATCAGTCATTTTCTGTTAGATATGAATCGATGCCGTCTTCATGACGGGATTAATTTAACCTACACAGGGATGCTGCTGCATCAGGGAGTGCAATTATTTCCCTGTTTGGTTTCCTCTGTTTGGTGCAGCAGGTGTGGAATACAGTGGTTCCTCGCTGTTTCGATTGCTTTTGGTGCAATTTTGCACTTTTTTGGTGGTGGTGGT
>NW_005187443.1:682229-720264 GCF_000239375.1 Pundamilia nyererei | reverse complement strand
GACCATCTTCAGTCAATCAATCTCGTGCCGTGTCTCCTGTACAGAACAGAATCCGTCCAGCTTGTCAAATTTACATAAACCTTTGCTAGCAGAAGACAACAAACGCAACAGTGTTGACGTCAAAGGATTATAAGGCGCATTAAGTTAAACCAAACAGTCAGATAAGTCAAATTTTACTCATTCTTCTTGCCTCCTCCACTTAGAAAGAAAGAAAGTGTACTTTATTGGTCCCCGTGGGGAAAATCGCTCTCTGCATTTAACCCATTCACTCAGTGAAGCAGTGGGCAGCCATTGGGCGCCCGGGGAGCAGTGTGTAGGGACGGTACCTTGCTCAGGGGTACCTCAGGGTAGCTGTTCAGGGGAATCGAACTCCTGACCTTCCGATCATGGGGCCACCACTCTACCTACTGAGCTATCCCTGCCCCACTTCTGTACCATTGATTCATTAATGTTGAATTCTCTCGCAGCTGCTCTGTTCCCACGTTCTGGACCTGAAATCAGGGCTTGATCTTTGGTTTCATTCTATAATACTGGACTTTGTTTGAACTTTGAGAGCATTTAAACAAGAAACGTGTGAAAATGTCAACGCCTGTCTGAGAAAAGTGTAGAAAGTGTGCAGTGAGGGGTTTTACAGCCTTAAAACATCTATAATAATTGTAAAAAATAAAGTTAGCTATTTTGCGGATTTCACCTATTGCGGGTTATTTTTAGAACGTAACACCCGTGATAAACGAGGGACCACTGTAAACCCAGAGGAACTATTTCTGGAAACAAGTGTCAGCAAGGCTTTGTCAAAACTCAGATTGAACGTCATTATTCTGAACTGTTGTAATGTGTGGAAGTTCCTTCCAGGAAGTTTGTTTTTCGGGGGGATTCTTTGTCAGGGAGTGAGCAAAAGCAACATACAAAGGTATATGGTGAGGTCAGTGTGTGCCTCAACGTTTGTATTCGGTTGCATTTAGGCACCAGCGTTGATAACACGTTCATCTTTGCCGTCTGAACAAAAATTAGATTCATCTCTAAAGAAGGCAGTTTGGACAAAGTGAGACTGTGAGAGAGGTTAGAAAGCAGTCATTTCTTTATTTTGCTGTGCTCTAAATCAATCATTTCTGTCAGTGAGCTGCGAATATCACGACAAGACACATGAGCACAGCTGTTATCTTGTGCACGCCAAGCTCTTAATGGGATAGTGTTCAGATGTGCCGTGCTGAAAGTGATGTGTAAATGTTCGTAACACACTCTTCCAGAAATGCATTTAGGGTGTGCATCCAGCGAAGAAGCCGCCACGTTCAGATAGTGTCAAATTAACCGAAATGACTGCACGTTCTTACAGCAAAAGCATTGAAGTCCTCTGACTTTGAACTTTACTACATTCTAATAGGCACAATCAAAAACGTATTCACTCACTACAACAGTATCTGCTTCAGGGTCTACACAGCCCATCACCGACGAAACTAGATCACTCCGCTCTTCATTCAAGAAACACTCCCTGTAATTCTTTCCATTTTCTCCATGTTCCTCTAGCATTACAGTTAGAGGTTTCATAGGCAGATAAGCTCATGAACTCTGTGACCTCCCAGTCATCATCCTGAAATGTTTAACATCCCTCTTCCACTATAGCCTAAGACTCCACGTTCCTCCCTGCAGCAACTCCCCCAGCTCCTGACTCCAAAACAAGTCCATTGCCATTTTCTCGTAGCATTGCAACACTCAACATTAGTCAGCGTTCCTTGTAAACACTTGGGAAGATATTTGCAATGACAATTTTGTTGTCAGTGCTTTGAATTGAATATTGAATTGAATTAAGTGCTGTCAGGTTTCCAGTGTTGTCCACCTTACGGCTGCACTGAAGACTACTTATACTAGCTGAAGTTTTGTATAAGCCCCCCCTAGTTTCACTATATTAAAGTTGCTAAAACCTTAGTGATAAATTCCTAGCTTGGTAAGCAGATAACATTTCAGGGCTTCTTATTTGAGTTGCTCTTGAACCTTTTCTTGAATGATGCAGTGTTCAAAAGTTGTTTATAACGCTTTTAAATCAGCTATTTTGATCGTGTAAAGATCTGGATTGCACATGCATGTTTCTGTTGGCAAGTAAAAGTAAAAGAAACCTTCATAATTCTTGAACATTTGAAGTTTAATGTATTTACAAAACAAGTGAATGACGACTACTTTAGTGACCTTAGTAATAATCAGAATTTCGCAGAATCGGGTTTATCAGCAATCAAGGGCATAATGTTGCACGTGCACGTCTTTCAAACCACAATCAATAGATGACAGCAACTAGCCACGACCCTCACTGTGACCTTGGCCTGCCCACTTTGTCTAAACCGTCACTCGGCTTACAGCAGATCAATATCAGACTGCCTCCTTTTGTGCCAATGTCCCATTATCCAAACTGAACCGGGGTGTTCAGGGTTCATATTTTGGTTCAACGACGAGGAGAACAATAATTTGATGTGTAATGGTGACACATATTACATACCAAAGGAAAAAAAAAATCAAGACTTCACACAAGATGACTAACAATAACTGTCTCTTTCACAAATACACGGCCTAAGAATTTACATGGAATCTCATTACTTATCAAACAAAACATGCATGCAGTACACCTTATGATTTCCTGCTCTAAAACAAAAAACTGATATAATGATCTTTACAAACTAACTTCAAGCACAGCTGACACTAGTGCCAGAGAAATCCAAGCAGCTCATCCATATTTAATTGATGGTAGACTATTTTGAGGGATCGTCTCCCCAAAGCAACCAAGTTGCCAAATAAGTCGGGACGCTGTGTGGAGACTGAATCTAATGTTTTATAATCATTTATAAATCACTCGTGTTTTAATTGGGAAAAAAATATTATTGACTGTTGACGAGGCAGTCTTTCACAGCATGGTGAACACTTCCACACCTTCACCTCTAAAAAGCTCAACCTTCTATAAGACACTAACCAATTATTGTTACTGACCTGTTTCTTAATAATGTCATCAGCTGTAAAATGTCCAAATAGCTGCTGTTTTGATCATTTGTCTCCATCTCACCCTATCCCTAATATCCTTTCTCACCCCAGCCCTCTGCATGTCCTCCTTCACCGCATCCACGAGTCTTCCTCTGCTCTTTCCTGCCAGTTTCCTCTTCAACATCCTTTGTCTAGTGTATCCAGTACTCTGTTCTGAGCGCGTCTGAACCATCTCTTGCCTCTCTAACTTTATCTTCAAATTGCTCAACCTGAGCTGTCCCTCTGATGTACTAATTTCTAATCCACTCCCTCCATCACCTACCGGGTCGGCATCCTGTCCAAACCACACATCATAGCAGGTCTCACGACCATCATGTGAACCTTCTTTTTCGCTCTTGCTGCCATCCTTCTGTCGCAGATTGGCACTGGCACTCATCTCCACCCACTTCACCCCACCTGCACTCTCTTCTTTACGCCCCTTGTGGACTGTCCATTGCTTTGGATGGTTGACCCCAGGTATTTAAGCTCTTCTACCCTCACCACCTCTGCTTGTTGCAGCTTCACTGTTCCACCCATCTCCCTCTCATTCACACTCACAGCTATATGTATTCTGCCGACGTTCATTCCTCTTCTCTCTAGTCCATGTCTCCATGTCTCCAGGCTCTCATCCACCTGCTCTCTCCTCTCACTACAGATCACAGTGTCGTCTGTGAGCATCATAGTCCATGAAGACTCCTGCCTGGCCTCATCTGTCAACTTGTCCATCACCACTGCAAACAAGAAGGGGCTCAGAGACTATCCCTGACGTAATCCCACCCCACCTTGAATCCATCCGTCACTGCTGCCCCAGACCTCACCAATGTCTCGGTGTCCTTGTACATGTGAAGTGTCATCTTTGGGGTATTTTTATAAACCACTACATTCAGTTTTAATTATATTTTATGTAGTTTTTTTCTAACCTAACTGGATACAAGGTTGGACACTAGGTTTAGCAACATTTGAGAAGTCAGTGCATGATATCTCAGTTAGATTTGAGAGTACAATGACACAAGAGCATGACAACACTGTTTAATTATTCTTCACTGAAACATATTCCACAACACTATGAAGGACAGAAGTCTATGAGGACTTGAACCTTGATGAATTATATAGGAGACAGAAGATCTAACATAGGAGATGTTCTAGTAGACAGTAGCTGGGCAACAACTGAGTCAGATGATAGTCAGTGACAAAGTAAAAGACAAAAGTAATCTTAGCCATATTTCCTTAACACAATGACATTAAGGCAGATGAAAAAGAAGTAGAAGGAGGCTCTACAGGCACGCACACAGCTTCTAAAAATAGCCACGTGTGATAAATCTGTTTATTTCCTACACTTGCATTCCCCCAGAGCAACAGAGGACCCTGGGCACATATCCCCCCAGGCCGAGGCCGGGCCTTTCATTTTGGTGGTGACCTACATTTAATTCCTTCCACAAGGACAACGCAGGGCTTGACTCCACGGATGACTTTGTCATCATAGCTGGGAGCTGGGAAGTCGCCCTCCTTGACATCTTTATTTGATCCAGTTTGAAGCTTTAGTTTGGCAAAAATCATTAGGGCATCTTCAGCCCGCTTAAATCTTTAAGCTGTCATGGTTTAAAAAGAAGCAAAAGAACCAGGCTGAAATATACTTCTTTGATATTACTATCAGCTGGTCTTTTAACTCTTAACCCCTTGGATGCTAACTTGGAGTAACCCTTGAGCTTTTTTCCAAAAGCAGTTTCAGTCATATTTCAGGCCTATGGTCTCTGCCTCTGCAGCTACCCTTGGAAAAACTCTGAAACTATTCTAATGATCATTAAATCATGTCTTTACTGATATAGCAATAAAGGGTATGGAAGGGTCTTCAAATGTTGTCCTTAAGGGGGAAAGATTTACAGCAAGAAGGTTCTTAGTGCAAATCTCAAGGTTTGAGCGTTTCTAGATGATGGTGATGATGAAGGTCACCATGGAAATATAAGGTTCAACTTAAAAAAAAAAAGCAGTGACCCAGGTCAGGATATCCAAATAACACGATTATAATAGTTGTAACCTTGAAAAACTGTTCCACACAATTACTGTGTACCTGATATTTGAATTAAAAGACTTATAGGTCAAGCCTGTCCAAACTGCATTTCTTTATGAATTCTTTCACAACGACATCCAAGACAAATTACTGCCGCACACGTGCCGACTTTTTAAACATGTTTTTGCACGTGATCGATGCCTGCCTAATCTGCAACAGCCACACCAGAAAGCAGAAGTTATTTTGTCACTGCTGATGACGCAACAGTATTGTTAAAAAAGCAACATGAACTGGGTTAATGCACACATGTCACACTGTATGGTTATAATTAGCAATAGTGTGCACACCGCAGCAATTTCTGTATAAACAATTTGCAGCATCTATGTAAAACCATGATTTATTTGATTACACACACGCACCCTTTCAAAATAAAATAATTTTTGATCAATCACAACAATAAAGACATCTTTCTTTATTCAGTGCAATTGTTTAGATATCAGATATATCAATAAAGGATACTGTGCCACAGACAGGCACAAAGGAGTGTATTTGCAGGCTGTAGCAGTTCAGGTGAGCGGTTTAGGAAGCATGCAGAGGGTTCTTTCACGTAGAGATAGCATGAGAAAATACATTTAATGATTTTTTTTTTTGTATGGAGTCATTTTAAAAACTGACAGCATGATTTTTGTATTTTTGGTTTGTTTGTTTTTTTTACTGGAAACTGTCAAATTGACTCCAACTAATCTGTATTGGTGCTGAAAATAACTTATCAGTTTTGTAATGGGGCACTTCAGGGTATGCCCACACTATATCAACAGACACGCTATATCAACAGAATGACCAGTGTGACCTAAAAAACAAATGTCATTCAAACATCGAGGTTCAGAGAAACAACATACAGATTAGTGGGTTTCTGGATTTAGAAATAAAAGCAGCATATTAAAACAATCATTGTTTGTTTCAACACTTTCACCACTGAAGTGATCAGTGCTGTGAGTGAAAAGTAGGCCATCATAAATGTGTTTGGCAATGATTCATTATCATAATTGTTCTATTAATAGAGCCAGCTGTTCTTATTCGGCTTCTGTGCTGCCATTCAGGTCACTCAGGACAGGAGTTATTTGAAACGGTGCATTTTAAGTGGTCTGTGACTGACACATAGACAATGGCGCCACTCCTAAACTTTGACAGCATATTTGGACAAAATGTTGTTTTTCTACACGTGATAAGACACACACACACAGACACAATACAAGGCACAATGTATTCCAGGTTATATGTATGAGCTAGGGTAGAGCAGAAGCTGTTATCTGCAAAAGTTGGTTAAAACTTTCATGACACGACTCAGTGGATAGTCCACAGGGACTTGTGATGTTCACTCCCTCTGCTTCCATTCCCTCCATCACTCCTTTCTGCTTCCATCACTTCTCCAGTTCATTGATTAAGACCACAGGCTCCACCCAGTCTCTGATCTGCTCATTTGTGATTTCTCTGTCTGCAGTACGCTTGGCAGTTATAACAGCAGCTTGTGTGGTCGGGCAAAACTCTTCCTGTTTTGGGTTTGAATGGTGGAGAACTGTGGTTCTCCTCAAGTCTCACACCGGGTCCCACTGTAGGCCCAAATCTGTTTTTCTGCTCTAATGTTGCTGATGTCATACAATCCAGAAGTATAATTGCAGCTTAATTCATTTTGGCTACAGCACTTATGTAAATGACCAGTGATACCGAAATCCAGATGTGAAGGATAAAGAGGATTCGCTTATAGTTTGCGTCAAGTAAAAGAGAAGACATTGTTTGTGCCTGGCTACTGAGATTAATACAATGCATGCTACCAATATTAACTCTTTCCCCATCAGATGCCTGCTAGATGTAACCTTTGTCCCTTTTCTCAACAGAGTGGTCCTATTTCATGGCTGCTTCACAAGTTAGTATAGTCAAACCACAACTTTATTGATATATATCAGGGGTGGGGGAACTCCATGCCTCAACGGTCGGTGTCCTGCAGGTTTTAGATGTGTCCCTGATCCAACACAGCTGACTTAAATGGCTAAATAACCTTCTCAACATGTCTTGAAGTTCTCGACAGGCCTGGTAATGAACTAATCATTTGATTCAGGTGTGTTGGCCCAGGGTGAGATCTAAAACCTTCACGACAACGGCTCTCGAGGCCTGGAGTTCCCCACCCCTGATATATAGTTATGTGCCAAAACTTGGGGGAGGTTGCCAGATGTCATCTTTATGGGGGTAACAGTTAACACTAAAAGGCATTCTGGTTAAAAATCTACACCAAACATTTCAGATTTTGGTCATTTTTTAGTCATAGGATGCTAGCAGCTGCAAATGAACTCTTGACCAGCTATCTTCTAGCAGCAATGAATAGCAGGTTAGAGAGGTCATGCAAGTTCATGTCCGTAAAACTCGATACACCAGGATCTTTTTAAAACATCTTCATAGACAAATATGATTGTCTTGACGTCACATGAGGCTGATTACCAGGGGTGGGCAATTCCAGGCCTTGAGGGCCGGTACCCTGCAGGTTTTAGATCTCACCCTGGGTTAACACACTTGAATCAAATGATTAGTTCATCACAATTCCTCTGGAGAACTACAAGACATGTTGAGGAGGTAATTTAGCCATTTGAATCAGCTGTGTTGGATCAAGGATACATCTAAAACCTGCAGGACACCAGCCCTCGAGGCCTGGAGTTGCCTACCCCTGCTTTATATGTAGCCCTTTTTACTAGTCTCCAACTCTTCCAATCAACTAGACAAGGCACCTAACACATAAACCTATGGGACACAAAGTGCCTATGGTTTGTTCTTATAACTGTGACAACATCCAGACAATTTATTTTTTAGTCAAACTCATTACAAAAATTCCATAATCGTTATAAAAGAGAAAAGCTTATTTTGGAAAGTATTTACGCATTTTGCTTTTGGTAGATTAAACACAAGACAAGAATAAGGGGGGGGGGGCACCACACACACAAGGTAACTATAGCCAAGTTTTCAGGGTTTTTTTCCTTCAAACGGGCCACATTTTGTTGATTCACTGTGGTTTATTAGAGCATCTGCTTTGATTAAATAGGTGCCAATTTAAAGAATACTGTATGTAACTGGTGGAAAATGACAAGGAAGCAGCACGGATTATGGGCCTGCCTCAGAAATCTGGCTACAGTCTTAGACCCAACTGTTGTGCAGAAGCTATTACAAAAGCATTTCCCTCAGTCTCCACAATAAACATGCTCTCATGTCAAAGCTAGCCGGCTAGTCCACATTTTCCAAGAAGATACTGAGGCATGTCTTCATGGATAATTTTCAAGACGCGCACAACCACATGCACAAGCACACACACACGTGGGGGGGGTAGCAGACTGGCGCTATAGTCCAAAACCAAAACAGAGCCATCCACCATCTTGGCCAGAGCAAGCCTGCCAGTGTTTTTTTCCCCTTCTTTTTTCTCTTCCCCTTTTGGTGTAAGAATGCGCACACACGCGCACACACACACACACACACACACACACACACGCAGGAGGGGTCACAAGCTGACTGGGGTTTGTCACCACGGCAGGGGGATAAGGCCATCTGTCTCAGTAAAGGGTTAATCCAACCAAAAGCACAAGCCACAAATTCCAGCATTTTCCAATCCTCACGTTTCTGTTTACATTAAATCTTTTTTGTTTGTTTGTTTTGCTTTATGTTTTTTGACTTTTTTTTTAGGTTTGAGGAGAGGAGCAGTTGCAGTCCATTGTCCAGGCTTTCAAACAGCCCCCACACCCCAAACAATCTCCCTTATGTGGTGATGATGGGCAAACAAATATTAAAAGGGACCATTTTTGTTGGGGTTTTCTAGACCTATAGTTGCTTTTCATTTGCGATTGACTGCTTTGAGTCAGGGGAGGTCGTTTTCGCCACTCTGGTTGGCTGAAAGAGGTATGCAAATAAGAGACAACGCACACATAAAAATACAAATACACACACACCACAATCAGATCAAAGCAGGATTTCTCTTGACCCGCTATGTTCTCCATTCTTTCCCTTTATAAGAAATTCATTCAGCCCCATATGATTCCCATACAGATAGATGAGGACCAGGTTAAAAGGAGAGAGCTAATAAAATCCACTGCCAGTAGTGCAGTGTGAAGCTAAATCAGGCAGAAACCTGCCTGAAAATGCCCCTGCGCACACACTCACAGCCGGCCTTTGTCTTTTTTATTCCACCCATAAAGGAAAAAAGCACCATGGGCTAGCTACTACCTACAGCAATATGAAAATGGAAAAGAAAGGCTCTAAAACGATCCATTTAGAGGGGCGGGGTGGGAGCAGGGATGGGGATGGGGAGGGGGTCATCCAGACATGAGATCGAAGAAAAAGAAAAAAAAGAAAGAAAAGAAAGGTTGGGGGGGAGAAAGAGGAAGGATGAAAGAAAGGCAAAAGCTAACCGTAGCATCCCAGAAGCTGCAGACAGACAAACATACAGGCGGCAGTTTGCTGCTGGAGGCAATGGCTTCCAATGTGATCACACATGTCAACAGATCACACAGCCTTAACAGAGCCATCACAGGGCTGAAGAGCTTCCACCACAAACACACATACTGTACATTCACAAACAGGAAGTGACACTTTGCACACACAAACACACACGGGGGCAGCGTGTCGGGCCACAGACAAAAATACACACAGACACGAGCATACCTGAGACAGACAGACACAGACACACACAGCTTCCGTTTGACCACAACACATCAGCCTCCATTACTGCCAGCGATGTGCCTCCGTCTCCCTCGCTCTGCTCCTCATACCTTCCGCCTGATGCACAGCCATCCCCATCGCCTGCCTCTCCATCCCAACCCCCAACCATTAAATCACAGCAACCCTAGGTGTCTCTTCTGCAAAGAAAACTCAAATCAAAATACCTCAATCAGGGAGCCTTTGAGGGGGGGTGGTGGGCTTCTGCTCCTTCCACTACAGTCCACAGAACAACACCACGTCAACAGGAGACAGGAGGAAAAAAAAAAATCCAATCAGGTGTAGGTGAGGAATGAGGAGGGGGGAGAGAAACAACCCAAAAAACAAACAGTGCAGCTCCACCGTTCCTTCTCCTTTCCACCTTCTCCTTCCTTCTCCTGTGTGTCTGTCCTCTGTCCAGCTTTGTGATGCTAAGCTAACGAGAGCTAAGCTAAGCAGCATCCACACACTGACTTATAATGCGCTCCCGTCTCATACCCACACACACCAGCGCTGAGCTGAGCTTCAGTCTCTCTCTCGCTGACTGAGCCCCGCTGTTTCCCGTCTCGCAGGCACCCACATGCACCCGCCCACTTCCCCCTGCTCCCTCCCCTCCTCTTGGCTATTCACCCCTATTCTTTCTTGTTCTCATAGATCCCATCGGATCCCAACGACACCTCTTGTTTCACCGCTCCTCTCAGGACACTGATGTTCTTATACACACAAACGCGTACGCTTGCTCTGGCTGTTGAACAAGTTCCTGGCAAGTCATCCTTGACCGACATGTGACGAGGAACCTTTTGCAGCAAATAAAGATGTGGAGTTAGGAGGTGAGATGAGAGCTGGCCACAGAGGAATGGACTGAAGTGAGACTGAAGCTGCATAAATTTATATGTCAAACGCAAAAGAAGGAGCTAAATAGCCTAATTCCTACACTGCTGATATTTATAGAGGTTACAAGTCTGGTAGATAGATAAGCAAACTATAACACAACTAATCAACCGGGATAACTGCAGAACAATCCCAAAAGAACGAGTTTAAAGGTCCTTCATGTGAGAGTCAAGCTGAAATATGGACAAACAAGAAAAAACATATTTAAACTTTCCAAGTGGAAGAAGCTGCTATGTTGTGCTTTGTTGTTAAGGAAGGGGGCTGGGAAATGCAGTGCAAAGATATACAATGGAGTAAGGTCAAAGGTCAATAAAATCTGCATGCATGGAAATCTCACTTTATTTTGAGTGTGGTGTTGATGGACTGCAGAGCTCAAAAGTTAAATTTTAAAATATAATGAAGGAGCAACTGCCATCAGGGAAAAAAAAACAAAGTAAATCACTGCTGGACACTTGCATTGGTGCGAGATTTAGCAATAATATTAGCATTTAATCTACAAGGTGTGCTGCTTCTTACGCTCCAAGGGACTTCATCTATCACAAATCCCCTTTATGGCAGCAATCCTTTGATCCTGATAATGGTTTTGTACCCCGGAGAAAAAAATAAAAAATAAAAACCATTTTGCCTATTCGGCAGTTACTGTTTCCTGCACAGTTGGCTTCATCTACCTGCAGCATGCTGGGAACCCCCCATTTTAAGTGTGCTCCAACTAATACAGAGATGCTGTTTTGTGACCTAGAGCCCTACCCCTGTGGTTTAAAAAAACAAAAGTCAGCAAAAACAGAAAATAAATCTGTACAACAACAATGTTCCTATGTCTGCATGAAGCTACACCCAGCAGCTGGTTAGCTAAGCCTTGCAGCCGTTTTTGAAATGAGCAGACACAAATACTGTTTTGGCTACCGTTTCCTCCTCCTCCCAGTTGTCGGGCTAAGCTAACTGTCCCCCGGTTCTATAGCTTAACTTCTGACATAAAGAGATAAATGTATTTCAGAAGATTCTTTTAATTCGCAGATGTCAGCAGGTGTGGTGTGGATGGACTACTGAGATAATGCCAATGTATAGTTCTGTGTCAGTACAAAAGTTGCACTCAAGTATGGCCGTGGTGTAAGGTGTTTGGAGAAGTCCAGCGCGTGGCAAACTTGGCTTTGAGAGATGGTTGAATTCAACAAAGAACTGGTTTAACAGGAAGGATTAGTTGTTGAACAGACATGTTCGAATACACTTAGGAGAGCTTCCCTTACATAGTGCGTGACAGATACCGGACACACGGATTATTTGACTGACATGCATCCTCTTCTCAGGAAAAAAAAAAAAGCCTCAAGTTTAGATCTAGGTCTTGTTTTTACCTTGTAGTGCCTTTACTTGACTTCATTTGCTGCTTAGAAAGGGCACCGCCACTCTCAGAGCTTTGTGCATTTCTTTTGCTTTGTTGAGGTACCACTGTGTGATTGCATCTCCGACTGCAATTTTTAAAGCATGACTAGAGAGGCGGCTTGTGTGTCCGTTGTTGACACAGACGAAAACCCGCTCGTATTGGACAGGACAGTGAGCTCTGATCCAACCACAGGTTATACATCTAAATGCTTATTCATGTTTATGTTAGCTTGACTAGCTAGCTAGAATCAACACTGATTTGAGTGTGTTTGTCCCCCAATCTTTCCATCCCTTCTCTCTTTTCTCCTCTCTGCCCATCCCCCCCGCTTCTTGCCCTCCTCCCACACCCAAACTCCACCCTACCCCCATCTCGATCCCCACGGCTTCAGCCCACACCTCCCTCCAAGCCGTCCTCTTAGCCTATATACGGGTCGTCCAATTGTCTGCACTGCCAGTCCCGCAATTCATCATCACTCACACACACACACACACACACACACAGACAGACACGCACGTGAACACAGACTTGTGCAAACCCTGTCCATTTGAGGAGCGATCCCCAAGCCATCGGCATCACAACAACTACAGCAGACAATACTGCTTACTTGCCTTGATGCAGGCGAGATCAGAGCTCCCTTTTCAAGGCTTGTCGACACAGAACGGCGAGATTTAAATATCAGGTATTAAACCCACAGAGCAACCGTCTTCTTCTTGCTACTGCTCCGATCGTTGTAACTGGCAGGGAGGAAAAAAAGAAGAGGAAGACAAAGACTGATACAGAAGGAGAACGGGAGCAGCAGTGGCAGCGGGAGGACGAGAGGCAGTGGTGTCATGAGTTGGGGGGGTCAGGAATGAAGAGGAGGAGGATAGAGGGAGTGGAGGGTCGGTGGGGATAATGGGAGACTGGGAATGTTTGACGTACAGATGGGATGACCACAAGGGAAGCAGATAAATGCCTCGGCAGATGGGGGAGGGTGGGAGTGCTGTGCTTCAAATATTAACAGGGTTATAGGGACAGCTGACTTTTTTGGACATGCGAGTGAGGAAACTAGTTTATGGACAAATGACAACAACAACAACAACAAAAATTCTCTTGCACTTCTTGTTAGTCATTTCTCCAACCATGTTTTAAAAGTTCATTTTTATCTGGTTTTTACCCCTTAACTATATAATTAGTCCAATTCCACTGTGCCTTTTTAAAACTGCTGGTTGGATGGTAAAATAGCCTCCAATCATTTTTCTATGAAGCGAGTGTGTCTAACTGTTTTTTCTGAAACTGAACATTAGGATATTTACACCAGCTGCTTATGTTTTTTTTTAAAATAAAGCTACATTCAAGTTTAAGATATAGTGAAGTGGCGTATGGACAGCAGACAGCAAACACGCACTGAAAACTGTTACAAAATACTGTTTAATCCCTCCGTTGTTGTGTAGTTGTTTAGGGAACCAGTGTGTGTGATATTCTTGCCGATTTCCAGAATAAATCTTAAATCAATTTCTTTACCTTGCTAAGAACCAAAGCAAAGCCTGTTTTTCCATGTTTTTTCTAGAATGCACTGACTTTGGAACGACGTCACTCCCGAGTTCCGACATTGGAGCTCTAAAGAATCTGGATCCTGCCGTTTTTCTCGTCTCCCTCACCCAGTCGCAGCAGATAGCTCCCCCTCCATGAGCTTTCCTGTTAAAACAGAGTTCTTCCTTCCCACCATTGCCAAGTGCTTCCTCGCAGCGGGCCACCTGATTGTTGCGGTTCTCTCTCCATTTATTGTACAGTGTACCTTACAATGTAAAGAACCTTGAGGCGACTGTTGCTGTGGTGCTATATAAATAAAACTGAACTGAGCTAAATGTCAAGCAGCTCACAGGTAATACATGGATTTTGACCTATAGTGCTCTGACAGTGACAGGAGGACTATAAAAGTGTAGAAAGGTTGATTAAGCTGCAATACAATTTTTGCCAAATTACACCAGACCTCTCTCTCCTTCTGTTTCTCCACCTGCTGTTTGCTTTAAAAAAATAAAATAAAATCACACGAGCACAGGAACATGTGAAAGCGCCTTGATCAAGGATCCGACCATTATAAACAAAGATAAACACTGACCTCACACAACTGCAGGTCAAATGCAAACACACCCATTTCACAAACACGTGCTTTTTGCTCTGACTGTGATGGGCATAAGGATACATTTAGTCACTGCCCCATGCAACATGACCTCAAATAACACAAAGAAAATATTAAGCTGTTGCAAAGCATCTCTGAATTCAATATTCTGGTAAAAGATGGACTCTCCACTACGAGCCATGACAATGAAAACTTTAGAGTCCTATTAAACATGTGGCCCGGAGAACACCTTCATGCACCGTTTGCTGCCAACAGCAGCGAGGTTTTTACTGGTGTGCCTCGGACCACTCCGTAATTAAAACGGCTGGCCCCTCCCACCATCTACCAGTGTCTAGCTGACATATGGCAGTGGAGGTAATGCAGACAAAGTCAGATAGTAATTTGTGTGAGAGACCATGAATAAACTAATTAAAGAAAGCCAGCTGATAAGAACCATGAACATTTTCATCCTTCGGCAGATCCTTTTCAAATCCAATTCCAAAAGAATGAACTTAAAATCCAATATGGCGAGGACATGGAAACCATTTAGCTGTTGAATAACGCTGATGAACACTTTCATCGCAATTTGCATACTGTGGATTTTAATTTATACAAAAAAACAAAACAAAAAAAACAAGCAAAGTTTTTATTGTGGAAATTGTGAAATTATGTAATATTGCTATTGTGAGACTGATGGATATTACTAAAGATCACTATATCACTGCACCACAGATGCAAATATTAAAATGCTGAGTAGAGACATTTGCAGACAAGCCAATCATTTATGCAGTTTTGCTCTTTCCCCCTCGCTTATTATAAGTCAGGCATTCTGTAACCACGATAAGTAGGGATTTCCAACTCGAGCAGCAGGATAATGATTCACTATCCTCTGATTGGTCCAACTGGACCACTTTCAATGTCCTGTGCAATTCAAGGTTAAGTCAAAATTGGCAACAGGCATAAATCTACTCTAGCAATATCATCTGTCTATAAGAATGCTATTATGTTGTTTATACAATAACACCACATCATTAGCACCAACACTGTATTCAAGTGGTTTTTTTCCTGGAGCAGAGAATGAAACTTCAAATGTCTAATTCCACTTTGAAGCAGTAGATATGAGAGAAATATGTGGCATTAGAAAATAAATGTGCTTTCAAATAACTGTTGCTATATCAACACTAAGAAAAAACACATCAAAGACACCAGGCCTCTATTCCTGGATTATCCAACCAGAGAAGATACTGGTTAGTGATAGAGGGATGCTGATGAAGCTACAGGTACTATATTTACTGCCTTTATTGATCCAGTGGTCATGAGATACTACTAGGCTATTCATCGTCTTATATGCTGGTAAAAAGAAGGCAAATCTACTTTTTGAGGTTTGCGAAGACATGTTATCTATCATCCAAGAGGCTTCTTAAGTAAAAAACAAAAAGGTGAATAGAGGTGGTGGCTTATGATACCAGCTATCAGCCACTTACAATGCAGTCTTAAGACCTCCTCCCAGGTTCTTTAACTCCAACACTCACACCTAACCTAAATGGATCTCAATAGGCAATATGATAGAGTGGGGCAAGGCCCTACATTGGTTTTACCTTTAACCCCTGGTTATGCTAATGACACCCCTTTCTTCACACCGTGGCTTATGTGATGACTCACATGATTGATAGGTCAGGACCACCTCCAAAGACCGCAATCCCCACTAGGGGTTAACGCTGCATTCCAGAAACCACAGAACTCGGGAGTGACACCACTCCTGAGTTAGCATGTTCCCAAAAACACGAAAAACCAGGTAGAGCGATCCAGGCATTACTAGCAGTTCAGCAAAACACTTGTCTTTTGCACTTAAAAGCACATTCATGGATATGGCCTGGTCAGTGCTCTGAGTATGGCTTATTTAGTGAGTCACAAATACACAACAGTGGCATTACAGAGAAGTTTCAAAGTTCTATGTTCAATGCCGCCATCATGGACTGTTAACTCTGGGCTGCTCAAACTTTGTGAGTAGGACATCAGAGTTGAGAGGGTGTTCCTACTGGGAGCAGGAAAAAAATCCAACTTTCAACTTATTCAGGAACACACCATAAATGTGCGAATAAGTGAAGAATATTCTTGGATGAGCGGTAAAACGTCTTCACAAACTTGACCCTACACAGACTACACTCTCCATTGTGGAAACGGCAGATATTTTTTCCCTTGATCTAACTGGACGTTACTTGACAGGATGGGTGGTGCGTGCAGCATGCCTAACTTTGTGTCAACTAGTCGATGATTAGTTTGGAAAGAAGGCAGAAGAGCGGGATGAACAGAAATGTTGTGTGATTAAACAGATGAAGTCATGATTAAGGTTTTTCAGGAACAGGATATGAAGCAATCAGTCCTGCTAATTGCACGGCCAATATTGGTTTAAAGACAAACAATCAGGCTTAATTAGAAACAGCGGTAAAGGGTCTGTGTGAGGCAAGCAAACTCATTCATACATGGATCTAAAACTAATGAAGCCTGGATGTGAGACGGCGGTTTGCAATGACCTAAACGAAGAGTTTTCTGATTTTGTTTGGATGCTTACACAACACTGTCCCCTGGTAATGGTAATACGCTACTGCTTAAACAGTATTTAGGGATGGTTAATCATGTGCATAAGACTGATCAATACTGATGTTCTTTAAGAATATCGTTGCTGATGTGAGGATGAGGAAGAGCACTGGATAAATGACTGATGGTCACGTACCCTAGAATCTTCTGAAGATGTATACTGTACTTGGACAGACTTTGATGTATGCGTTTGTATGATTCCTTTAATTATGTGTTTTGATGCAAGTCTCATACATTTCTTGAATGCATACTTATTAAAAAGAACGGAATGTGAAAGACACAAGAAGGATTCAGCAAAAGACATGTCATGAACTCACAAGGCACAGCGTGACGGTAGAGGTTGTCTCTGATGGTCTGCTGCAGTTCGTGGTCAGGCGAGGACTTCTGGAAGCGCTGGCTCAGATACTGCTTCAGGTCCTTGGTCAGCTTGCTTCCTGTGATTGTGAACACAAATGTATCAAAACAACTGAATTAAAAAGCAGGCCAGCACACATAAAAACATCACAAGAGCCAAAATGACACTGTTAATCCACAGCGGAGCGTCAAATGACCACACCGCTTGGCTCCTGTGAAAAGAAATACACAGGTTTGTCCTGCAACTACAGTAAAGCTTGATGCTGAGCGAGTGCACAGCCGTGAATTGTACACTTGCCATCGTCACTGAGAGGGGGTAGCTGGCCGCTCACTCTCGCTCCAGCAGGCCAGGACCAGCCAAATCTAAGACTGCTAGCACCATGGCTAACACAGAAGCAGCCCTCCTACCGTTTAGCCATCTGCACCTCAGACACACATTAGGCAACTAAAGGGCAGCATGAGGGGAAAGTGTCCATATGTGTGTGTGTGTGTTTGCTCCCGAATCTGTGCCTGTGTGTGGTTATTACAGATACTGTCCACGTTAGTGGCAGTTCCACGCCTGTTCAAACGCATCACATGCAGTCTGAGAACATAACAGAGAAAAAAAAAAAAAAAGAGCCGAGATGTCTGCCGTCACCCTAAACAGACTGAAAAACTGGGTTTTATACTCAATTTATACTCGATGACAATTTCATGATCGAATTTCGTGACAAGACTCCTTCAGGCAACAACAAACATCTTATTTTCTTCATTAGTGTATGTCCCATTACTCATTATACAAATGATGTATCTCCCATCTTTGCATGGCTGCCGAGACCATTTTTGGTTGTCTTGGGCAAACAACCAATCATAAAAGGCCCTGGTTTCTGTTTCCATGGAAACTGTGTGTACGTGTGTGTATGTGTGTGTACATGCGTGCCGGTGTGTGTGTTTAATAAGATGATTGAGATTGTTACCAAAGTACAGAAGAGCATTCTGCATTGGTTAGCAGAAAATATTGTTTTTGTTTTTAATGATGTGAACCTACAATGGAAGCACACCATGCACAGGTATGGTGCGCCTGCCTTTTATTTGATTGTGACCAAATATTTTGTCTGTGATGCATGACAATATACATGAAGAAGCACAAAGTAGATGCAGAAACATATGGGCAAATTATCAAATTGTGGTTTGGAAGCAGTCGGGTAATTAAAATGTCAGCATAGAACACATTTAACTGTTGTTCCTCTGAATTTGCAGGTTTTTTTCCTCATCTTCATTTTTCTGTTTTAAATAAAAAGTTCAAATTTAATATTTCTCTTAATTTGTATAAAAAATAAAAAATTTAAAAAAAAGCGTCTGTAGATCACACTCCTTACTAGAAGTTAATCCAGCTCCGTGTATTGAAATGTAATTGACTCCGTTATAAATAAACTGGGGTCTTCGACCACTGCAAACGTGAACAGTTATAAATCAGTTATAAAGAGGTCAAGTCTTCCATCACTATCTGAGCTTGCTGTTGGGAGGGTATGCTGCTCCTGGCACCGTCCCATACAGACATATCACTCAGTTGTAATCCTCACAACAGGTCACAAGCTAACTCTCACGCCAACAGAGAGCCTAACGCACTCTCTGATGTGCTCATGTACACAATTACTAGAGAGCCGTGGGTACTCCTTCCTGCCAGACTTCAGACTGATTGTGTGACCCAATGTGAAATTTGGACTGGACTCCCTGCAATATCACTAAAAGGTCACCCAAAGTGAATGACGGCACAACATAGTACAATTTAGGTTTTTCCTAGTAATGTTAACTCAATATTGTGGTATATTTTTAGCCATAAAGAGGTGTAGCCACTAATATGAATCAAGATCCAAAAATGCTGAATTCTGCAGTTCCAATCAGGCTCGAAACCAAGTGCTCATCAAACTCAGCAGCAGCTTTTGTGCATCATCAGTACACATTATTTTGGCTGATTAAAAGATGAGTCACTCTTTCAGATGAAGCAGGCCGGCTTAAGAAAGCTAGCACAATCCTTTTACGTGGTTGGTGATGGGTGTGCCATCAACAGCACCTCAAGGAGCAATTGCATAAGAGCTAATCCAGTTACATTGAGTCTGTCCTCCCCCAACTCTCTCTTTGTGTGCCATTATCTTGATGGAACAACGATGCTTTCGTAAAAATGAGCAGCCATCCTTCAAAGTCACAAAAGTATGAATAACAAGACCCTAAAGGACTGCCAGAGTAGTAAATGATAAGAAGATAATCAACATGTCCCAATGTAATTAAGTAGATAGCGCTATCTGTCATCCTTCTGCTCCTGTACAGAGCTGATAATTAAGGCTATCCACTGATCCCCACCTGGTGTCAAAATATGGCATTTAACAGTAAGCATTTAGGGGAAAGTCTGACCCAATTTCAACTACCTGCATAGACCAGGCTGGTACTAAAGCTCACCATTACAAAGAAGCTGCTTAAGCCTTTTTTCCCTAAAACTGAAATTACCTGCTAGAGCTCCATATTAAGACTCTATGCCAAAAGTCAAGTCCTAATATATTTCATCTGGCACATCTGAAAGGAACACAATAAAACAAAGCAAAATAAAAATACAATTAGGATTTGTTCAGGATACAAGATCCAGATGTGAGAAGCAAATCAAGTCAACTTAGATGTTACTTGCCTTGGAACTCAAGGCAAATACAAAATAAGGAAAAAACAAAACTCTGAATCAGTCTCTTTTCAGAAATCACAAGGCCCACAAACTATTTTTTATCTAAAGTCTGCATTTGGCAGCCAAAAGAAACATACAGCTAGCTAACAGTAGAACCTGGCCGAAGGAGATGCTGATAATATTTACATCTTTTCACACTGTCGAGCACAAGCTTCCCATCACACGTTAAATTATTCTTTTCTTCTAATGTAGTTGGACACTACGAATTCTCCTGACATTTAAACCTTGAGTGGCAAAGTTAATTTTAAGGTCCACCAGAAAGGACAGTAGAAGTACAGCCAAACCCCCAATCTTCCTGCACACTGTGGTACTATTACTTCCATGCTTTAAACGCAAGCCAAATAAAAGCACACCATCTTGAACAATGTTCTACAAGAAGTGCAGGATGAGTGACCACTAGCTTTTCCTTGGCCGGTACCTGGTGTCTGCTGGGACCAAGTATGCATGAGGTTCGGGAGTCAAATGAACCTCTTTCTGCAGCTACACGATGCACTCTGTTGTTTCTGGTATGAGGTCAAATACCATCCGACCACATTTCCTATTGCCTTTCCCTTCCCAGCTGAGTACTTTAAAACCACTATCCTTAAGTGATCCAACAACGTGAGATTCTTTTGTGTCTTTTGCCTCCAAATATGTTTTGGTTGATGAAACGGTAGTAAAAAAAAATTAAAAATCCACTGTTATTGAGTGGATAGTGTACCAGCAATCTGTCAGGTCAACATGATACCTCTCATGATCACCTCTCCTTAAACCTTAAAGACAGCTAGTCAGCTCCTTAAAAAGACTGCCAAGTATACATTTAAACCATTAACTGCTACCAAGGTGCTGTTTTGGTACCATCTATATAATGACACAGCACTCTGGCTGTGATGGCAAATAGCGCCGCTTCTGTATGTAAAATGAACATCTTAAAAATCTTTCAGTTTTAGTTTTGAGCTTTAATTTCAGATAGTTTTAGTTCTGATGCCCTGATGATTTTACCTGTAATTCAGTTAACACAAAAACATCACCGAACTCTATGAACCTGCCATGATGGAACAAAGAGCAGGCAGGCAGCAGACTAGAATTCAGAGACCATTTAGCCCAGAGGCCACCCACCCAAATCATACTGCAAACACATAATTAGAAAAGACGTATCCCTAAAACAAAGCCCACCTGTTATAGATTTTCCATAATCCCACTGAAACAAGCGAGATTTTCTAACCGGAGACGTGCGATCTACAACAGAAGGGAGGTGAGCGAGAAGGTTTTTTTATACAAAACAGAGAGAGGAAGGGTCTGTCACACAGAACGTGAACATCAGAGTAAGCCAGGCAAAACATCAAAAGAGTTTTTAGACATAGCTGAAATGTGGAAAGCCCCTCTACTTTCCAGGCATCTTCCCCCACTGAACCCAGCCCGGCACCCCTCGGCTGTGATCAGCCAGCCAAGTCCCTGCTCAGACATGCATAGCCAGCCGTGGCACCAGCTAGACCCTCCACTGGCAGTTGACATCTGTATTCACAGCATGGAAAAAGCAAACTTCATTGAAACTCGATCCTCCTTGCTCGCGGGGCAGCCTTAGTAAGAAAGGAAAGGTTTGACCGATTTCTGCTGATTTAGTAATGGGAGGAGTCACGCACCCGTTACACTCTAGACAAGGAATGGCATTGCATAGTGGGGGAGCCCCCAAAAAGCTGGCTCGATATCCAGCAACCTACAGCTACACGTTGGCTACATAACCCTGCTGCTGATCCTAAAATTAATCTTACATGTTTGCACAGTTTTAAAGTCGCTGAGGCTGTCCATTCAGGACCTGGGCTCAGGCCAAAATCCAAACGTACTTAAAGTTGATTACTTTTACTGGAAGAATCCCATAATGGAAGTTTGACATGCTCTACATGTAATTCCAGACAAGTACTCGCATATGAGAGTGTGTTTTTCCCCGCTCACATTACTCTCAATAACTTGCAGAAAACAAACTATCATTTCTAATTTTCTCCGATGTGGCAAGAGGAAAAAGATGTCAAAACAGACTGAGTGCTCATGCCACAGCTCAAGGAAACATAGCACTTATAGGCCAGTTGGTACATCTTTCTGTCCACTTTGATACAGAGTGAGAAACCTCGGCAGCCGTTGGATTGATCATCAGTTTTCATCGATGCTGCTTGCAGGTAGAACCCACCATCTGATGGTGATGCCCTCACCTGATTTTTAACATTTTGCAATAGTCTGCATTGTGATTTATCACCTTTTTGTTCAATTGCAAATTATGTCCATGAAGTTATTTCATAGCTGCAAAATGACTTTGTAAAACATATTAACCCTGGTACTAAAACCTGCAGTGAGATAGAGTTTATTTACAGTTGGACATCAGCATGCTGGTCTTATTATAACCATAAATTCCCCACCGCTCTGAATGAAATGCATTTCCTGCACTGCTTAAAAGGCTCTTTGTGCAGAGGCATCTAACGATTTTGACCGCAGGTTCGGTCTTCGCAGCGGGCAATGGTAGATGCAATCGTCCTCTTTACACAAAGCAACACAAAGTGACAAAGCAGAAAACACTGTCATATGCCAGCGAGGATGCCAGCCTGTTTTACACTTAGCCAAGCCAGACTTGGCAGTGCCACCATGTTTGGCTGGGCACTGGGTGTCGTATCGATGTAGAATACACAAACAGTCTGGCACACAAGGTAACAAATAACTTTTTTTCCCTCCGTCCTCCTCTCATGAATTGTCTTTTGAACATCAAGGGGCATGTTGCCAGGCAAAAGCTATGATTAGAACTAAATCCTCCCTTTCTCTGGGCTGTTTATTGTTAAATTTAGTTCCTCCAAAGTGGGACATAACCGGCTTTAAAGTCAAATGGATTCATGCCATCCCAACTTGACCTACTACAAGTTAAATTTAGCTATGTACACAAGCTGCCCAGAGTCATGTCTTATATAATCATCTCTTAAGTGAGCAATCCATCCATGGCTCTAGTTAATCAGATAATCGGGGCTAATCAGCATTTAATTGATTTAACTCAGCAGCTATCTACACTTAACATTTTCATCACCCCTGATCAAAGCTTAGCCATATGTCATAATGATTAAGAAACAGGCAGAGAAGTCAGAGAGAGCCGAATGTGACCCTCGACCAGTGACCTCTAGATAGTTCACATCCATATTATCACCGATAACTAAACCACCATGGTTAGGTCTGTGTGCACCAGCGGAGATTATGTAGATCCCTGCGGGTGAAAAACATGGTAAAATGAGGATGGCAGAAATACTTTCCCTTCTAAGTTTTTTATTAAGGTCGTTGTCAAGATATTACTATAATGAACAGCCCTTTGAAAAAGAACTCCCAAACCACCAGGCAGAGATTTCACATTCACAGAGCAGACAGGCATGTGTGTCTGTGCGAACAAGCCCGTCTTTGAACTCAACACTACCCCCTAGGTTGCTCTATTAGATGTGGCTTGCATCACAGCAATAGATGGGCTCTGTATCCATAGCAACAGCTGCCAGATGAGTACAGGCTGTGGTAAAAGGTGGTGATGGGAGACAGCAAGGCATAGTCTGCTGCCCCCCTCTGGACTATCAATGCTTTACAAAAATACAAGAAAAAGCAAAGAAATGGATCAAGAGCCACATTAAGAACAGTGACACATGGAACTGAGTTTTTAATGTAAATGTGCTGCTCGGTGCAATATAAAGAAATTGCGACTTACTCTAAACGTATGCATGGCTACTTCACATGTAAAATATTGCTTGAACTGATAAAAATGTCAACAAAGAGACTGAAATACTACAGCTACAAAGACTTCACACTAAACAAGAACTAAAATGAAGTTTAGAGCTTAAAGGTAAAAGAAAATAAATAAATAATCTGCCGCAATAGTTACAAGATGAGCTACATGAACCATAAATCTGAAATGGCTATAGTGAGACATCGGTACTATAACCTCACGGACAAATTACCGATGCAAAACTGATTGAGGTGTGTGGATGCTAAAAAGATTAGTTGAAAAACAATGTTGAGATGTATACCTTACAGTTAACTGAAAAATGTAATCAAGTCTGCACATCAGAGGTACTGGGAACTCTGTGAAACTCAAAAGTGGTCTTTGCAGTGACTAACTGAAGTGAAAAGATCACAGACTGCCTTCAGCGCTCTGAGACGCGAGTTTAAGTCAATGTGTTGGGTTTGCAGTTTTGTGTCACGATTTCTTTAAAAAGAACTGCTAGCGGCCTCGCGTACGCAACCATGCAATTGTTAGACACAGCATTATGGATACTGTTGTACTCGTGCGTTTGCAACAAATCGCGTGAATGTGTGACTGAATGAGTTTTCGGTCAGAGGTAGGGGTACGCCGCTTCTCAATCAATGCCTGCATGAGGCAGCGGAGATCTAAATTGAGGACTAAATGCACTCAGATGCTGAATAATGTATCTGGATATGACTTTGACTGAATGACAAAGCCATCTGTTTTCTCAGAGGAAAATCCATTTTCACCAGCATTTTTGTTCCCCCTAACCAGCCCAGTATAGCAAGAAAAACATCAGAGCCCATCAGAAAACATAGGTTGTCCTCATAATGTCAGAAACGGTACTCAATTAAGTGCAAATCAGATCTTTTTTATGAGAGGTTGCTACACAAATTGCTTGTTTGCTAGCATGTTTCTTGAAAATCTTCACAGCTGAGTGAGTCTCAAATTAGGTGCATCACTTTGCAGCCGAGGCTGTGAAAGCGCAGAAGATGCAGGACGAGATATGGTCTTTTTGGTGCAGCATCTGTCAAAGTTTGGTACTTTGACAGATGCACCTCGTTGAGTCCAGATCAGAAGAAAAAAAAAAAAAAAAGCATATCCAACACGATCAGGGTTAAGTCTCTGACACATTTTCAATCCTGTCTATATGGTTGCGTGTCCCAGAGCTGCTTGCCTGTTTACTATATTCCTAGATTGCTTTCATTGATTGCAGTCCTTCACAGAGGGGAAAGAAATCCTCAGAGGATTTACATCAGCATGTGGGGCGGCAAAAAAAGGCTGCAGTAGAGATATCACTTCCTCATCTGCAATCTGACAGTGGACTGTGAGAAGCACATCATGCGACCATGCACAGGTTTGAGCACTGTGTGTGTGCTGCATGCATGTGAGTGACGTCGAGTTGGTATTTGTAAAAGGCCATTATTTACACAATATGAGCACCTGTCTGATGTGACAAACACCAGCAATCCGCTAGCCAAGGACTCAGACACTATAAATAATAACAACAGTGGCTGGATCCAGATTTGTGTGGGTGCTGAACAGTGCCATAAGTTCTGTGTTATTAATATTGCTTTGATGCCTCCTACATACAGTATGAGCCTGTGCGAACAAAGAGGCTTCCAGATTAGGCTTATGAGTGAGAGGACCCATCATGCATGGATCTGTATATATTTACAGTCTCCATGATCACCACAGAACCAAAAAAACAAAATAAAGTTAATATGCAAAGTAAATCAACATCATAATAACTGCTTAATTAAGAGGTTCATTTATTTAAAGCCAGGATTTACTCAGCTAACAATGAGATTATTGACTGACTGACGTAAAAGCCTCTGAGACAAGTATTTTGGAGATAATTGCCTCTCCATCACCGTCCCTAATGCACTGACAGGCAACATTTCAAGACCAATGAATGTTCTAGTCTCCTGTGACAGTCCAACTGATTGGCCCTCTGATACGAATAAGGTCCCCGGCTGGAAAGGAAGACCTGTGCTTTAAGCCAGACACAGACAAGGGAAGCACAGGACTGTGATACGAAGGAAAAATCCACTCAAAGTGGAAGATGGCAAAAACGTGTAAGATAAATAAGAACAGGCAGTAAAATGTTTACACTCAGTGAAAAATGTGATGGCAGAGGTCTCTGTGTGCACATAGGGAAGACAGACACAGAGATAAGGGGGATCCTGGGACACAGCCACCTTAAACCTTCAAACACAACAACTGTCATTTAGCAAAGTGCTCTTTTTGTACAATCACAAGCAGAAAGACATGTGGCAGCTGAAGAAAAGCCCATTTTAGAACAACTCGCCACTATAAATAAAAGCCCTGCTCTGTTATTAACCTGGTTACGGCATGACACATGGATTTTTCTACTCGATGATTTATGCAAAATAATACATCACTTAATGCAATTAAGGACAAGTTATGAAAAGCAACAACGACCATCAGGACCAATCAGACACAAATTGTACAATTTTTAACTACAGCATCATCAGTATCTCCCACCTCTGCAAAATGCATGCACAAGCACAGAGGTAACAGTGCTAATTACATGCCTCGTTGTGCTGCGGTTTCTCAGAGGTCCTAGATTTAGTCTGTATGTAACTAATATAATACAACCATAAGGATTATATCTGATGACACGAGCAACATCAGATTGTTGAGCTTTGAAAAGAACCTCCAGATAATAAAAAGAAACCTTTGGTCGTGATGACGCGGTTATCGAAATAGCTATACAGAACAACAAACTCCACAAAGGTCTCTAAGCTAACTTAACTATGTGCTGACCAATAAGCACCACCAAAGGCCTGTTTCCCCCCCACCCCAAGTCCAAAATTCCCATGTATGCAGCAAAAGCATGACAATAATCCAAAGCAAAGATGTGCTCAAAATATCAAGCACAGACCACCAGAGGACTTGCTGGCAATTTCTGTGACTAAGCTGAAAATGTCCATCTTTATTGGCCCTTTAGATTGCTGAGATGAATTACCATAATATGTCCTGGCCTCTCTACACGCTCTATTCCATTTCAGAGAAAGATAAATTGGTCATCTGCTGGGGTGTAATCAGAGTCAGTGTGTGAAGTCACCCCAGGACCACAGTGGGCGAACACTGCATCGACAGGCCAACCACTGGTCAAAGCCACGGATGGATTAAAGGGAGGAATAACTTAAAGAATGGGGTGAAAAGTGGCAGAATTACAGCCGTGTCACAAGCAAACTAGTAAAGCAAAACACAAAAATGTAAACAAGTCAGGAAAACATCAAGTCATAAAGAAAATAATAAAGAAAAAAGAAAATCACAGAGAAATGGGAGGCTTATTGTAAGCGTGTTCATATTAAAGACAGACCCAGAGTGAGGTACGTCCCTCCTGCCTGTCTACAACTGTACAACCAGCTGTTGGGATTCCTTGTGTTCATTGCAGATTTCCTGGCTTCTAATTGGCCACATGGGGAAGACTCAGTTATTCTCTATGATTAAACAATGTCTGCCACAGTCGGCTTCACCTCGGAGCCCAGGGCGAGCTCATTAAGTCTGCCACCAGGGGGCACATGTCACTCAGGATCATTAAGTATGAGAGACTGTGAGTGCTGTGACTGTACAGCCTGTTTGCTGATTGTTGGCTGTGTTTGCTGATGCCTTCGGTTAGAGGTGTGGCCACGAATAACAACTGTAATTACAACAGACACCTAAACAGATTCCCCAAAAGAGTCTCCTGAGCTGATCTGACAACATGCCGAGTTCAGAGGAAGAGGAATCCCACAGAGCGTTTTAAGTGAATGAGAATTTGTTTTTATATAATTAAGCCTGACCACCCTTTGGAGTCTATCCCAGCTGCCATACAGCAAGGAGGTGGGGTACGTCCAGGACAGGTTGCCAGGATAATAAGGATAATTCCAGTGTTTATTACGTGATTATTATTATTATTGTTTGCTGCACCCTTTTGTTTGCTTCTGCTAAATTGCTTTAATAAAACATCCTGCGTTTAAAAAATCCCCATCGTGGACATTCACTTTTAACTCTTTGTGAAACAGGTAAAACTTGTGTATCTAGTTAAGTGTTCTTACAGGTTACAGGTTTCAAAACCCAAAAACTTTTCGGGATTTAAATCAAATTGGAGATAAGATGCTATAAATGCAAACAAGCTGGTATGCATGCATTTTTGGGAATGTGCCTGCCAACACAAAAGTAGACAAAGTCAGTATAAACAAGAAGGTTCTTGTCATGCAAAATGTCAGTTCAATGTCACGTGTGCCCTTTCTGTGCTGGGCATCGTAGATTTATGGATATAAACTTCTTTCTATTACATATCTTGAAGAGCAGACCACCTCTTCCGGTTCTGTCTCATCTCTTTCCCCTCTTATGCAATTCCTTACTTGACCCGCCTTCCATCATTAAAATACTAATTTCCTTCCCTCTGCCACATCCTTTGAGCCATCAACATCTACATCCAATCCTCCTCTTCTTTTTCCATCCATCTGTCCATCCATGTCTCATGCCTGAAGAGGGCATGACTGACCCACTTTCCCGTCGCACTGCTGACTCAAGACACGCTCAAGATGTTGTGTGAACGCATTAAAAAAAACCAAAAAAAAACAAAAAACAAAGGCAACGCAGTCTTGCTCATGCGGATGAACACTGAAACGAACTACATCTGATGGCCGATCTAATTTTAGAAACAGGATGAGAACGCACACGCGCGCACACTTGGAGACATACAGTGTGAACGCGAGAAACACAAACTTATCCGATGTGCATCATGCTGATCATCACTTTGTCCACCTTTGTAACGCTGTGTGTTATTCTGTTGTGGAAACGCTGACAAATGTTATCTGAATACCATAGTTAAAAAAGAACAAGTATTAGAAAATACCTACTTACACACACACACACATTATGAAATTTCAGAGTTGTGGGCTAATAGGGCAGCAGTCACTGCCGGTTACGTCTACAGTCGTTTCTGGGTCAGCATCAGGCATGGCTCATCCAGCCCTGCATCCCTTAACAGCTGACTCCAGGCCAGACAGGATCTCTCACACACACACACACACACGCACGCGCGCGCACACACACACACACACACACACACACACACTTACAACCAACAGGGGCAGATGAGCGTGAGCAGTGCATTGGGTATTAACAAGACATTTACTAAACACTCAGAAGCAAACTGTCATAGCAAACAGCAGTACACCAAAATTCATTAGTTAAAAAGTGAGGCGCTCTCATGCATTCAGCACCAAACACACACACACAAAAAAACCAAACTCTTAAGCCCGAGTGCCTGCACAGGCAGCAAGTTCTCATGCATCAATTACTCCACATCACACTCCTGCCTCGTGAACGCATGTGTCCTTGCACGAGTGCATCATGCATGTGTTCATCTGCTGCCCGTACGGTTATCTACGGTTATTTCCCAGCTCTATAACACAACGAGCAAGATGAAGCCCAATGAACCATGTGCTGCACTTTGTCTGTGTGTGCGTGTGTAAGGAGACACTTAAAGTGAAACTGCGTCTATCTGCGTATGTAACTCGAGTTGTTCTAACACACACACACACACAGAGCAGGAGGAGAATGTGCAGAATCCGACTGCACACATGCACGCACAGAGACATGTGTAGCACTTAGCACCACAGTATTACACCAGAGGCTCAGGCTGGAGAGAGCCCAGGTTTGAGGACACCAGTTCACCGCCTTAATCCACTGCAAAGGTCCAATTCCAAACCACGGTGACGAAGCACTGACGAACAGGACACATCCCCCCAACGCCGCCGCCGCCGCCCAACACTGTGCTCTGCCCGTGTCGCAGCTTCTTCTCCACTGCTTCCTGTCAACAGGAAAAGCTGAACTGCTCGACTGGCTGTCAAATGTGAAAGCTCAGATTTTCCTTTAAAGTGTGCTTATCATGGACAGACCATTTCATAACCGTAATTTAAAAACTGCTGCATTTCTACCACCACCACGTTTTTCTTTGAAGGAAATTACTGGAAGAGGCCATAAAGTAAACACAAAGACATGCATTCAAGGCCAACACTTTCTCACCCTCTGTGATATAAATTACCCTGTGGAAGGAGACCACCAAACTGAGACGGTATGCCTTATCCAACTGAAAAAGAGCCTGAAGGTGGGGCATCATGGTACCACTTATCACAAGCAGATTTCATCTCTGCAGCTGGGGCACAGCTTCAGTCATGCCATCATATTATGCTTGGACTTAAAACAACTAGCATCTTCTTTTACCCAGCATGTGCACAACTTAAAAAAAGTAAAAAGAAAACAAATCCTACACCATACTGCCTAAGAATAACCCTTAAATCATCCTCTCACCTAATCTTAAACCTGTCAGCATGGACGCTGTCCAGATACCACCTTAAATCTCCCAATTTTAGAGCCAAGACGTGACCATGTGATGAATCTTTGTGATCAACAAAGACGAGAGAGAAAAGAAACTCCTTGAAAGTATTTACTCTGAAAGTGTCTTTAAAAGTTACTCTAAATATGTTACAAATCATCTCCACTATATAAAAACATACTTGAGAATATCTACAATTTGTTTGTTATTCATTAAATCTTTGTTGTTTAAAACTCTTTTGGAGCCGTCGGAGCGGCCATGTTTTTTTGCACACAATGCATTCTGGGATGATGACATGTATTGGTTGTCAGCAGTATGGGCGCTTTTGTTCAGCTAACCTGTTTTGTTTTTTTATAGTGTAGCAATGATATTAATTAATTTGCCTATTAGTGACCTGGTTACGACCTGGTAGACCAGCACTATACCGGTCATGGAGGCTTACAAGGGCTGCCCAAAGAACATCTGGATTAAGACTTACGGCTTCAACGTTCTGGTGCACTGTGTTGGATGGAGAATCTGTAAAAACAACGATATCGTAATTTCACTGTATAATAAAAATTTGAATTATATTAATGGTTTTTTTTCATGTGGTTATATGATACCATGGATAGTTGCTGCCATAAAATTGAGCTCTTTAAAACAAACGCTCTCAGTCGCCGTTGCCATTGGCAAGCAGTAGCCGCACAGACACCAGTAGTTTTCCCTGACTCTCTCGTCCTCGTGTGACGGATCGTTTTCATCTTCATCTAAACTAAGTGCTGGTTGACCATTTTCATCCTCTCTCTCGGTTTGCTCTGGTTCAAACTGGAAAGGTTGAACAGAAGCCATTTCCAGTGCGCTGCCAACTGTGAACTCGATGCGGTGCAACCGTATGACGTCACTACCCAGAGTGCATTGAGAAGTAAATAACAATGGCGGCCTACTGGTAAACCAGTTTTATATAAAATGTGCTTAAAAGGAAAACATTTGGAGTATTTTAATACCACATATATATTATCGAAAGCACAGTACATATTTTAGAGCAAACATGTCTTAAAAGCCGGGGTTCCTTTTAAGTTCTAGTTGCACAGGCCTCAATCATCCGCTGCATATACTTTATGTATGATTAGAATCGTTGTGTGATTGCTGTGTCTCAGTTTGCTGTAGTATAAGGAATAAATCTTCATGTATATAAAGACCTTTACAGCTACCTCACTTGAAGTTGAATTTCCTCCTAAAATAAACTTACGGACAGCCTATTTAATCCATTAAGCTGACTTTTCCTTGTGTTGCTGGCCAGTGGTTTAACATAAGTGGTTATGGTTCTGCTTATTATAATACATTTAACCCATATTCAGTTATTATCAGTGCAAACTGCTTAATAACTATCATATTCCTTGAGATGATTTAACTAAAATCATTTTGTGTTCATTTTTGGTAGAAACGTAACAAAGAGGCCCAGAGCAGATGAGCGAGCAGAGTCGCATGGATGATGGATGATGTTTATGTTGTCATTAATGGATTACTTTTTAAACAAAAGGCAATCTATTATGAAACGGTGCCCTTTGAATTTCTGCAACAAAAATGCTGGAGCTAAAATACTTTCAAATGAAGGACACTCGGTCTTAATGCAGCCTGATAAGAGCAAAGTCGAGAGTCCTGCAAAGCAGTGAGCCACTCAGCCGTGGGAGAACATTAGTCAAACTTGAGGATGAAACAGAGTGGAGCAAGGCAGGTCTACGTTATTGGCAGACGGGGAATCAGCGGGCTGAGAGCCAGTCATCACCATCAACTCTTTACATCGTGCACCATCGCGTGTTTGAGCCGTGCAAAAGCATCCTAACGCGTCCAACTAAACGTCAACAGCTCATCTTTCACTGCGACGGCTCGGCAGGATAAACAACGGATCGATGCTAAACATCGCTCCTACGCACACATACTATGTTACATTTTTGCATCAGTGTGAGATATTGCAGGTCAGGTGTCAGTATGATATCATCTAAAGCCTCCAGGTTTGAATCAGTTCATAGCCGACAGAATTGGTCATTCAGTGATGTTAAGTGGTGCCTAAGTAGACATTTTCTACCTCAAGTCCATCCACGGAGCATTTCCAGATATTTGGTGAATGACAAGCAAAGCAAGGGACCAAAATTTAAGGTCTCAGCTGCATGTTTCATTAGCAACAGCTTAAATTTTAATTTTCCTCTTTGGCTCTCTATGGATGAGGAGCTGTGCTAGCAGCCTTTTCAAAATTAGGGTCCGTGAACCAGTGAAGCTCTGGGGATTCTCATGAGACAGCCCAGTTGGAGGTAGATGGAGACTGATGGAGGGGTGATGGGGAAGAAAGGTACAGGCGAGGGCAGTAAGAAAGAGATGAGCACAACAAAAGCCAAGAATTTAAAGTTTTAAAGTGACTACTTCCATCTTGCACATGAAGCTGTGAACAGTTACATACTGTTAATCTCTGAAGACAGTCGAACTGGTTCGGGCTGGGAGAGCACTTGGTAAATCAAAAGTTAGCAGCAAGGCAGAGCAAGTGAAATATTTAAAGAGAACAATATCTCTAGTGCCAAACAGGATGGAGTTGCTGTTGGAAGGCAGTAAAAGTAAAATTGGAGGGAGAGGAGAGACAAAACGCAAAAGCAAAAAAAAAAAAAAAGGAAAAAAAAGTGAAGGACAAGCAAAAACAGAGGAAGAGGAAGGCAAAAAGGCAGGGAGGAGAAAGCCTGGAAGGATGCCAGGAAAGGGAGTGTGTCACCGATGTGCCCCCGTTACTCAGGGGAGGATGCGATAGGTTGACCGGGAACGCCCCACAAACTTTACATGCCGAAGCTCCCGAGGTTCTCGTGTCGCTGAAGTCACCGATTGGACAAGAACAACTACATTACAGGCTGTGTGTCTGTCACACTGTTAACTGCTGCTCAGGCTTTACCTGACACACAGCAAAAGTTGACTAATAATTGACTCTGAATAAGAACTTGCTTTTTAACTCTGAAACCAGTGAGATTCAAAGTGAGAACAAGCATCAGGCTGCCACCTGGTCACCTGCCATTCAGTAAGATCCTCGTAAATATACTAAGAACGATATTTCTCCCAGTTTACTTTGTTATACAACAAATGACCCTTAATGACTTTTAATTCAAAAAAGATAAAGTTTAATTTATTCATGAATGTCCAATAATAATCATTAAAGTGTCTTCAATTTAAATTCTTGACAGATTTTTTTTAGCAGTCCCAGATGCCAAAAACTGGCTTCCTGGGATCTCTCAAACTGCACTGAAATTGAGAGATGCATTCAAGGTGCTATAAATGTGTAGGCAAATGCTATATTCATGAGATAAATCAGTGAAAACTGCTGTATAATTCGCCTCTTCCCCTTTAGACAACTCCCCATTGACAGCTTTATCATGCTGCTGCCCAATGTTGGATTTTTCCGCGGTTCTGTGGCCAACCTTGAAAGCTCAATTCTCACAGAGACCCTGGATTTCATGAAGATCAGAAGAATGGGATAAAAACTGTACTAAATATCAGTAACAGTGACAAAGTGAGCATGGTTGCAGGCCTTGTCACTGGATACAGGCAGATACAGTCTAAATATTGTCATAATCCCCCCACTGAAAGATAAAGAAGTACGGAAAAATCTGCTCATGTTCACGACTTCCTTTCATTCTTCTGGATACAATTCATGGAGTGAAGTAATTTCTACATTGTTCTTCCTGTCACAACATGTGGATTAAAGGAAGCGTGTTCTGCTGAAAAACTGCATTCGTCACAGTTTATTTTCACCCATCTTACAGGTGTGCCACATGTGCAAGTCAAAAACAATTTCTCTTACCTGATCGCGTGGTTGAAGAGGAGTCATGGTCATTTTCAAGGATCAACAAGAAAACCAGGAAAATGAAAAAGAGAAAAAAAAAAGTCAGGTTAGAGTTCATGCCGAACCGAACTTACAGTAGCTTCTTCAAAGATTCTGTCTCAACACATCACGTCATCAGTTATGCGGCATCGTGAGCAGCTGCGATACTAGTTTGCTGACAAAAATCCATCTTCAAAGTATTCAAAGCTGCTTTTGTGGTTGTTCTCACTAAAGTTGTGAAAACATTTAATTCTGTGGCAAAAAAATCGCCAACAAATTTATTAGAATTGCGCCACTGAAAGATGTTTTTTCCTTAAATCAGGCTAAAAGGCACCATATTCCTCAAAATTCAGAACCAGAATTGGAAAAAAATATAAATAAAAGGTTAGCAGCAAGACAGAAAGAAAAGTGCATCTTAAAATTTTAAAAGAAATGTATGATAATGATTCTATTGCACTAAGATTTAAAGTTGATGTAAATGGTTGCATGTTCTGTAATAGTGGCTTGGAACATCAGCATCAGTGGGATCTACCGTGGGAAAAAAACGTAATTAACTTAAATAACTTTGATTTACTATGATTGTTTTTCTCTGCACATTTGCACTTTATTGATTTATACAAGATGAATTTGGATTTTTTATGCTTAAACTCCCAGATCGTTATATTTGCCCAACCAGTTTTATTGTTTGCTGTGTACTTTTGATTGGCAAATATCTGCCATTTTCTGTACATATGTTCAATAAAGTTTTTTAGGGGGGGAGGGAAAAAAAGAAAGAAAAAAAAAGTATTTTGTGATTTCCCCCCCCCAATGATTCTCGCCATTGTACAGTGTTAACTTACCAAGTTTACAAAACACTGGCAGTGGAAGTAGATACACCTATGGTATAAATTTTAAAATCCTAGGTGACTTCCTTCACACAGGTGACTTTCTTATCACTTTCACAATATTTTCAGAAAACCTGAGGTTGACCTTGAGGTTTCAGGTCACTGAGAGTCAATGTCGTTGAAGATTTTTTAGCAGATACACCTATGGTATCAATTTGACAGTCCTGCGTCACTTTGTTCTCAAGATAGCGCGTTCACAAACTTTGGCGTCCACGTCCAGACCAACAAAACCCCAAGTCAAAAAGTGATCTTACAGTCTTTCTGTTATACTACAGTATCAATATACTTTGGGCACTATGGGATGGGAATCGATTTTGTGGTTGGTGAGATAAGTCTGGACCAAAGACTAACATACACCTGCTTAGCCGTGCATTAATTCAGCAATCAGGCAAATGTGTAGCAACAGAGAGACTCAAAAGCACAGATCAGAAGTTGTAGAGGTTTACATCAACCATCAGAATGAGGGAAAATGTGATGTCTGTGACTTTCAATCTTTGTGACCTTGCTATAATTGATTGCAGCCAGATAAACTAGATTGAATATTTCTGACCTGCTGGGATTTTCACAGCTACACTCTCTGAAGTTTACCCAGAATAGTGCAAAAGCAAATATCCAGTCATGAGCAGTTGCACATATAGACAAACTCGTAGTACCTGTCCTACAATTGTTCTCACTTGCAATTTACCAACTCTGTCTGCTTGCGTGTTCAGAAGCTCTAGTAAAATTCATTGAAAAGACCACGATCAGCAAAACTGCTGAGGAAAGTAATGTTTACACATAAACTGAGGTGTCACATGGGCCATAAGTGAGTTCTCATTATGCTGTGGTTCAACACAGCAAAGAATATCAGTGTCATTTCGGAAAAGCAGAATTTCGAGGGAGGTAAGTGAATAAAATCCCATTACAAATCTTCACAGCCTAAGAAATTCTAGCCTAGGTGAGCCAAGACAAACACTTAACGGGTCCCTGCAGCGAACGCCATCACAGCATGTCATCACTGCGGGCCCTGGCGAGCCGGAGGAACGGCAGATGAAAATGTGGGCCGTGCTGGAAATTGAATTTGTTTTAATTAGGTGGTGAGGGCTTATGGTGTTGATGTTAGCGCTCATGCTAAGTCCCGGATGCAGTCAGAAGAGTTAGCGTTAACTTGAGCAATGTGCGGGAGCCGGCCCCAAAGCTAACATTACGCAGAGCCAAGGCTGCTGAGGCTTAGAGCTGTGTTTACCTTGGAGTCTGGCTGGGCAAATGGAGAGTTATAACTCAGCAACGCTCGGCTCATAAAAGCTAAAGAAAGGCACAAAGATTCACCAGCGTGAAGAAAACACAGTGGCACACCTAGAGCAATGACACAGTGGTGTTTAAACAGTAGCCGACTGAAGCGAAACCACTAGACATAGACAGGTCTTAAAAATCAAAATGAATCTGCCTCCCAAAAAGTAGAGAATAGACGTCGTTGCACTCACAAATCAAATCCACTAAAAACACTAATTAAAAAAAAAAAAGACCAAACAGAGGAGGAAGAAGAAAAATCAGATAGGGAGAGGTAAGTGCCTCGTTGATGAGAGCAGGTTATGAGTGTTTGCGATTTAAGCCTTGTTCGAGCAATTAATATTCTTCCAAACTGGGGCACGCTCACCAGCTCTGCCTACTCAAAAAGGTGGATCGTTAATCATCGTTTTGGAGGGGAAAGCAATCTTCCGCCAAAGAAAAACGAAATCTTCCGGCAACTGTGGGCAGGTAAGCCCCAATAAGTGTTGGGGTATTGCGACAAAAGACACAACACAGCTGATGAGAGATTGAAAACCAGGAAAGAGGAACAGACTGAGGGAGAGAGGAGGAGGGCGCCGACGCTGACAAGCCAATCTAGAGGATTCATCAAGCAGACGGGGAGACAGAGAGAAACAGACGAAGGAAAAAGGAGAGACAACCAGAAACACAAAGAGGTCAGGTATCATATCACTTGCCACACACTGTCCGTCAGAAGGATCCCCCCTGCTTCCTCCGCCTCCTCTGAGACAGTCAATTAGTGGTTTAAAATGTTGTCAAAATGACACTGAGTATTAATCAGTTTATATAAATGAAAGACAACATGAAAGAAGCCTCAAAGAGTCGTATTTGAGTGAATATGAACTCAGGTCACCACAGGCTTGCTTGTACATAGCGCGGCTTCCAAATATTAACTATGGGACAACAAGGACCAAACCCCTCTTCTCCTCGCTCTCACACTTGATTTCTCTTTGTAAGCACTGGGAAGAAACAGAAAGAGAAAAGCCCAGCACCAGTAACATATGGCAGAGTGAGCAATACTTCTGGTTTTCCGATTCTCTCCTCCTTTGCTCTGACTGTAATAACACGTTAACCTCTGGGGAACATCAGGTTGCACCCACGATTCATAGGTTTCTGAGTGTCTGTGAAGTGGAAATGTGTGCAAAGTTCAAGGTCAGGTCACAAATATGTACCCAGAATTTGGGAAGTAAGAGGAAACAAATTGTTCCTCTTCAGGAGAAGTTTCCTAAATGTTTAGCTACTATTAGTGCAAAACCTCACTCGGGTCATCTGAACACCACAATGTTACGCAGGCTTTACAAGCTGGCTACTTTCCAGCTCAGAGGAGCGGATGTTTTCACTCTTCTGCCATGCTTCACAGAAGCCATTGAACTAAAAATACTACTGTGTCTTAAATTAAGTCACTGCGTGGTAAAATACTAGCTACTGCTACCAGAAAAAGGACTTGCAACTTTGTTTCCGAGAATCGAAATGGTTTTGGTGACACAAAGAAAGAAACGCAGTGATGGTCACTTGTTGGGTGAGGAACAAGAGGACGAAAGAAGAGAAGGAATGCACAGAGGATGTGAGTCAGAGAGCAGGGGAGGGAAGAGAAGAGCTGAGGAAGAGGGTGAGCAGGAGAGCAAGCCACTTGTCCCCAAACAACTGGAACAACCCAAAAAACAGAGCAAGCATGGCAGCCTACCATGACCTTGCTAATGGAGTCTTATGAACCACTTTAGCAGATACAACCATAGACACAAAATAAACATCTCCCTAGTGCACTTCTTTAGTTTATTTCTTTGGGGTGCGGTGGGGGTGGGACTTTAATTTGAGGTCAAACATGAATACGTGCCTGAAAACTTTGCAAAAGCCGTTTTCTTTTGTGTCAAAATCTTTCAACCAAGAACTATTAAGGAGGGAAGAATTAGTTGTCCATTTATATGCAAATGAGCTTCAATCAGTGACAGCTCACTGAAAAGGATGAATGCAGTGAGGTGTGGCTAACCCCCGAATCCACTGGAGAACTTATTTTTTTGGGGAAGGGGTGTGGATGAGATGGTTGGGTGAGGGACGGGAGGTGAAACAGAGCACACAGTGATGGAGTTCTCTACTGATGAACCAAGACTTATTCCAGGTAGAGCTGGGCGATATGAGATTTTTTCATATCACGATATGTTTTTTT